>NC_091469.1:386612052-386969552 GCF_036971445.1 Narcine bancroftii | reverse complement strand
GAACCTGACTTCACTTCCTCCCACAGCAATGACGTCACTTCCGGTCCCTGACTCCACTTCTGCCATCATGGACGATGTCACTTCTGCCTTCTTCATCCACCTCTCCCGAGGTCAACATGAGGGCTGCCATCTTACTGAACCAGCTCCACCCTCTGACAGCAACGGCGACCTGGTACTAACTTCCATAATCTTGAATCAGGGCAGCCCTCACCCGATCACCCATTCGATGATGGAAATTGAGGTAAATGGGAAACATTGGAAGCACTGACAGCTTCAACCACACAGACACTTTTCACAAACTTTCTCTTCCAGTTAGACCAACGAGTGGCATGATATCAATGGCTTCAACGGACCAATCTGCCAAGATCCGTAGGTATTATATTGCATTGTTAACAGTGTGTGGTAAACTTTAATACAATTTCCATTTACTGTTAATGCCTCAGCTCTGCACCCCGATCCTTCAGGGACTGTACTTCCAAAGCCAGTTCAGGAGTGTCATGATTGCATTCGAGGGGCCCCAACCACCCATCACTGTATACAATTCCTAGCTCATGGACCCCCTGCTGCCATCCCCCTTCTGCAGTCTCACCACCCTTCGCATACCTCTACCATCCCCGTTTGAGAACTTAACCCCGGGATGTAAGCCCATAGCGATTAAGACCAGATGCTACTGCACTGAGGACAGGGCATTCATAAAGTCCAAGGTGCAGCAACTCCTGGCGGAAGGTGTCATAGCACACAAGTTCAGCCCGTGTAGATCCCAAATCATAGTGGTCAGGGGCAGAAGTAAACCCTCTATGGTGATCGACTATAGCCAAATTATCAATCACTTAACGCAGCTGGATGCATACCCCCTTTCCCGGATCTCTGTCATAGTCTACAAGATCACCCTGAACAGGATGTTCTCCACCATTGACCTGAAGCCAGTGTACCACCAACTTCCCCCTATGCCCAGGAAACCGCCAGTATACCACATTCTAAACGCATGGCAGGCTCTACTACTTTGTCCTGGTACCCTTTGGAGTCACCAATGGTGTTTCCATATTTCAGAGAGAAATGGATTAGATGGTGGACAAGTACAAACTGTCAGCCACATTCCCCTACCTAGACAATGTTACCATCTGCGCCCACGACCAGCAGGACCACAACACGAACCTTGCCAAATCCCTCCACACCGATAAGTCCCTCATCTGACCTACAATGACGACAAGTGTCTGTTTAGCACAACTCGCCTGTCCCTCCTCAGATGCGTAGTGCACATGGTGTCATTACCCTCCCAACCCTGACCACATGCATCCCCTTATGGAACTCCCAATCCCACACAACCTCAGGGCATTAAAAAGGTGCCTGGGGTTCTTTTCCTATTACGCCCAATGGGTGTCCAACTATGCCGATAAATCCTACCCCCAGTAAGATCCACAACCTTCCCTTTATCCACAGAAGCCCAGGCAGCATTCATCCAGATCAAGGGAGACATCGCCAAAGCCACGATGCATGCTATGGATGAATCCATCCCATTTAAGGTGGAAAGCGATGCCTCCGACTTAACGCTGGCCGCCACTCTCAAAAAGGCAGACAGGCCAGTAGCCATTTTTTCCTGTACCCTTCACAGTCCTGAGACATGGCACTCCTCAGTCGAGAAGGAGGCACAGGCCATCGTTGAGGCAGTACACCACTGGCATCATTACCTGGCTGGGAAGATATTTACCCTGCTAATGGACCAATGAGCTGTTGCATTCATGTTCAATACCAAAAAGTGGGGCAAGGTCAAAAATGACAAAATCCTGAGGTGGAGAATTGAGCTCTCAACCTAAAACATCCTACACCAGCCAAGCAAGCTCAATGACACCCCAGACATCCTATCCTGGGGGACATGTGCCAGTACAGATCTCGGCAGCCTCCAGTTCCTCCATGATGACCTTTTCCTCCTCAGAATCATGAGATTGTTCCCCTTTGTGAAACCCCGGTACCTTCCCTACTCCACTGAGGATGTCAGGTCAATGACCAGACACTGCATTCTGCACTGACCCAACAGTTCATCCAACCCAACAAGTTGCACCTCATAAAGGCCACGTGCCCTTTTGAATGGCTCAGCCTCAATTTCAAGGGGCCCCTGCCCTCCAGTTTCCCTTTTGCCATCCCCTGACCCGACATGACCTCAACCTCCATCATAAAGGTGCTCTTCAGCATATTTACCCTCTTCAGGTACCTGAATTACATCCACAGTGATCGAGGATCCTCTTTTATGAGTGTCGAACTGCGACAGTACCTGTTGGATAGAGGCATTGCCACTGGTAGGATGACCAGTTAAAACCCCTGGGGGAATGGCCAGTTAGAGAGAGGAAATGCCACAGTTTGGAAAGCTATCCTCCTGGCTCTTAAATCAAAAGATCTGGCAGTGTTTCATTGGCAGGAAGTCCTACCAGAAGCACTCCATGACATCCGATCTCTATTATGCACCACTACCAATGCAACCCCACATGAACGTATGTCTTCCTTCCCAAGTAGCTGGTGACCGGAACCACACTGACTCTCATCCCTGGGACTCATCCTGCTGTAGAAACAAGTCTGACCCATTGATCAAAGAGGTGCAACTCCTGCATGCCAACCCTCAGTTATCCCTACGTGGTGCACACAGATGGTCATGAGGACAAGGTCCCCGTCTGGGACCTGGTGAATGCTGGAGACCCCTGCCCACTCCTCACTCCCTTCAACCCAGGTCCTGTCTATACCCATACTGCCCCCATCAGGAACTTAGTGTAGGTCAGTGACCCACCCCCACCGACCATGCCATACACCCCTGGACCCTGATCCAGCTGCCCCAATCACGATGACTGCCCCCATATACAACTAAGCCCCACCTCCTATGGAGCCAGCCCTCCTTCCCCAGCCTCAAGATGCATGACCAGTAATGGAGCCGACCATTTTACCACTGGTGGAACTGCGCCAGTCACAAAGGCAAAGGAGACCACCTGACCAGCTGAGCCTCAAGACTTTTAACCCGGTGGGGTTTTTGTTTTAAAGGAGGGGGTAAATGTGGTATACGAATATGTAACTGCCGATGGATAGCTGGGCCATCCACAATGGTGACTCACTCCCTGGTAATTCCTCCCCTTGTGACCTTGGAATAAAGTTGACCTCTGTCTCCCTGTCCAAAGTCGAGCACTTGAAATCGGGCCAGCTACGTCTAAAGTATAATAAAGCCTATCGTTCCTCACTCTTCCACTTTTGAGTTATTGATAGAGCCTATCATTTATACAACTGTGGTATCTTCGGCAAATTTGTAGATGGTGTCATTGTCGTACTGAGCCACACAGTCGTAGGTGCAAAGAGGTGCAGAGGCTGACATTCAAACAGGTCTTTCAGAATGCGCAGCTTTGGAACATGCCAACCCAAAAGGAAAATTCCAAAGACACCATCCATGATGGAACCAAAAGATTGTATCAAGTTTTTTAAAAAAGCTGATCATTCCACAAGTCAGAGAGCAGTTCAGTAGATTGGACAGAACAAAAGAAGCAACATAGAATGACTGAAATGCGAATGAGGAAATAATTAGAGTATGAGACAAAGCTGCTAGAAATATAAAATCAAACAGTGAGTTTTTATAGCTATTTAAAAAAGCAAAAAATATTAACAGTGAGCAAGAGTCAGGCAAAAAAAATCATAGAGTCATTCAGTTTTACAGCATGGAAAAATCCCCCTGGGCACAACTTGTCCATGCCATCCAACTTGTCGACCTATTCTGATCTAATTTGTCTGCATTTGGCCCATATCCCTCTGAGTCTTTGCACCTGCTTTATTGTATTCACCTCTACTGCTCCTGTCAGTTCATTCATATTAACCATCATCCTTGGTATTAAAAATTTGCTTCCGTTTAAATCTTTCTCCTTCAGCCCTCTAATTTTAGACTCCCTTCTGTAAGGACGACACTCAACCACCTCTCTCCAGAGAAACAAGTCTAGCATATCTAGTCATTTCTTATAACTCAAGGACTCCAATTCCAACTTCCTTGGAAGTCTTTGCTGCACCCTTTCCAACTTAAAGATCTCCTTCCTACAAATAGGCACCCAGATATGCACACAATACTCCATGTGGTCTCACTAACAAGTCCAGCATTAATAAGGGAAAACAGAGAGATGGCAGATTAACTAATGAGGTCATTTGCACCTGTCCACTTTGGCGGATGCAAAAACATTCCAAATATAGCAGTAAATTAGTAATTGGAATGGAGGCAAGAACTCAGAAAAATGATCATCGCTAAGGAAGTGATACTGAAAAAATTATTGGAGCTGTGGGCTGTCTAGTCTCTGGCTCCTTAAGTACCTCACCCTAGGGTATCAGGAGAAACAGTTAATGAATCAGTTGATGTGCTGGTTTTAATTTTCTAAAATTCCTAGATTGAAAATTAGCCAAAATTACACCTTTATTAAAAGATGTGGGGATTGGTGGGGAGAGGGGGACAGATACAGAAAGTTGCCAGTCAAAATATTTAAAGCTATCTATAAATATATTTTGTAGGAGAGAAGAACACAAGAAAATAGACTGATCCACCCCCAGGCTTCCGACCCTCCTCTGTGTAAGATCTGCTGAATAGTTCCAGTATAGTCTGTTTTTATTAATGATAAACTGACACATTTTCAGGAACAGTTCACAATTATTCAGAAAACATTGCATTGATTCAGCCAATAGATATTTGCACTTTCTCCTTTCCAATTAAAACAATATAAAATACTGCTGGAGGACCTGCCAGTATGAGGCCACACGTAAACTGGAGGAACAACATCTTGCATTCTGTCTCAGCAGTCTCCAATTTGCAGTAACCCCCACCACCCCCTTTTCTCTTGCTTTCCCTCGTCCCTCTGTCTTCTTTCACCTGCCCATCCCCCAGATCTTCCTTCCTCCAGCTCCCCATCTCATTCCCTTCCTCCAGCTCCCCATCTCATTCCCTTCCTCCAGCTCCCCATCTCATTCCCTTCCTCCAGCTCCCCATCTCATTCCCTTCCTCCAGCTTCCCATCTCATTCCCTTCCTCCAGCTCCCCATCTCATTCCCTTCCTTTCTCCTAACAGAGCATTTTACTCAGCTCTCTGAAAAGTTACTTTCTTTAGTAAATAATGACACACATCTATGACAGTGGACAACAAAGAATTTACTTCTTGGAACACTTTTGGGTGTATTTTATGGATTTTGAGCTGCTGATCACAAAAATCACCTTTAAAATGTTCTGTCAGGAACCGTTGTCGAGATATAACCTATTTTTGTGATTTCCTGTCATATTATAAGTCTACTTCAAGTATGGAACTTATTTATGGATTCAAGTATGGATTTTAAGTCCACTTCAAGTCATGGACCATCACAAATGCAATGGGAAAAAGAATCAATGCAGCAGAGATGTGGTTTCTCGGAAGAATGCTATGCATATCATCTACGGACTGGATAACAAACGAAGGAGTTCTTCAATGAGCGAAAACAAAATGTACATTACTTAAAAGAATCAGAAAACAACAGTCAAAATTCTTTGGACACATCATGCGAAGAGAACCATTAGAACATTGAGTTACATCTGGAAAGCTGCAAGGGAAAAGAAGCAGAGGCAGACAGAGGATGAAAATGATAGTGGATTAGCATCATGGTTAGAATTAGGGGAGACAACAACTACAATTTAGACTGTCAGAGACCATGATAAATGGAGAGACATGATCGCCCATGCCGAACAGCAAGGCACTTGATGCAATGCAAGTATACAAAACCATAAAGTGCAACATGTCATTGAAAATGCATTTCCTGCATTCTCATTTCCTACAGCTCTTCTAGTCTTGGTGCAATCAATCATGAGCATTATGAAAGGTTTTATTGCAACCATGGAAAAGCGGTATCAGGGCAACTGGAATCCAACAATGCTAGCCGACTATTGTTGGATACTGATATGTGAGTATCAAATGAGTACAAATGAAAATCAGCGGCAGAACATTTTCAGACAGTTAAACTAATGCAATGTGTCAGCATCATTATGCGATTAAACATGTTAAATTCAAAAAAAGTTACTGTTGGGCGGCATGGTTGGCATAGCGGTTAGCGCATTGCCTTTACAGCCTCAGCGATCAGGACTAGATCTGCCACATTTAAAAAGGTAAACTTCTTCCTCGTTAGGTTTGTGTCTTTTTGAGCTTTTAGTAAAATTACTGTTTGGTACTCATTTGTGTTCGATCTCTATAATTACACTGGACAACAATTCGAATGCTGCACTATCTTTAAGGAGTTTGTATGTTCTCCCCTTGTCTGCGTTGGGTTTTCCCAGTGGCTCTGGTTTCCTCCACTGATAGAAACGTCCCGAGGATGTAGGGTAATTGAGTGTAAATTGGGGAGCAAAGACTCATGGGCCAAAATGGCCTGTTACTGTGTTGTAGGTCTAAATTTAAATTTAATTTAATGTTTCTCCAACTTCCTACATGATACAGCATATATGAAATTATCATTGTGTTCAGCTTGAAGTTGTTGTAATCCCCAATTTTTTTTCAGCAAACACACCCTTTGAAAAGAATTGTTGTCCAGTGTAATTATAGAGATCGAACACAAATAAGTACCAAATAGTAATTTTACTAAAAGCTCAAAAAGACACAAAACTAATGAGGAAGAAGTTTACCTTTTTAAAAGTGGCAGATCTAGTCCCTGCCTTTTTCCATATGTGTGCTATGAAGATTTTCTGTACAAAGATTTATGAAGTGGAAAGGTATCCCAGTCAATCTGGAACATCACATACCTCAGTGAATCAGACAACACCACATATCTCAGTGAGTCTGGGAACATCACATACCCCAGTGAATTTGGGAATACCATATACCCCAGTAAGTCTGGGAATACCACATACCCCAGTGAATTTGGGAACAACATATATCCCAGTGAGTCTGGGAACACCGCATACCCCAGTGAGGCTGGGGACACCACATATCCCAGTGAGGCTGGGAATACTGCATATCCTAGTGAGTCTTGGGAACATCACATACCCCAGTGAGGCTGGGAACACCACATATCCCAATGAGCCTGGGAACACTGCATACCCCAGTGAGGCTGGGAACACCACATATCCCAGTGAGTCTGGGAACACTGCATACCCCAGAGAGGCTGGGAACACCACATATCCCAATGAGCCTGGGAACACTGCATACCCCAGTGAGGCTGGGAACACCACATATCCCAGTGAGTCTGGGAACACTGCATACCCCAGAGAGGCTGGGAACACCACATATCCCAATGAGTCTGGGAACACTGCATACCCCAGTGAGGCTGGGAACACCACATATCCCAGTGAGTCTGGGAACACTGCATACCCCAGTGAGGCTGGGAACACCACATATCCCAATGAGTCTGGGAACACTGCATACCCCAGTGAGGCTGGGATCACCACATATCCCAATGAGTCTGGGAACACCGCATACCCCAGTGAGTCTTGGATTACTGCAGCTTAATGATAAGGAACTACAAAACATTTGTGCAACTGAGAAATAATAATAAGAGAAATGCTAGTGTGAAATCTAATAAAGAACAAGCTTGAGGGTTTTAGATCTGCAGCAAAATAATTTGATTTTGATAAGTTTTCAAACATAACATTTTCTCTGGCCATAAAAACCTACATTTTTCATAACATATGATTACTTATTATTGCCAAAATGAATTAACAGCCTTTAATGTAATTCTTGCAAAAATCATAGGATATTTTGAAGAGAATATAATAAATTTGAAGTGTTTTGGAGGAGTATTAAATTAATAACTCTCTGAAGAATGATCAATCACACTTTTTATCAAGCTGGAAATAATAGTACTAATAAAATAGGAAAACAAAATTCAGTTATTTTGATTGTAAGGGTTTCTTTACTTTTTCCATGTCTGATGAGAGAGCATTGGCCTGAAATGTTAACTCCAATTCCTTCTCCATCGATGATACCTGGCTGCTCAAATATGTCCAGCATTTTCTATTTTTATTCCTTTACATCAACAATGTTTAGAGCAAAATGGAACTGAACCTTCCATTTAAGGAAGTGGATAGAATAGCCCATTTTACAAAACTAGATCATTCCTATGAAACCTTTCGTAAGATGAAATGGCATAAAGCGAAGACCCAGTCACCACTATTAGAGGGTATTTTCATAAAAGTGAAAAACCATTCAAAACCCATTCAAATCCTTTCGTAAAATCGAACACAGGTCTCTTTGTAAAAGCAAATTTTCGTAAAGCGAGTATTCATACAAAGGGGTATATCTGTATTATTATTGTGAGATTGGATAAATCGAAGGCAATGTAAAAATACCTTGACTCTGATGAGAAAGTACAAACCAATAAGGGAGCTATGAGTAGAAAATAACATAATGAGATCATCAACTGAATGAATGAGGAAGGAAACAATAAGAAGCAGCTCAAGTATTGACTAAAAGAGTTTGTTGCCATATACATAGGTACAATGTACAGATGCACTGAAATTCTTACCTGTTGCAGCCACCCAGGTTAAAAACCAGGAAAGGGAAATTCAAAGGATGTGGAAAGTTGGAAAGGCAGAAGATTTTGTAATAATGGTGGAGTCAATTGTGATGAAAAGTTCTAGTAAGCAAGTCCTGTTGGTTCATGAATTTAAACATTGTGAGTGAACACTCAATTGAACAATAATTTAGAAGGATCATGGTATTTTAGATTCACTTCAGATAAGAAGCAATGGGCTTTAGAGATTACAACAGGCAGTTAAAGACTTGCAACAAAGAAGGGATGTTTTCCCAGATACTAAAGGACTTCTGGAAACTCATAAGAAATTTACGGGTTGGCGGCGGGGCAGTGGGGAGTGGGGGTGGGAGGTTGGGGGGGGGGAAGGGGGAGAGTGGAGAGGGAGGTGGTGAGCACACATATCAATTCAGAAAAGAGATAAATTGTTATCAAAACAGGTAGGTCTTCTTCCATGCAGACTGCCAGAAAACCTTTGGATCTTTGAAGAAAGCTGCAATGTTTGCCAAATGATTGTTTTGAAAGAAAAACAATATATGTATGGAAAGGGTATGCTGATGGGAGGTGTTCAAGGTTATAAGGTGTATTCGATGAAAACTTGCTTAACAATTCAAATGAAGAAATCCACATTGATTTTTAAAGGACTAAGTTTGGATTTAAGCATCAGATCTATATGCAATATCCTTGCTGCAGATCCTAGGTGAGAGTAATTGATATTTATGCTAAATTATTTCTTCATGTGCCCCAGATCAAAATATCTGGAATCTCAGAAACTGAGGGAATCAGTGTGTATGTGATATAAACTCGTATTAATTTTAGACTTCCAATTACAGATTGACATCCAAACAAGGACATCTGTGTGCATAATGTACTACTGAAGAGTTATAAATTCTCCCAAAGAACCCTTAAGGAAATGATAGTGGCCAGTGTGTTAGCAGTGAAAATCAATTAAAAGAAGCAAGGGGTGCAAAATGATGTTCCACTTGTCCAAAATAATAGATTTCAAAATATTATCATTTGATGCCTGTGTGATGTAGTGGTAAAATGTGAATAATCAAAACAGTAGTATTGGGATAGATTTTAGAAAGAGGGTATAAGTTTTCATTCAATTAAAAAATTTCAGCCATACAGCACAATGACAGTCCCTTTCATGCCACCCAAATGCATCAGTTTGTAGGGAAAATTGTGAAATCCCCACTGCTATTCAAGGCTATTACATTTTGGAAAAAAATCAAAAAGATCAAATCTAGTCCATAGAAATTAGGCATTCTATGAAGAAGCATCCCATTGTTCAATTTCAAGTAGTTCGTAACCTTTATTTGTCATTTTAAACCAAACTGCAAATGCAGTGCACTGTAAAAAATGAGACAGCGTTCCTCCAAAACATAGTGCTTCATAAAACAACATGAGACTACACTATTAAATGAGTGTAGAGTATAGATAGATACTTGGAATTATAAAGTGGTAGTCATTAGTGAAACATGGCTGCAGGAAGGGTGTGATTGGCAACTAAAGATACCAGGATTTCGCTGCTTCAGGTGTGATAGAATAGGGGGAACAAAAGGGGGAGGTGTTGCATTGCTTGTTATAAAGAGTATTACAGCAGTGCTTTGGAAGGATAAACTAGAGGGCTCCTCTAGAGAAGCACTATGGGTGGAATTGAGGAGTGGGAAAGAAATGGTAACACTTATGGAACAAATTTATAAGGAAAAAGCAGATATTTGTAGTAAGCACCAGGTTGTAATTAATGGGAGATTTTAACTTTCCACGCATTGAATGGGGTGCCCAAACTGTAAATGGGCTGGATGGTTTGGAGTTTGTTAAATGTATGCAGGATAGTTTCTACGTTAATATATAAAGGTACCAACTAGAGAAGGGACAGTATTGGATCTGCTTTTAAAAAATGAGATAGGTCAGGTGATGGAGGTGTGTGTTGGAGAGAACTTTAGCTCCAGTGATCACTTTTGGTTTCAAAATAATCATGAGACACATAGAAACATAGAAATATAGAAAATAGGTGCAGGAGTAGGCCATTTGGTCCTTCAAGCCTATACCACAATTCATTATGATCATGGCTGATCAGTACCCAGTTCCTGCCTTCTCCTCATACCCCCTAAACCCCTTGGCCACAAGGGCCAAATCTAACCTACACTTAAATATTGACAGGGAACCGGCCTCAACTAATTCCTGTGGCAAAGAATTCCACACATTTACCACTCTCTGAGAGAAGAAATTTTTCCTTATCTCAGTCCTAAAAAAATTCCACCTTAGCCTAGTCTATCCAACCTTTCTTCATATGAGAGTCCCTCCATCCCCGGTATCAGCCTAGTGAACCTTCTCTGCACCCCCTCCATGGCGAGGATGTCCTTCCTCAGATAAGGCGACCAAAACTGCACGCAGTACTCCAGGTGTGGTCTCACCAAGGCCCTGTACAGCTGCAGCAGGATCTCCCTACTCCTGTACTCAAATCTTCTCGCTATGAACGCCAACATACCATTCGCCCTCCTCACCGCCAGCTGCACCTCCACGCCCTCTTTCAATGACTGATGCACAGCAACACCTAAGTCTTGCTACATCTCCCCTTTTCCTAAACAGATACCATTTAAATAATAATCCTCTTTCCTGTTCTTACCTCCAAAGTGGATAACCTCACATTTATCCACATTTTACTGCATCTGCCACATCCTGGCCCACTCGCCTAACTTGTCCAAATCACCCTGCACTCTCCTACCATCCTCCACACAGCTAACCCTGCCACCCAACTTCAAGATACTGCTATCTATTCCCACATCTAAGTCATTGATATATATCATAAACAACTGCGGCCCCAGCACTGAGACCTGCGGTACCCCACTAGTCACTGTCTGCCATTCTGGAAAGAACCCATTTATTCCTACACTTTGCTTCCTCTCCCTCAACCAATTCTCTATCCACCTTAATACCATATCTCCTATTCCATGCTCTTAAAGTTTATACGCTAGTCTTCTGTGTGGAACCTTATCAAATGCCTTACTAAAGACCAGATATACCACATTCACTGGTTCTCCCCTATCCACTCTACTGGTTACATCCTCAAAAAATTCTATTAGATTCATCAGACATGATTTTCCCTTCACAAAACCATGCTGACTCTGTGCAATGATACCACTACTTTCCAAATGTACTGCAATTGCATCTTTAATAACCGATTCTAGCACCTTCCTTACTACCAATGTCAGGCTAACTGGTCTGTAGTTTCCCGATTTCTCTTTCCCTCCCTTCTTAAAGAGTGGGGTTACGTTGGCCACCATCCAGTTCTCAAGAACTAATCCAGTATCCAAAGAGGTTTGAAACATTATCACCAACGCATCCATTATTTCCTGGGCTACTTCCTTCAGCACTCTCGGATGCAGACTATCCGGCCCTGGGAATTTATCCGCCTTTAATATCTGCAATTTAACTAATACAACTTCTCGATTTACAATTATTTCTTTTAATCCCTCCATCACAATAGATCCCCAATCTTCAATAATTTCCTGTAGATTAGTTATGTCTTCCTTGGTGAAGACAGAACTAAAATAGTCATTCAAACAGTCTGACATACCCTTGTTTCCCATATCAACTCAACCTTTTCTGTCCGCAATGGACCCACATTTCTTCTCTCAGACAGTGGTAAATGTGTGGAATTCTTTGCCACAGGAAGTAGTTGAGGCCAGTTCCCTGTCAATATTTAAGTGTAGGTTAGATTTGGCCCTTGTGGCCAAGGGGTTTAGGGGGTATGAGGAGAAGGCAGGAACCGAGTACTGATCAGCCATGATCATAATGAATTGTGGTGTAGTCTTGAAGGACCAAATGGCCTACTCCTGCACCTATTTTCTATATTTCTGTTTCTATGTTTCTCATGATTATTTTGAAACCAAAAGTGATCACTGGAGCTAAAGTTCTCTCCAACACACACTTCCATCACCTGACCTATCATCAGGGATATTATTCTTTTTGGCTAATTTGGATTTGACACTCTCTCGGATCTCCCTTGTTAGCCATGGATGCGCTACCCTCCTCGATTTATTCTTCGTACAAACTGGGATGTACATTTTCTGCACTTGCTCCAAGCTATCCTTAAACAACTGCCATTGCATTTCTACCATTAGTCCTTTAAGTACCATTTGCCAATCTATTTTAGCCAATTCACATCTCATACCATCAAAATTACCCCTGTTCAAGTTCAAAACCTTTGTATCCATATCAACTCTGTCACATTCCATCCTAATGAAGAATTCCACCATATTGTGGTCATTCTTGCCCAAGGGGTTCCTCACAACAAGATTGTTAATTAATCCTTCTCCATTACTCAATACCCAGTCTAGAATGACTCGTTCTCTCGTCGGTTCCTCAACATGCTGATTTAGAAAACAATCCCACATACATTCTAAGAAATCTTCTTCAACCTTACCCTCACCAATTTGGTTCACCCAATCTACATGTAGATTAAAGTCACCCATTACAACTGCTGTCCCTTTGTTGCACGTATTACCATTTTCCTTCATGACTCCTTCACTAACCTCACTGCTACTGTTAGACAGCCTGTACACCACTCCCACTAGCGTCTTCTGCCCCTTCGTGTTTCGCAGCTCTACCCATATGGATTCCATATCCTCTACACTGGTGTCCTTCCTTTCTATGGCATTCACCTCTTCCTTATCCAACAAGGCTACTCCACCTCCTTTTCTATTCTGTCTATCCCTCCTGAATGTCAAGTAACCCTGAATGTTGAGCTCCCAGTCACAATCACCCTGAAGCCATGTCTCTGAGATCCCAACTATATCATAGTTATTAATAGCTATCTCCATATTCAATTCGTCCACTTTATTACAAATGCTCCTTGCATTGAGAGACAAGGCCTTCAGTCTTTCTTTAGCCACACTCTTATCCCTTTTACCATTATGTAAATAAATAGTTCTTTTTGATTTTTCCCCCACTTTTACTTGCCTGCCACTAATGCTTTTCACCTTGCTACCTTTTGCTTCTATCCTCATTTTACACTCCTCTGACACTCTGGACTGGTTCCCATCTCCCTGCCACATTAGACCTTCCCCAACAGTGCTAGCAAACAAACCCCCAAGGACATTGGTCCCAGCCCCACTCAGATGCAGACTGTCCTGTTTGTACCAGTCCCATCTGCCCTAGAACCGGTTCCAATGTTCCAAGAATCTGAAACCTTCCCTCCTACACCACCTTTCAAGCCACATATTCATTCTAGCTATCTTGTTGTTCCTACTCTGACTACCTTGTGGCACGGGTAACAATCCAGAGATTATTGTCTTTGAGATCCTACTCCTCAATTTACTTCCTAAATCCATAAATTCATCTTGTAGGACCTCATCCCTTTTTTCTCCTATGTCGTTGGTACAGATATGGACCACGGCAGCTGGCTGTTCTCCCTCCACTTCCAAAATGTCCTGCAGCCGCTCCGAGACATCCTTAACCATTGCACCAGGGAGGAAACACACCATCCGGAAATCTCGTTTACAGCCAAAGAAACTCCTATCTATTCCCTTTACAATAGAATCCCCTAAGACTATTGCCCTACCACTCTTTTTCCTGCCCTCTTGGACAGCAGCGCCATCCACGTTGCCATGAACCTGACTACTGCTGCCTACTCCTGGTGAGCCATCTCCCCCAACAGTAACCAAAACAGCATATCTATTCTGCGGGGAGATGACCGCAGGAGACTCCTGCACTACCTTCCTACTACTTCTCTTACTGTTGGTCACCCAGTTCCTATCCTTCTCTACCCTCTGAAACTGCAGTGTGACCAACTCATTAAAGGTGCTATCTATCAGCATCTCAGCATCCTGGAAGATAGGTCTGGACCCAGGATTGAGATTTTTGATTGGAGAAAGGCTAATTTTGAGGAGATGAGAATGGATTTGGAAGGTGTGGGCTGAGATAAATTGTTTTATGGGAAGGATGGAGGGCATTCAAAGGTGAAATTTTAAGGGTACAGAAACAGTATGTTCCTGTTAGGATGAAACGAAAGGTTAAAAGTTTTAGGGAACTTTGATTTTTAAGAGTTATTGTAAATAAGATGTACAAAAGGTATAGACAGCATGAAGTAAATGAGGTGTTAGAGGAATATAAAGAATGTAAAGACAATCTTAAGGAAATTAGAAAGGCTAAGAGGAGATATGAGGTTGCTTTGTCAAGTAAGGTGAAAATAAACTCAAAGGTTTTCTACAGATATTATTAGGAGCAAAAGGATAGTGAGGGATAATATTGGTCCCCTAGAGGATAAGAGTGGATGTGTGGAGCCAAAAGAGATGGGGGAGATTTATTATCAGTATTTACTAAGGATATTGATCTGTGTAAAGTAAGGGAAATAAGTAGGGAAGTTATGGAAACGATTATGATTAAAGGAGAGGAAAGTCTGGCACCTTTAAGGAAAATAAAGATGATTAAGTCATCAAGATCTTGACAAGATTTTCCCTAGGTCGTTGAGGGAGATTAGGGTAGAAATAGTAGGGGCTTTGATGGAGATATTTAAAATGTCATTAGCAATGGGAATGGTACCAAAGGATTGGAGGGTAGCTCATGTAGTTCCATTGTTTAAAAAAGGTTCTAGTGTAGCAGTTCACTGGAGGCTTAATCGAACCAGCTCGTGAGGTTCTGAGTGACGTCGTGATGTCACAAAGTGATGATGTCATTTGGAACATGCGGGGTTTTAAAAACCTGCGTGTGACTGTTTGAGTAACGACTTTTACTGAACTGATCATTATCTCGTTCTTCATTTCACACTGTGACACAGTTGCTCCATGGTGACCCTGAAGGGAGGTTACTGTAGAAATAGTAGGGACTTTGACAGAGATATCTAAAATGTCATTAGTAACAGGAATGGTGCCAGAGGACTGGAGGGTAGCTTGTGTAGTTCCATTGTTTAAAAAAAGTTGCTTGGAGTAAATCTAGTAATTATAGGCCTGTAAGTTTGACACCAGTGGTGGGTAAGTTAAGGGAATACTTTCTTCAAGATAGTACATATAAATATTTGGATAGGCAGGGTTTGCTTAGGAACAGTCAACATGGATTTGTGAGGGGAAAATCATGTTTGACAAACCTTATTGAATTTTTTGAGGAGGTTACTCAGGAAGTTGATGAGGGTAAGGCAGTGGATGTTGTATATAAGGTAGGCCTTTGATAAGGTTCCTCAGGGAAGATTAGTTAGGAATGTTCAATTGTTCTGTATTAACAGTGAAGTAGCAAAATGGATTCAACAATGGTTGAATGGGAGATGTCAGAGAGTAGTGGTAGATAACTGTTGGTCAGATTGGAAGCCGGTGACTACTGGTGTGCCTCAGGGTTCAGATTTGGGTCCATTACCATTTGTCATATACATTAATGATCTAGTTGATGGGGTGATAAATTGGATTAATAAGTATGCAGATGATACTAACATAGGTGGAGCTGTGGATAGTGAGGAAGGGTTTCAAAGGTTGCAGAGGGATTTAGGCCAGTTAGAAGAGTGGGCTGAAAGATGGCAGATGGAGCTTAATGCAGTTAAGTGGGAGGTATTACATTTTGGTAGGGCTAATCAAAATAAGACATACACGGTGAATGGTAGGACATTGAAAAGTGCAGTAGAACAGAAGGATCCAGGAATAATGGTACATAGTTCCCTGGAGGTGAAGTCACATGTAGATAAGGTGGTAAAGAAAGCTTATGGTATGTTGGCCTTTATAGATCAGAGCATTGAGTATGGGAGCTGGGATATAATGTTAAAATTGTACAAGGCATTAGTGAGGCCAAACTTGGGAGTATTGTGCACAGTTTTGGTCACCAAAGATATCAACAAATTGAAGAGAGTGCAGAGAAGATTTACTAGAATGTTGCCAAGGTTGCAGGGTCTAAGTTATAGGAAAAGGTTAAATAAGTTAGGTCTTTATACTTTGGAGCATAGAAGGTTGAGAGGGAATTTGATTGAGATATTTAAAATTATTAGGGGTATAGATAGAGTTGATGTGGAGAGCTTTTTCCTTTAAGAAAGGGGCAGATACAAACGAGGGGACATGAGTTGAGAATTAGGGGGACAAAGTTTAGAGGAAACATGAGAGGGGACTTCTTTACTCAGAAGAGTGGTGGGTGTGTGGAACAAGCTTCCGGATGAAGTGGTGGAGGCAGGCGTGATATTAGCATTTAAGGAGAAGTTGGTTATGTATATGGATGGGAATGGAATGGAAAGTTACTGGTTGAGTGTAGGTCAGTGGAGTTAGGCGGGAGAAAGTGTTTGGCATGGACTAGAAGAGTCAAGTTGGCCTGTTTCTGTCTTGTAATTGTTATATGGTTATATATTTCTATGCAAAACAAACCAAAAAAATTAGACTATGCTAGACTAAAACTTACACAAAGCTACATAAAGTGAATAAAACAGTGCAAACAATAGAGTAATTAATTTAAAAAAGCAGGACAATAGGCATAGTAGAGACAAGTTACGATATAATAGACTCTGGATATTAAAAGTCTAATATCTTGAGTGAAGAAACCGCCACACAGTTCACAATCCATAGGAGCCCGAAAGCTTTGACACCTCACCATCTGCCATGCCATCCAAGATGGCATAACCTCCAGAGCCCCCGATCAAAGCGTATGATACAGCCACTCCAGACACTACGACACACCCTCCACAGAACACACCATGATGTCCCTATGTCGGCCACAGGCAACAAGCGACACTGAAGACTGGAGGCCTCATCCCCACAGCAGAGGCTCGGTCCCCACAGCAATCAAGGCTGTGTAGCTTCATAGTTTCTTCCCGAAAGTTTGATTTCTATATTGCAACAATGTCTCACGATGCTGAACCGTCTATTTTTTCCCATTAAAAATTGTGCACAGTGCCTCACTTAGTAAGTTAAGTGCCTCACTTAATACAGTCGCACCAGGTCTGGAGAGGCTGCTGCCATTTCCATTCCTGCTGTAATGGGTGTATTGGGTCACTGCTATGAGGAGAACCATGAAAGGCTTTACTAACTTACATTACAAGGAGATTAGAGCTTTAAAACTAGGTCTAGCATGTTGATAACCAATTCATGCCCTTCATAATACCCATGATTTAATCAGATACTCTCGTCAATCAGTACTTTCATAATACAGACAGACGTTTTACAGACTGAGCAGCTGCATTCGCCTTGTGGGTCTGTGGTGCATTTTGAAGTGAAGACAATAAATCCTAGAAAACAAGATTGTATGAAACACAGGTCAAGGCAAGATTTTTTTTTTAGGATTTAATAGAGCTGTAAGATGAAAGTAATATGTTTGTTTGCTGAATATAAATTAACATTGAAGTAGACTTTCTGATCTGAAGCTTGCAATGTCCAACTGCCAGTCCTGTTGGAGAGGATCTAGAGTTCTGTATGCAGTCACTGGGAAGGATTCAGGTGTGTAAGTGTCCAGAGGGAAAATGTCCTCATTCATTTTAGCTCTCACCATATCCTATTAACTGGATTCAGGTTCAGTATGTTCATGCATCCAAGAGTCAGCAATCTGAGGTCCAGGAAATATTTGTTCAAGCTTTAATTATTCTATTCACCATGATCCAGAAACCAAAGAAGCACATGTTGCAGGGTGGAACCAAAAGCTTTGTGATTCATCACATACACTGCAATGGGCTGAGTGAAAGAATATGTCTAGCACTAAGATCTAGCCTTTAGCTGTTCCAGCAAGTAAATATAAATCTATTAAAGATCAATGTTCTGTGCTCAATGAACAATGTTTCTTTTAAAGCAGTTTGTGTTCTTCTTGCTTCTCTAGCTGAAAGAAGGAATGAGCTGACCATTTTAACAACAACTCCCTGGACCCCTCTTCCCTTCCCTTTATGCTTTGTGAACTACTCATCGTTAAACTTTTTACTGCCATTGAAATGTACTGTGTGAAGGATGATTCTGAACAGCAGCTTAGGCATTTTGTATTTAGGAGATCTAAAGCAATAAAAGATGAAATAGTTTCTGCATTAAGAAAGAAGGAAACTATATAATTGAATTGTAACGATATTATAACATTTGCCATGGGTTTCAGAAGGTACTTCTCTGTCCTTGAATATATGCTTCAGTAGCAGTGAGTGAGAGAGTGAATATGGAGAGAGGTATTAGCCTTCATTACCTGACAATTTGCAAGTTCCTATTCTTCAAAAAAACGGGTTATTCTTGACCCATCTTTACTTGCTAATTATGTATTGTTCAAAAAAGAAATAAGCATGGAAAACTCATTTTAATTCTACATCCCATCCAGTTTGAACATTTGACCTCCTAAAATGTGCATGACTATACACTATCCAACATTGAAATCCATTTGCTACTTCTTTGCCCATCCTCGCAATCTATCTAAGCCTCTTTGCAGCCTCTCTGTTTTTTGTCACTACCTGCCCCTCTAGCTATCTTTGTCTCATCTGAACATAGCCACAAAAACCATTTATTCTGCAATCCAAATAGCATACAATGGAAAAAGAACTGGCCCCCAATACCGACCTCGTGTGGAACACCACTGGAACCAGGAGCCACCCAGAATAGGATGCCTTTATTCTCACTCTGTTTGCTGCTGATCAGCCAGTGCTCTATCCATGATAGTATCTTTTCTGTAATTTCATGGCCTCCAATCTTTTTAAGCAGCCTTTGCAATTTTCCTCTGGAACCATGCCAGAATCTATTGAATCTATTGATTCTTGGAAGATCATTACTACACAATCTCTATAGTTTCCTCTTTCAGATCCTGAGCATGCATTCCATTTGGTCCCAGAGACTTGTCTACCCTTAGACCATTCAGTTTCCTAAGCACCTTCCCTCTGTTGATCAGGATTTCACTCATCTGTCTTCTCTGACACCATTGAAAGTCAGGTATGCTACTAATGTCTTCAGTGAAATACTGATACAAAATACTCATTCGGTTCCTCTGCCATCTCCTTGTCTTCCATTGCAATTTACTTTATCATGGACGATCACTTTATTTATTTATTCTCACTCCATAAATTTTCTCTATGCCTTACAACTTGTTTTAATCTCCAACCTTTTTTAGATTCTAATAAAGTTATGCAAAACTCTCGCAAACGATCTTGTGTCTTTGGAACTCTTTTCCTGAGAGAGTAGTAGAGTAAGATTTTTGAATATTATTAAGGCAAATGAAGATACTTGATAAAGTATCTTCAAAGTATGTCGACCCAAAATAGGGAGTGTAGATTTAAAAGGGATCGGAAGGACAACTTCTTAGTGCAAAATATAGTGGATATATTGAATGAACTGGCAGAGGAAGCTATAGTGGTGGGTACAGTTTAATTGAATTGTTTATTTTACATATTCTGAAACAATGTCAAAAACTTTGTTTTACACCCTATCCAGGCAAGTTAACCTATACCTGAGTGCAACACATGGTGCAAAATTAAATTAAAACAAAAGGGCAGATGAAGTATAATTAAAATGAAGTATCCTTAATAAGAGTTCCACTCAACAACTTTGATAACAATGGGAATCTGGTGGTGCATAACTTTTAAAATACATTTAGATAATTAATTAATAGGAAAGATTTGGAGGGATAAGGGCCAAATGCAGACAAATGGGACTAGTTTGGATGGACATCCTTGTCAACATCAACAAATTAGGCTGAAGGGGTCTGTTTGTTTTTCTGTTGTGTATTTCTGTGACTTTATCACTTTAAAGAGGACGGAAGAGCATGCTGCAGATAAATGGGGATGGAAAGCTGAGCTCAGAATATCAGGCAAGATTAGTAGAGAAGGTTTCAGGTGCCAGATGGCCTCTTCCTGTTCATAGTTCACATTTTCTCATGTCAACAGAACAGATTTCAGATCGGAAATTCAATCTATTACTTATGACATGTAGCACTACAGCAGAGGCTGATTTATTTCACCCCACAGACGCAGACTTCTAGGAAAGTATTCAGTACAATGATTTTGTGAATCTATCATGCAAATGTCTTAATTACACTCATTATCTTTGGGCTGAGTGTATTTTAAGACTAGACATTATGACAGGGGTTCAGATATGTGGATCACTGGGATCTCTTCTGGGAAAAATGGGACCTTGATAGAAGAATGGGTTGCACCTGACGTCGACAGGGACCAATATCCTTGTGGACAAGTTTTCTAGAATTGTTGAGGAGAGTTTGAACTGGGTAGGCAGGGGGATGGCTAACCAGAGTATTAGGACAGATGATGGAGTAGATGGTGCAAATGTAGATGCAATCTGCAGTGAGACTTTAAGGAAAAATAGGCAGTAAATAGGACATAAATGTGGTCAGTTGGATGGGTTGGAATGTGGGTAAATAGGTCTGCAGACACTGGAAGATTAGAACAATACATAAGGTGCTGGAGGAACTGAACATGGAAAGAAATAAATTAAATGTTTTTACATCAGAGCAAAACGTATTAAGAATAAGGGTGATGAACTGAGGGCATGAATTAGTACATGGAATTATTTTGGCCATTACTAAGATTTGGCTATCACAAGGGCAGGATTGGCTGCTTGATGTTCCAGGGTTTATATGTTTAAAAATAGATTGGGAAGAATATAAATGGAGTTGTGGGGGTGGGAGTGGGGAGGGGGGGGCGATTAGAGGTGGCATTTCTCATCAGAGATAGTATCACATCTGCAGAAACAGAGAATAGGAACATAGGAACATAGGAAGTAGGAACAGGAGTAGGCCAAAAATGGCCCATCGAGCCTGCTCCGCCATTCAATACGATCATGGCTGATTGTGAAGAGATCATTTACTGAGTCAGTGTGGGTGGAATTCAGAAACTGCAAAGAGAAATCTCTCTATCAGGAGTATTCTATACACCCTCAAATAACCTCCAGGTCACTAAGAGGCAAATAGGTATGCAGATTTTCAAAAGGCACAAAAATAATAGGGTTCTTATCAAGGATGACTTCAACTTTCTGTAACAGCACTGATTTACCACATCTTACAAACAAATAAAGAATATGCCAGGTTTGGAGGGACCACTGAAATCTCTGTATCAGAAGCGACAAGAAATTGAACACCCCTGAAACAGTCTTTGAGGAAAAGATGGCAGCCGGCCTGCCCATGGGCAGCAGTTGCTTCTACTGCTGGATCTGGCCATTTCCTGGCTGCAAGGTGGCTGACATGACCAGGCAGCAGCACTAAATCTCCACTGCTTCCAATAAATACACCATCCGTCACCTCAACCACCACGATTCTAACCAGGTTGACAGAAGAAATCCCGGTGCATGCCCAAAGCCTGGACCTGCATAGTCAGTGCTGCCATGGGCTGCTCCTATTCAGTTATCTTCGATTGATAAGGTGCTGGCGCTTCACAGGGCACAGTAAGCAGTATGTCCAGTTCCATTTTAAATTAGGTACTGTGAATTCACAGGGTCACCACTTGTAACAGCACTGATTTACCACAGCTTACAAACAAATAAAGAATATACTCACTCACTCACTCATTTCTTTCAGCACACCTTGAAGTTGGCTTTCTTTTTTTTATATTTTATTTTAATTTTTCCAAGACTCATATAGAATATTATTACATACATTATATAAATTGTATATTAAAATTACAGTCTCATATGATTGGCCAAATCTCACCCCCCACAACTGCTAACATATAAAAAAAACTATTGTCCATAAAGGAAGGGATGTTTGAGCTGCCTTCATTAAGTAATCTGTTTCTTGATCTTCAGGAATTCAATGCTATTAACCTCACTATATTATTTAATCCTTTTGGGGGAAGTTAATTGTATCCTTAAATCAGTATGATTCAAATAAGGTTTCGGTATTTTAACAAACACATCATATTTCTTTCTAAGATTATAAGTTATCTTTTTCAAGGGGGCACCACTTTGCATTTCCATATTCCAGTGAGTAATAAGTAGGAGGGAGTTGGACTTCCATGTAACAGCTATACATTTCCTGGCCACCACTAGTGCAATCCTCACGAACTGTATTTGATATTTTGACAGTTTTGTGCCAATAACCATAAGATTGCTCAATAAATACAGTTCTGGTCCCAATGGAAAATCCACTTCTATAAATTTTGTCAAAATTTCTGCCAAGTCATACCAAAAGGATCTTACTTTCATGCATAGCCAGGTTGAATGTATGAATGTTCCAACCTCAATACTACATCTAAAACATGAGTCTGGAATTTCAGATTTTAAAACATGCAATTTATGCTGTGTAAGCTATAAATGGTGCATAAAATTGTATTGTACCAATCTATATGTAACACTAATAAATGATGTGATGTTGTCAGAGCACAATTTTGACCAATATTGTTCTTGAATCTTTCTCCCCCCAATTCCATCACCCACCTTTCCCTCGATTGTGCAAGCCCAGTTTCGGGCTATTGCTCTCCAATAGGAAATACATCTTAGATATAAATTTATTTGTGATCCCTTTTGAAGAATTTCCATGTCACTACACATTGAAGATTGCAGATGAAAGTTCTATTTGACAAATCGTATCTATTTTTTAGCTGTTCAAGTGTCATAAATTGTCCTTGTTCATAACAATCCTCGATACATTCTATCCATTTACAGTGTCAAGTGTCCAGATTTTTATTTCCTAATTTCATCGATATTAAACTCTTTTTGAAGATAACATCACTTTTAAACCTATATATTTATTTTTTTATTCACTAGGCAAAACATTGCATTCTTCAACTCCACAAACACCACCCAGCCAAACTCCTCTGACCTTCTCATTGGCTCACTGCCACAAAGGTGATCCTGACACTCTCACTCTCCTCCTCCTGTGTGTGAGATCCATCACGCTTAACACACCTGCGCATGCAACTATTACTCACGCGTTGCATCTCTTACAACGCCAGCCGCAGCCGGCACCACTCACGCCAAAGGTTAAGTATGTGACCGCGACATTCTTTAATATTGACTGGCACTTCTTTGTGCCAAAGGGTTAGATGTGGTGGAGTTCGTCAGGTGTGTCAAAAAGAATTCCTGGCACAATGTTTTGATACACTGACTAAAGAAGAAGTGATACTGGATCTAGTAATGCACACAAATCTGGTCCAGGGACAGGCCACTTGGTGGGTAAATGTTTTGGAGACAGTGACCACAACTCTTTGACCTTTAGAATAGCTATTGTCAAGGATATGAGAAGACAAAATGGGAAATGGTTAATTAGGGAAGGCTGATTACAATGATATTAGGCTGGATCGGAAGCATCATTGGGAATGGGTTTTCTCAGGAAAATCCACAGCTAAAAATTAGATGTTTAGGGACCACTTGCTTGGGTTTTCAGATAGAATACCCCAGGGCCAAATGGGATATTGCCCAGGTTACTACATAAAGTGAGGGAAGAGATTGCTGGGGCATTGCCAATGCGTTTCGGTCCTCCTTGGCCAGGATTGCTAGCGGAAGGTTGGAAGACTGAAAATCTAGTTCCATAGTTCAAGAAAGGTATTAGGGAGAATCCAAGGAATTATAGACCAGTAAGTCTAACACTAGAGGAGGGTATTGGGAGAGGATTCTTAGGGAAAATTTATGAGCATTTAAAAAAAATTTTAGATATATAGCACTGTAACTGGGCCTTTGAGCACACAAATTCATGTCGCCGTAAGCCCCAATTAACTTGCCACCCTGTTTTAAAAGGTGGGAGGAAACTGGAGTGTCTGGATGATACCCATATAGAAATAGGAAGAATGTACAATCTTCTTACAGACAGCACCAGAACTTGAATCACTGATGCTGTAATAGCTTTGCACTAAAAGCTATGCTAACCATGGCGCATAGTCTTATTAGGCATAATCAGCATGGATTTGTGAGGGGCAGGTCATACTTCAAAAGCCTAAATGGGTTTTTCAAGGAGGTGGTGAAAGAAATTCAAGTTTCGAGATTCCTTTATTGTCGTGTAATATTACAAGAGATTGCCTTTAATCTGCTGTAAGGCAGACAAAGATTCACCATCAGCAGAAATTGCCCAGCGTCCCTAAGAGTCAGAAAAAAGGCAAAAGAGAATCCCTCCAGAGTCACAGAGTGTCCACTTATTCACCAGCACTCCCTGCAGCTCTGCAGCCATACAGACTTTAGTCCAAACCATTGGCAACCCAAGCTCCAGATCCAAACCTCCAACACAATCAGGAGGCCTTCCGTGCCCTCAGCACCCTCTCACATCCCAATTCTGTTACCTGGTACCCCTTTAGCCAGTTTTGAGCCATTCTCCAGCAGTATGCTGGAGACATTGACCATGTCACCAGCAGCCCATAGACAATGTGGGTTCCTCATCTCAAGTCACCAATAGCCTGCCGCCTGTGTGTTCTGCAGCTGCAGAGCCCCCACTGGTCCGCCCCAATGGTCACCACCCCATAGGGCCATCTCCTCTGCTTCTCCTCAAATAAGAGGTGTTCTCCCTGTTTTCTGGTGCTCTGCGCCAGTCCTCTGCTTCCCTGGAGTTTCCAACCCCTCGAGGCTACTGCTGAACTCAGGCACCACTACCTTTGGCTCAGACTTCACTGTCACAGAATTTTAAAATTAACCACCAATGGTTCCTTTAACAGGCTGCTTAAAGACTGTACCAGAGCCATCGGTAGTTGGACTGAGCAGTAGAACTCTTTGGAGGAGTACTGTGCCTCGTCTCTCACTCTCCACAGATCCACACCAGCTGCAGCACTGCCATTGCCACACCTCCAGCAGTGCCACCATTATTTATGTTGAATTAGGTGGTGGATGAGGTGTATGTGGGTTCATTTAGGGACTGGACAAAGTTCTCTATGGTTCACTGATCCAAAATGTCATGAGGCATGGGATGCATTGAATCTGGCTGCATGGACTTGGAACTGGTTTGCCTGGAGAAAGCAGATGGAACATATTCTGCCTGGAAATCAGTGACTTGTGGCATTCTGTGGGGACCTGTTCCGGAAGTTCTGTTTTTTGTGATTTTTATAAATGATTTGGACCAGAGTGAAGGGAGGGCAATTGCGGACATTGCCCCCCACCCCCCCAAGCAAGATGCTGTGTCCCCCATACGGTCTCTCCAGCATCACTAGCATGCGTCAAGCATCACTAGTGTCTAGCTTGACGCACGCTAACGACTCTCCACCTGCCCAGGCTGTGTCACTTGCGTGTGTCAAGTGTCACTAGGGAGTGACATCAGAGGTAATATTTTATGCAGAGAGTGGTGGGTGCCTGGAATGTATGGTGGGGGGTGATGGTGGAGGCTAATACAATAGGGACATTTAGATGGGCATATGAATGTAAGAGAATGGGGTGTGCGGGAGAGTAGGGTTGGATTGAAGTGAAGAAGGCTTTTCATGTAATTGTGGCTAAAAGAAGACCACAGCTTGGAATTAAATATTAGATACACAGTGTATTAGAAGGACTGGAAGGCAGGCAGAGGGAGCTCGGGTTGTTCTATTGGTTAAAAATGGAATTAAATCTTTGGAGAGAGGAGAGATTGGATCAGAAGATATAGAATCCTTTTGGGTGTAATTAAGAAACTGCAAAGGTAAAAAAAGCCCTGATGGGAGTTATGACAGTTCTCCAAACAATAGCTAGGACATGGTGTGCAAACTACAGAGGGAGATAGAGGAGGCATGTGAAAAGGGCAATGTTACAATAGTCGTGGGAGAATCTCAATAATCAGGTTGATTTGGAAAACCAGGTTTGTGCTTGATCCCAAGAGAAGGAATTTATCAGTTTATCAGGATGGCTTCTTAGAACAACTTGTGGCTGAGCGGACCAAGGAAATGGCGATTATGGATTGGCATTGTGTAATGATCCAGAGTTGATGAGGCAGCTGAAGGTAAGTGAACCTTTAGGAGACAGTGATCATAATCTATTGTTATCTGAGAGGGAGAAACAAAAGCTTTCTTTGGCATCATCCTGTTCTTCTCATCAAACCATGCATAAAAGGTTTTCAGTCTGTCCAGAAGGGAGGGATCATTGTTCTTAATTCACAAGGTTGACTTGTGATCCGTAATAGTCTTAATGAATATTTTATTTAAAATTTTCTAGTGTAGTTAAAGATTAATATAATGATACAAATTGCAAAAACAAACTAAAAACAACATACACGATGGCATATCTTCCCCCAAATCCTCCCCCAACCCCCCACCCTCAAAATAATTAATATAAAAGATAACAATATAGTTATGTAAAATAAAAGAAAGAATAAAGAAACTTTCAGGATTCCACAGATGGATGCCGTCTACCACATAGATTTAAACAGAGTTCTTTAATACAATTCAGAGGAGATTTTCGCAGGTTCAGAGACACAGGAATCACGTTACTGATACTCGGGCACCAAATTTGTAAGAACATAACGTATCTATTTCTCAAATTATATGTATTTTTTCCCAAAGGAATACAACTTTGAATTTCTGCATTCCATCTTGCCATACCCAAATACTTAACTGATTCCCAAGTAACTGCAATACATTTCTTTTCCACTGCTAATGTAACTTCAACAAATTCTAATTGATATATTGACAGTTTCAATTTAGGACTTGTTCCTTCAGTATTTCCTAATAAAAATAAATCTGGATTTGGCAGAAATACAACACCTGTAATTTGTTACAAAAAAATCCATAAATCCACTCAAAAAGGTTTTACTTGGGACAAGACCAAGTTGATGATCCATAATAGTTTTGATCCCTTGCCTCATGTCACTGGTGTCACACAGCTGTCTGTGGATCCTCTGTGTGTACCCTCAGTTTGCCTTTCAAATTGAACAGGAGAGTTTAGCCCTGGCTGATCTTAGTGGCATCCTATCCCCTGTCCTGAAGGCAGCACCACAAGCTCTGAGAAAGGCCTGGACATCTGCATCCAACCATGGTTTCTGGTAAGCCCTAGTTATGAAGCATTTAATCTTGGTGACATCCTCAATGCACTTGCTAATGTAGCCAGTCACTGAGTAATGTTTACATGACAGATGTAGATGGCTGCCTCCCTGAACAGCTCTAATCTGTGATTTCAAAGCAGTTTTGCAGTGCTGCTGTCCCCCTCCTCTACTATCCCCACCACCCCCGGCCATGTTCTGATCTCCCTGTGAACTACCTAGTTTGCTTTGCTAGCACTCTAGATGCCGAAGTTAGCAGAACAGATATATGATCTGAGTAACCAAGGTGGGAGCGAGGTGCAGCCTTAGATGCACCAGGGACATTGGTGTTCACCCAACCCAGGGTGTTCTCTCACCTGGTGGCAATGTTCATATGCTGTGGAAAGAATAGTAAGAGCATTTTCAAGCTGGCATGATTGAGGTTGCCAGCAACAGTCATGATGCAATTAGGGTGGGAAGTCTGGGCTTTGCAGATGGCACCATAAAGCTCTTCATGGCTTCACCTATATTAGCTGAAGGCGGATCGTAGACTGCGGCAATCAGCGAGGCCAAGAATTCCTTGGGCAGGTAGAAGGATCTGAATTACACCAGGAGGTACTGTATCTCTACTGAGTAGCGGGTCTTCAAAACAGGGATATTGGTGCACCAGTTCTCATTGATGTAAATGCACAGACCACCGCCTCGAGAACAGCAGTGTCTCTATCTGTCCTGAAGGTAATAAGGTCATCCAGCTGGATTGCTCAGTCTGGAATGGTGTCCTGGAGCCATGTTTCTGTAATCACCAGATAATCCATTTTCTTTTCCAGCGATCTTATTTCTGAGAGTAAGATCGTTGGCGATGTGGGTCTCTCAGTCTAACCCTCACACCAACCATTTTTGACACTTCTTCCTTCTCCAGCAGTGCTTACGATGGCCTCCCATGCGTCTCCTGTGAACCACTCCACAGTTTGCAGCAGTCTGTAATCCCTGCTTCAGTAACTTTAAACTGTATAGAATCTTACCAATCTGATCCGCTAATTTGATTGTTCGGTTCGCAATTTGTATTTTGATGAGTTTCCCAATCATAGTTACCACGTAGTGGGTTGCAGATTTCACACTTGTGAGGAGCTGAAGTGACCTGCTGCAACCTCATGCTGCCTTCTTGGATAGTATGTTGAGGCTTTATAAGGTACTGGTGAAATCTCATTTGGAGTACAGGTGAAGGTTCTGAGCTCCTTATTTAAGAAAGGATATGCTGGCGTTGGAAAGGATTCAGAGAAGTTTTATGAGAATGATTCCTGGAAAGAAGGGATTATTATATTAGGAATGTTTGACAGCTCTTGGACTGTACTCTTTGAAGTTCAGAAGGATGTGAGGGGACCTCATAGGAGCATTTTGAATGTTGAAAGGCATGGACAAAGTAGATGGGGTATTGTTTCCCATGGTAGGGTAGTCTGGGACAAGAAAGGACAATTTCAGAATTGAAGGACGTGCATTTAAAACAGAGATGCAGAGGATGGTGAACCTCTAGAATTTGCTACCGCGGGCAGCTGTGGAGGCCAAGTTATGGGTGTATTTAAGCCAGAGGTTGATAGGTATCTGAATAGTCAGGGATTCAAAGGTTATGGGGAGAAGGTAGGGGAATGGGGCTCTGGGAGAATGGTTCAGTTCATAATGGAATGGTGGAGGAAACTCGATGTGCTGAATGGCCTACTGCTGCTCCTATATCTTATAGTCTTACAGTCTTATAGGTTGGCAGAGCATTGTAGGCCAAGGGGCCCCTACTGTGATATACTGTCCCGCATCAGACTTGTCAACCACAAACAAGCCTGCAGCTGACGTGGACATTACCCCTCCATAAATCTTCGTCCGCGAAGCCAAGCCAAAGAAGAAGAAGAATTCTAAAATTATATTTCCTCAGAAAAAACAGCAAATGTGGGAAATGCTCAGCAGATCTGACATCGTCTGCAGAAAGGGTAATGTTTCAGGTTGAGGGCTGACCATTAGGACTGACCATTCTTTTTGATGATGCAGGTGAGGGCCAAAAAGATGGGGGCTTTGATATGGGATTGTATCTTTGTGTGTTTCTCCAACCTTCTCCTAAATGAAAAATATTCATTTACAGTGTGTCAAGTATCACATTTTTGTGGCGGCACACATCTCTGTGAGTGAAGCGGCCCCGTTTGTACCGGTGCGCTGGCGGGGCAGCTGCAGAAGATGGCGCCATCAGGGCTTGCTCATTGCCTCGTGGCTTAGGCCACAGCTCACGCCCTGGGCCATGTGATGATGTCACTGCTGCGCGGGGCGGAACTCCCATTGGCCTCAAAGGGGTGCACGCGAAATTCAAATAAACAGTTCTACTGGAAACCCCACCGAGTTCAGTGATGTGTTTTCTGTGTGTAGCAGCCGCTACATTTCCATAGGGCTCATTATCATTGCAAAGATCATTTTAAGATTGTATACATGCAATTGCCTTGTTATATTATTTTTATTGTATCTAAAATGTGATTGATTTTTTAAATGGGTCTTTTATTTCATTATTTCAATTTAGTTCTGTATTGTGTAGTTTAGACTTTTTGTTTTTCTTTTTAAGCCTTCTACCCAAGTTTTGTTTTTTGTTGGAAGAATACAAATATTTTCCTCCAGTAAATAATATCTTACAATCAGTTTTTTTTTAAATCAATAGTTAAAATTCATTTCATGTGCTATAAATGCAGTCAGTTAACATGGAAGGCTTACCTTCCCCCTGCTATTGCTCAGGATAGTTAATTTTTGCTGCTCCATCTCTGCTATCCTAACATGATAGTCCCAAAACATTCATTTCCAAAAAGGATGTCAAGTTAGGATGCCCAGAGGTAATCCAGGAAATCAAAGGCCAATACATTGCAAACTATTTTTCTAATATGTCAACTCATGCAATCTCTGCAAACTTGCATTATTGCTGTCACTGGTTACATCCTTTTTGTTACGCTCAGACAATGTGCCAAATATGCTTCTTTATTTCTGAATAATGATCACCTATTTTGCTGCGGTTAGTTCAACTTCATTTCGGCATTTTAAAAGGCACTTGCCTGGTTGCAATGTTTTAGGGATCATTTCTGTATCCTTAATTTTTTAACTATGCTTCTATCCAGATAAATAATCATGGACATGATACCATCAGATATAGGATCTACCAGCAGATTCCCCATCATATCTACTGAGGAAATCCAGCATGTCCATGCCCTACCACTGGACCATGCAGAGCCTGGTCGCAGAATGCTGGCAAAAATATGTCAGAAAATTAAGAGCTCTCACATTCAGGTATTACATATGATGGTCACTAAATTTTTGGAAGGGCAAAGAAAATCAAGAGAGCCAATAGCAGAGCAGAAAAAGAGGAAAGCAGAGGAAACATTCCAATGGAAAGAATTGCCATTGAGATGCCTGGAGCTGACCCCTGAGGTGCCAGAGCGGCCCCATGAGATGCCTGGAGCTGACCCCTGAGGTGCCAGAGTGGCACTCCAGTGAGCTAGGGCAGCACTGCACCCCTGAGTGAATGGTTTTCAAGTACATTTAAGCTGATGGGCATGGGGTACTGAAGAATCATTAACCATCAGCTGGGGTGGCAATGCATCAGAAAACCAAAGAATTTTGGGAACCAGAAAGAAGTAGCCCATATGATAAATGAAAACAAAGTGCTCCATTTAATATTTGCAGCACTCTGCCTCATTCAAATGAAATATAAGCCTGAAAATAAGCCGAGTTTCTTGGATTTCCTTTGGGCATCCTAACTTTCCACCCTTTTTGGACAGAAATCAAAAACTCCTCTCAAAGTCTCATTAAGACATCAATATTGGATATTGGTGAATGGACACTTGAAACTTTTCCTTCTCACTATTTTAACGATAGCTTTTGAAAAAATGTGACAGTTGAGCAGGCTAGAAAGCCAAGTTTCAAATGAACATGATCTGGTATCCAACAGTATAATTACAGAATCTTTGACGTTAAGTGGTGGTAATTGCATCCCAAGGCTGAGAGACTTGGATATTTATGTTGCATTTTCAAATGGCATCATCTGGTGTGACTACTATAATTTAAAACAGACAGAGCCAATCATCCAAACACTTTTTTTAAAAAGGGCTGATATATTGGTTTGCTACTCTTGTTTATTTAAGTTAAAATTGATAAACACAGCAAACATCCCACAAAAGAAAGCAAAAGCTCCTACCCCAATATTTGTGGAGTCAAATGACAGAAGCAAAATTCTACCTGGGATAGGACTTCCTTATCCTGAGATTTAAACTTTTTGCTTGCTTTAAGAAATTCCAATCATTGCAAACCCAGGCAATAATTTTCTGCTTTCCCTATTGCCCAGTGCACCATTCTTTGAGGAGAAATATGTCTGATGAAGATCCACAAAACTTTCACTCATTATATACCCCAAAACCCTGGATCCAGCTTAGTCCACCTATATGACCTCTGAGCACACAGCACTTCCAGATGAAAACTAATCTATCCTCGAAAGAGTGGCTTTGAACTACTTCACTGTTTGACTAACTTATTTTAAAGGCACCAATGAAGCACCCTCACAGGCAAAATAACAATATAAACAAGACTTTTCAGGGGTTAAGAATGCTTAGTTTTCTTTGGAACTCACTCAAGAAGCTGTCCAATTATCAGTCCTTTTATAAAACTGTTAAAATGATCTGCTGTCTGTTTTAAATCATAGAGGTCACCATCCTGATGCTGCTGCATGGGACTGAAAGCGGAACATAAATATCCAAGTCTCTTGGCCTTGGAATGCAATTACCACAATTTAATGTCAAAGATTCTGAAATTGTGCCGTGGGATACCAGATCATATTCATTTGAAATGGCTCTCTGATTTCTGGCTTACTAAATTGTCACGTTTCTATTCAAAAGCTATCATTGAAATAGTGAAAAAGAAAATGACCAAACATTCATTCACTGGAATTTCATACTGGTGTCCAATGAGGGTCGTTTTTGACTTCTGCCCAAAATAGGTGTAAGGGTGAAACTCCCAAAGCTAACACTGGAGACTGGATATTTTCATGTTTAGTTTTCATTTGAATGAGGCAGAGAGCTGGAAATATAAAATGAACATTTTGCTTTTGTTTAACTACATATGCTACTTCTTTCTAGTTCCCCAAAATTCTTTAGTTTTCTGCAGTCTCACCACTCCTCCTAATGATCCATGCTACCTCCCCACGCAATGTTCTGTGATTTCACCACTACCACCCCTACTCTTGGAATGTGCTCACAGCCCACACATATTCCCAAGTCCTCTGCTAGGAGATGCTACCTCAACAGTTCTACTTGCCCTACTTTCCCTCTATTACTAGCCCTTTTCCCATTGGCACCCTGTTCCAGGAATTAACTATGAATTTACAGGGACGGGGTCCAATGGAAAAGGAACACTGTCTGAACGCCAGTATCAAATGATGTCATTTCACACCAGGGATTAACCACCTCTACCCCTACTCATATCCTCGGCGTTTGCTGATACGGGCGTTGTGATAAAATCAGTGGAAAAGGGACAGCAGAAAGTCACCCATTTCCAGTTGAAGGTAGACCACTCTGATCCCTGGGATGAATCTGTTCAGTGGAAAAGCAATTAGTGTCCCAGTTAAGGGTGGCCAAGTGGAAACAGCACAAACGGCTTCCTATCCTGGGGCACTGCGCAGCCAATTAACTGGGATACCAGTGGAAAAGGGGCTGCAGCCTGCTGTTCTGTACTCTCCTGTTTCCAGGTTGATCTTGACCCTTGCTTCACTACCCCACCTTCCACCCACACCTGAGCTCATCCACATTTCCCCTCATCATTTGCTGAACCAGGCTCATGTAGCTGACCACTACAAAGAAACACACACAGTGTGGCAGGTTAAGCTCACTCGTTTATTAGGGCTGGAAAGGCTGCTTTTATACTGTTCAAGTTCCCGCTGTTTTTGCTGATTGACTGAGTCATTTATATGAATAACAATAGCGGGCGGGAACATCCATGCATATGAATGCCCTTCTTCCCCAGCCTGTTTCTGCTGAGTTAGCTGGGCAGCTTGACCAATGCCATTTTAGGGGCGTTGGTCTGATGCTGCCCCAGCTTCTACCCCCCCCAGTTCATTGTCCTGGTAGTCGTTTTAGCAATCTCTGTCTGCGTCTGCTGCCACGTGATGTGCCGGCCTGATCTCCGCAATTGTGGGCCGCCACGTGACTCCCCCCTCCCCCCCCCCAGAACCAGCATTATAGTCTATAGTGTCTGTAGGTATAGTCCCCAAAGTCTTTTGTGGTCTGCCTCTGCGTCAAGGTGCTGTGTCTCTATGGGTTCTGCTGGGTCTGTGTGGGCAGGCTTGAGTCTATCTGTAGTGAAGACCTTTGGTTTACCACTGATGTCTAGCTCGAAGGTGGCTCCTTTGTTCCGGATGACTTGAAAGGGCCCTTTGTATGGCTTCTGCAGTGGTGAACGGTGGGGTCCTCTGCGTACAAACACATACTCACAGTTCTTGAGTTTTTTGGGGATGTTGGACTTGGTTTTTCCATGCCTGGAGGGTGGGATCGGAGCCAGGTTACCAACCTTTTCGCACAGCCTGTCCAGGAAGGTGGTTGTCTCCTCCTGGTGTCCTCTGGCCTGTGGAACGAAATCCTCAGGAACCATAAGTGGGGCTCTATAGATGAGTTCAATGGAGAACGCATGGAAGTCTTCTTTCGGCACTGTTCGGATGCCCAGTAGTGCGCATGGTAGCTTGTCCACCCAGTTGGGGCCCTTGAGTCTGGTCATGAGGGCAGTCTTTAGGTGCCGGTGGAAATGCTCCATCATGCCGTTGGCTTGAGGGTGGTATGCCGTTGAATGGTGTAGCTGAGCACCCCACAGGTTGGCAATGTTGGTCCATAAACTGGAGGTGAACTATGCACCTCGGTCAGAATTGATGTGCTGTGGCAGTCCAAACCTTGCAATCCAGGACGAGAGGAGTGCTTTGTCAAAGGACCTGGTGGATGTGCCGGCCAGGGGGATTGCTTCTGGCTACCGGGTGAAGCAGTCGACCACTGTGAACAAGTAGCGGAAACCCTGAAAGACTGGCAAGGGTCCCACTATGTCCACATGAATGTGGTTAAACCTGCATTCCGTTGGCTCGAAAGGCTATGGGGGGACCTTGGTGTGTCGATGCACTTTGGCTGTTTGTCATTGCATACATGCCTTGGCCCACCCCCAGACTTGTTTCTGCAATCCATGCCACATGTACTTGCTGGCCACTAGCTGGACCGTAGTCCTGATGGATGGGTGTGCCAGCCCGTGGATGGAGTCAAAACCCATCGCCTCCATGCCGTTGGGACAATAGGTCGTACCTGCCAGGTGGCCACTTCGCACAGGAGGATGGTAGTACCGATTGGAACATCCTGAAGCCGAAGGCCTATAACAGTGGTCCTGTACTGCGGGATCTCGTCATCCTGCTGCTGTGCCTCTGCCAGTGCTGTGAAGTCCAGACCGTTGACCAGGGAGTGGATGCTGTGTCTTGACAAGGCATCTGCGACCACGCTGTCTTTGCCTGAGATGTGCTGGTCGTCAGTGGTGTACTCCAAAATGTAAAATAAGTGTTTCTGTTGGCGGGCTGACCAGAGATTGGAGATTTTAGCCAGGGCGAAAGTCAGTGGTTTGTGGTCCGTGAAAACTGTGAAAGCCCTTCCCTCAAGAAAGTACCGGAAGTGGTGGATGGCTAAGTACAGTGCCAGAAGCTCTCTATCGAAAGCACTGTACTTTTGTTCAGGTGGCCGCAGATGTTTGCTGAAGAAAGCTAGTGGATACCAACTTCCTTCTATCTTCTGCTCCAGGATTCCATCAATCGCTGTTCCTGAGGCATCGACTGTGAGGGCTGTGGGTGCATTTGGTCTGGGGTAGGTCAGGAGTGCTGCTTTGGCCAGGGCACCTTTGGTTTCCACAAACGCACGTGCGGATTCTTTGTCCCAGGTCAGGTCCTTCTCCTTGCTGGATATCAGGATGAACAGAGGGTGCATCACTCAGGCAGCTGCTGGGATAAACCTGCGATAAAAGTTCATCATCCCCACGAACTCCTGCAGACCTTTAGTTGTACTGGTCTTCGGGAAGCTGCAGATGGCCTCTACCTTGTCGGGCAGCGGTATGGCCCCATCCTTTGTAATCCTGTGGCCCAGGAAGTTGATGGTGTTCAGGCCAGACTGGCATTTGGGCAGGTTGATGGTGAGGCTGAACTCCTGCAGATAACTACAGAGATTTTGGAGGTGCTGAAGGTGTTCATGTCAGGTTCTACTTGCCACGAGGATATCGTCGAGGTAGACAAAAATGCCGTCCAGGTCTCGGCCCACTGCATCCATCAGTCGTTGGAATGTCTGTGCCGCATTTTTTAAAATGTTTCACACTATGAACCATATTAACCAAAATACACACAAACATTTTCCTCTTGAATATACACAGTGTCATTTTCTTCCCTTTTCCCCCCTCCCTTCCCTCCCTCCTTCCCACCCCCTCCCTACCCACTAAATGTTCAACATATACATTACAATAAACCCATTACACAATGTCATCACACAATGAAAATAAATAAGAAAATTGTATCATACATACTGTGTCAGTTCATTTCGTCTTCTTCTCATTCTATCATTTTAGGGGGTGGAGGTCCACGGTAGGCCGTCTCTGTTATGTTCCATGTACGGTTCCCAAATTTGTTCGAATACTGTGACTTTATTTTTTTAATTATATGTTATTTTTTTCAAATTGTTAGAAACAGAATTACCTTTAAAGAAATTGCTCGAGACAAAAATTGAGAACAAAGAACATTTATTATAACAACAATGCAAAGTTGGGTGCTTCCCCTTACCCTGGGAATGCACACATACACTGGGGCTCACCCAACTTTTATACAGTAAATTTCAGTATCAGAATACCCTCCCCCTTACATTCTTCTGCCCTCAGGATGGGTTTGGCATAGGCAATCCTTCCTGCCTACATGCAGTTTCAGTATACTTGGAGGACCAGGGGGTATCCTGTCGGTGTCCCTTCATGTTATTGTCCTTATTCACACCTTCCTGATTCTCGGAGCTACAGTCTCTTGGTATGCAGAGTTGGCTCATCCTGTCTAGGGTTGACTAATTTAATATGTATAACTTTGTAAATCTGTGTAAGGTTAACTAATTAGATATGTAGAACTTGGTACTTCTGACTAGGGCTAGGAGACCCTTATCTGATCCAGACTACCTCAACTTCCTACATTCTATTGTTCCTTACCGCTCCTTATCTTAGTCTTATGGTGGCTCATTGATCTTGTCACAAAGACTAGAAGATTCTTATGTTAATCGTGCTGACTCTGCTTTCCTGCATCCTAATTCCCAAGCTCATCCTGTTTGTACTGGTTACAGCCATTAACTGATGTATGAATTTTAGTTTCCTTCATGTTCATAATTTTAGATCAGTTTTCCCATCTCTCACACAATGGAATACTTTTATTCTCAGGCTCTCTTTTGATTTCCAAGTTGACATTATACATTTTTTTGCTACAGCTAAGGCTATCATAATAAATCTTTTTTGTGCTTCATCCAATTTGAGGCCTAATTCTTTACTTCTTATATTACTTAGAAGAAAGATCTCTGGATTTTTTGGTATGTTGCTTTTTGTGATTTTATTTAATATCTGATTTAGATCTTCCCAAAACTTTTCCACTTTCTCACATGCCCAAATTGCATGTACTGTTGTTCCCGTTTCCTTCTTACAGCGAAAACATCTATCTGATACTGTTGGGTCCCATTTATTTAACTTTTGGGGCGTGATATATAGCCTGTGTAACCAATTATATTGTATCATGCGTAACCTCGTGTTTATTGTATTTCTCATCGTTCCGGAGCATAGCTTTTCCCATTTTTCATTTTTTATCTTTATGCATTTTTGAGCCCAAATGGCATTCTCAGGAACTCAAACAGCTCAAATAGAGTGATGATGGCCGTCTAAGGGATGTCATCAGGATGTACTATGATCTGGTGATATCCTCGCACAAGGTCCACTTTTGAGAATATTGTTCCCCCTTGCAGATTTTCCGCAAAATGCTGGATGTGTGGCATGGGGTAACAATCTGGGGTGGTGGCCTCGTTGAGCCGGCAATAGTTGCCACATGGTCTCCACCCCCCAGTTGCTTTAGGCACCATGTGGAGGGGCAAGGCCCATGGGCTGTCTGCCCGTTGAACAACACCCAACTCCTCGAGCTTGCAGACCTCCTCTTGGCCAGTCAGAGCTTCTCTGGGGGAAGTCATCTCTCCCTTGCGTGGAGAGGTGGGCTCTTTGTCAAGATGTGATGTCTGATGCCATGTCAAGGCATCCCCACTGTGAAATGAGGGGAAAGGATTGCCGGGAATCCCGCTAGCACCTTGGAGAACTCATCCTCTGAGTTGTGGACGGAGTCCAGATGCATTGCTGTAAACCTAGCGCCCCTCAGTTTGATGATCTGGTAGGTCTCGGTGTGGATGAGTTGCTTACCCTTAAGGTCCGCTAGGAGGCTGTTGGCTTGCAGGAAATCCGCTCCAAGGAGTAGTTGTTCCACTGTGGCCAGCGTGAACTCCCACGAGAAGTGACTGCCCCTGAACTGCAGCTTGGCACTGTGAGTGCCATAGATCCGTATACTGCTGTTGTTGGGAGCCCTCAACGTGGGTCCCACTAGCCTGCGCCTAGTGTCCAACCCTTTCGGGGGTATCATACTGACCTCCGCTCCTGTATTCATCAGGAAGCATCTGCCGGACAGGTGGTCCCAGTCGTACAGGAGGCACTCTTGATGGCCAGTCTTCAAGGCCATCAGCGATGGCTGGCCTTGTCATTTCCCTAGAACTCACAGGTGGTCTGGCATCAGTGGGCCTCGGTGCCCCATCTCCACTGGTACAAGCACCATCTATCGCTGGACTCACTCCTGCCTCTCATCTTCTGTTCCTTGCTTGGGACAGCTCTGGTCTGATTGTGGGATTTTATGAGCCCCACGGTAGCCAAGCACTTCTGTTTCTGTTTCCTCTGAATGTCTGCCCGTGCTGCGTCTCTCCGGGGGTCGGTGAAATCTTCATCCACCAGGAGCAGTTGGATGTCTCAGGCATCTGTTCCAGGAACGCCTGCTCGAACATGATGCTGGGCTGCTCATTTTGATGAATGCCGACGGGGATCTGTCTCCAAGCCCATCCAGGTGGAGCAACGTGCTCCTCATTCTCACTGCGAGAGTCCGAACATCTCGGTTAATAGCTCATTGAAGGCAGTGTAAGAGCCTTCCAATGGTGGCCTGTGGATAAAGTTGGCCACTCTCTCTGCAGTCTGTGGATCCAGGGCGCTGACCACATGGCAGTACCGGGTGGTCTCTGCTGAGATGCCCCAAATCTGGAACAGCCTCTGTCATGATAATGAATATGCATGATATGTATTAACCTGACCAGAAGTCAGATGGTATGCACTGGAGGTGGAAGGTGCAGGATGATGAAATAAGGGAAGCAGGAAAATAAAGACACGTAGATGTTCAACTGGTAAAGCATGTGGTGATGGTGTTATTAATTTCACATTTTGGGCCACAAATGTGACAGCCTCCACCTGGTCAAACCACATGCCAGGTCGAACTGTCCAGAAGGTCGGGAGCTTCAGGCCGACTGCGCTGACTGCTGCTTCGTTCTCCATTTTAGGTTTAGATTCCTTCTAAGCCGTCAAGGTCACCAATTGTTGCTGACTGCTACAAAGAAACACACACACACACTCACAGTGTGGCAGGTTAATTAGGTCTGGAAAGGCTGCTTTTAAACTGTTCAAGTTCCCGCCATTTTTGCTGATTGACTGAATCAGCCATATGAATAACAATAGCGGGTGGGAACATCCATGCATATGAATGCCCTTCTTCCCCAGCCGGTTTCTGTTGAGTTAGCTGGGGAGCTTGACCAACGCCATTTTAGGGCTGTTGGTCTGATTGTGCCCCAGCTTCTACCCCCGCCAGTTCATTGTCCTGGGAGTCGCTTTAGCGATCTCTGTCCACGTCTGCTGCCACGTGATGTGCCGGCCCGATCTCCGCAATTACAGGTCGCCACACTCACCTATTTCTTCTTTGTGGTTTTCCTACTGGATTTCAAACCTGGCATCTAATGGCTTCTCACCACAGTCTCATTCTCCATGCCTTGACAAGATAGATCACACTCCCAGCAAGTATGCAAAGAAGATGATGAAGTTGTGTGAAAGGACAAAACTGAATAACTTAATGGATTATTTTCTCCATGGAAACTTGCTGTGTATTTCAAATTTTCTTTTTTTTTTCTGATTTACATCCAGCTATTTACATAACTACTCAAGGTTAGTTTTAATTAAAATTGCTTTCCTTTCATCATTTTATCTAAATGTTGGCTGCAAAACAATTATAGGAAGCTAAATCATAATGTGCTTCAAGCCATAAATAATTTAGCAGAATGATATGTACTGACTAATTTTTACAAGGTATTCCATATTTATTGGTGGATTTTTCTCCCACTTAGTAATTTGTAAATGTGGGCATTATGATTTTAATTGTCTTATAATTCTATCAATTATCAGAGCATTATCCTTCTTGGAATATTTAGTGCAATTATATATGTAAACATCATACAGCTCATTTAAGAAAATTGACCCTTTTAGCTGCCTTTTATCAAATGCAGAACAGGAATATATTCAAAATTAACAGTGTTTCATGAAATCCCTTAATACATGTCATTTTTAATCCAGACATACATGATAGAAAACCAATGAAAATGATTGTCACTGGTAATTAATGAAATGAAAGAATTTTTATATCTTGTCTCCATGATTAATAATGGCAAGGAAGTTCATGTAAATCTCTTGCTAACATATGAAAGCGGCCTTCATCATCTGATTTCCTAATATGGGTTCCCGCTGTTTCAAGATCTGTTCCAGAAACACCAACACAGTCTCCAAAAACACTTAGGGAACGAAACAGCGAATTTCGCATCACCCACTCTGTCAAAGTTATAACTGTGTCTAGCACAAAAAGAGTCTATTAAATTTTAAAGTGAATATTTATGAACTTCCCAGATTAGTTAATGGGCTAAAGTACAGAGTGCTCTTTACTTGACATTAAAGCACAGCCAATAGTTAATTGATTCCTTTTTGAAGTTTTTTCTTACTTCCTATACATTCCTTAAGTTCCCAATCTGATTTCAGCTTTCTAAACTTTACAAATGCTTCCCTTTTTTGACTAAATTTACAAGATCCCTTATCCAAATTGTTATCCAAATTTCCTGAACCTTTCTATCCTTATCTGCCTTCCTCACAGGATGTTGGCCCTGAACTCTGACCAGCTCTCTGTTAAACAACTCCCACATGCCAGATGCGGATTAACCCAGTAACATCTGCTCCCACTCTCCTTTCCAGTTCCTGCCTAATACTGTTGTAATTAGCCTTACCTCAATTTAGCGCATTTCCCTCAAGTCCTTATCCATAACTATCTGAAAACTCATGGTTATCAAGTTCCTTTATTGTCATGTACTAATACAGAAAATGTAATAATACAGCAAATTCATAAACATTTCCCTGTTGTAAAGGCACACAAAGAGGTGTTACTTTTCCCCAAATACTTTTCCATTGAACCTCTGGTCACCTGGCCAGAGTATTTTCCAATACGAAGTCTGTGTGGCCCCTTCCCTGGCTGGTCTATTTATATACTGTGTTAAGAAACCCATCTGAATGTACCTAACAAATTCTGCTCCATTTAAGCCTCTGATACTTAGCCTAAGCAAATTTTTGGGAAAATTGCATCTAGCATTTACACTTTTCCAATAACCTGCCTTCATACCTATTCTCCTTTTTCCTGCTGACTGTTGGGAAATACAATGTATAAATTATAAGTCTATGGTATTTGGTTAGAATAAGTTTGTCCTACATTTTGTGATGAGGAAATAAACAATGATTTTCATGGTGAGTTAATTCCAGCTTCAGAGATACACTGGAACAGTTCAGCTGGGTAACATAATTCAAGGTGCAACACTCCAGCACATTCGCCAGGATGTCAAGAGAGCCTATGTATTCACAGTCGGTGTGATAAAATAAATCAACTAAATTGGAGGCTGACTTTCTACAATCAGGAAAGGGAAATTATGGAACATTTGCTTTGCATTTTTAGCTGAGATTTAAGTTCCCGACCATTTTTCTCAAGGTATTTACTTGGATTACAGAACTTTTCACAGGTCACTTTTGCTCCCCAGATCATTTAGCTCTGCCATTGTCTATACTACTCATTAGTGTGGCTTATAGCCCTAGATGGAAGTATCTCTATTTTGTTCCTTGGAAATGGGGTCCATGTTGAGCTTTATTTCATTACCCATTGAATCGAATAAAAGGACATTTTGGCAGCCAATCTGTTACACCTATTCCCCAATCACAACTTTCCATGCTACCTTTGTTGAAGCAGAATTTGACCTCCTTGATGACTCCACTAGAATCCCCACATTTCACACATATAATAAACTGTAAAATTATATTATATATAATTTCATTAACATTAAACCTAGTCATTTCATACATTTATTTCTTTAATTTGCCTTTTAATAAGTAAACAGTTAATGTGTTGATTTATGATCTATGATATAAGTTGAAGGTATAAACTATAAATATTTATATGTTGACAGCAAATTGGGAATGTAGCTCAATTAATGTCACAAAGTTATTAATGCATGAGTTATGAAATGCTTACAGACATATGTATACATCAGAAAATGAATCCTTGTTTGTATTATAGAACACTATTTTAGACTAACTATATGAAGCAATGCATAAATAAACCTTTACTTGAGGTATTCTAATATATTCTGGATATATATATAAGCCCTGAGATTCCTTCCTTCCTCATTCTTACACATTCATAAAAGAGAAAATAAACTTGTAAGTACTTCTTCTTGAATCATTTACAGAATGTATTGGCCAGGACAGATTTAACCACATCTCTAATTGCCCATGTAAACATAGTGAGCTGCTTTATGAACTGGTTAGAGTAGTTTATCATATGAAGTATTCCCACAAGACCCTCCATTATGGCCCAAAACAATAAAATATTTCCAGTAAGGATGATATAGCACATCACTAATTGCACTCCGTGCACATATTGTTGCATTAGTAAAAGGATTGGATCATCTTTCTTCTGTAGTGAAAACACATAAAATAGATTCAAGATTATTTTATTTTCATGTAATAAAATAGAAAATGTGATGTTATTCAAAATTTCCTTTATCCTACTATAAGGCAGACACAGTCCTGTTATCAGCAGAAATAGCCCAGCTCCCCTTACAGTCAGGGAAAGAGAAGCCAAAGGGAGTCCCCCCAGAATCATTGTGTGTCCATGGATTTGCCTCCAGCAGTTCCACAGCCTCTGCAGACACATAGCCTTCGATCAAAACCATCAACAACCTGAGTTCTAGAGACATGATCAGGAAGCCTTCAGTACCCTCAGCATATTCTCGGATCTCATTCAGCATTCTACAGCCTGGTGTTAGTCTCTTGACTGCAGTCACCAGAAGCCCACAGCCTGCATGGGAACCTCACCTCGAGTCACCAAAAGCTTCTCCTGTGTGTTCGTCAGCCTCAGAGCCCTTCACTGGTCTGCTGCCATGGTCACCATCCTGTAGGGTCATCTCCTTCTGTTTCTCTTCTCAAATGGAGGTTGTTCTCCATGCACCAGTTCTCTGCTTCCTCAGAGTCTGTATCCCTTCAAGGCTGCTGCCAAACATAGATGCCACCATCTTGGGCCCAGACCCTGTAGTCACAGGATTTTAAAATAAACCACTGTTGGCTCCTTTTACAAGTCGTTGAAAGTTTGTACAGAGCTAATGATAGTCAGATTTGGCGGTTGAATCCCGCAAAAGGGCACTGTGTCTCCGCTCCCCATGGGTCTGCACCTGTGGTTACGCTGCTGTTACTGCAGTGCCGCCATTTGTATTTTAAAAGCTTGTATTAAGAGAATAGTCTTATGTCACATTTGATTTTGGTCTGATTTAGGCTTTATTACTACTATGTCTCTAATTCTCAGTGGTAACAGGGTTTCAGTAACTTTGTGGCAGCAGTGTGTCCCCCTTCTTTTTGGTAATCTCCAGAGTCAAGTAGTGGTGAATCTTTATCAGTTACATCTGTTGTACTACACTATAGCTAAGTGAGGGTTTGACTTCTTTCTGGTCTACCACAATGAAATCCACTCATATAACGCTCACACACATATAATGGTAGAAAATCATAAATTGTGTAAAAATATTTTCATATAATGTGTGCACCCATATACTACTTGGGTGCGTTATTCTGAATTCCGACTGACAAAAGCAATTTGCATTTAATTAGAACATGAGACAAAACACAACCCATAGTCCCAGTATCTGCCACAGCTAATTTCTCACAGTTAACACCCATGCAACTTCCCTCAGAGGTGTCAACCATCCATTATATATGCAACATGTTAACAAGCTTTGGAGAGGAATCAATGAAACAGATCGAAGACGGCTTTAGAATTAAGCAGGATTTTAATAGTCATGATTTTAAAAAGTCTTTCTTTAAAGCCTATCTTGTTAAAATAGTGTGCAATTGAGAATTTTATAGTTTGATTAATGTAAGTAATGAGGATGATTAAATTGATGCCATAGGGCCAAATCATCCTAATTTTGTCTCAGATCAGAGACAATTGATATGTTAATCTCCTCTCTCGGGATGGATCAGGGCAATTAACATTGATAAGGTGCCGTGCCCTAGTCAGAATGTCCTGTTTCTCAAAATGCCATGACACTCAAACTAAAAGGATATTCCCAAGATCAAACTTTCCCGTGCCAGCTATAAATTGTGCGCTCTTACATTGCTGCTATTACATTCCCACACTCACTATAAATTGCTGGTTTGATTTTCCCACATGCACTATAAATTTTAATTGGCCGAGTTCAAGTGTAAAAATATTCTTGTATAGCACGCACATGCATGTAATGCGTGGGGGCAGTACCTTGTTTGTAAAATACACATAGAATGTGCACGTTATAGGCATAAACATATGGTAGTAACTTCTATTGTTTAAGGTCATCATCTTCAGGGAGCATCTCCCAGCAGGTTGCAGTGTTGTACCTCAATATAATAGCTCACTGTTTTTATCTGCACCACCTAATAGCTTGATTCTGGGGATCTTTACATATTGCTCTCAAAATGTTTTGAAATGTCCTTTGTTGCCCTTGCACCAATTTCTTGATAGAGGTATCTCTACTGACATGTCTTGTATAAAACTGACCTTTTTGTCACTATGTACATCTGGTGCTCTGAATGATACTTTGCCTTTTTCCTGCATAGCACAATTCTTCTACCCTACCTTCAATTAATTCTTCATTGAGGATTTCTTGTGGTAATGATGTTCTAATCCATGTGGGAGAGAAACTGAAAATATATTTATGACTATCTTTTATGACAAAGATTTAAACATCTCCCAGAAACAGTGGAGAACAGCAGGTATAGAACTGAGAAATGATAAGAGAAATTGAGAAAAAAGGGATAAAAAACAATTATCCCAAAGGACTTCCCAAACCTGCATTCTGAGCTTTTGAAACCAGAGACACATCAGCAACAGGTTGCCATCTTCAAAATTTTGGAAGAATCTAAAACAGTTCTCACAAATTAGAAGTACCAACTCTTTGGCTTGGCTTCGCGGACGAAGATTTATGGAGGGGGTAAATGTCTACGTCAGCTGCAGGCTCGATTGTGGCTGACAAGTCCGATGCGGGACAGGCAGACACGGTTGCAGCGGTTGCAGGGGAAAATTGGTTGATAATGTCATTATTTCCAAATGAGAGGTTCTGGGGGTGAAGAAAACAGAAAATTACAATCAGGAGTGTGTACGTTCTCCCCATGTCTGTTTTGGTTTTCTCAGGAGTTTCGGTTTCCTCCCACCATTCAAAACGTACCAGGGGTGTAGATTAATGGGGTTTAAATTGGGCGGCATAGACTCATAGGCCGAAATGGCTGTTACCATGCAGTATGTCTACATTTTTTTAAAAAATCATTTTATTTTTGAATTTATAACATGGTAGAAGCTAATTCCGGTGATTGCAACTTGTGCCACCCAATTACACCTACTTAACCTCTAACCGTGTACATTTTGTAGGGTGGGAGGAAACCAGAGCACCCATGAAAATCCATACAAACACAGACAGAATGTACAACCTCCTTATAGACAGTGCCAGATTCAAGCCCTGGTCGCTGGCACTGTAATAGTGTCACGCTAACTTCTACACCAACTCCAAGTCAAGACTCGCCAGCAACTAAATACATTGTGAGGAGTTTGAGGAGATTTAGTATATAACCAAAGATTCTTGCAGATTTCTACAGGTGTACACTGGAGAGCATTCTGACTGACTGCATTGCTGTCAAGTATGGAGTTGCCAATGCACAGGACAGGAAACTACAGAGAATGAACTCGGCCAATGACATTATGGGCAGTAGTCTTCACTCCATGAAGGATATCTACAAGAGGTGGTGCCTCAAGAAAGCAGCCTCTATCATCAAGGACCCTCTCCGCCCACACAGTGCCCTATACTCACTGCTATCATTAGGAAGGAGGTACTGGAGCCTGAAGATGAATATCCAACTGTTCAGAAACAGCTTCTTCCCCTCTGCCATCAAGTTTCTGAATGGACAACGAACCACAGACCCTACCTCACTTTCTCTTTTGCACCACCTGTAATGCTCCCATAAAAACAACAAATTTGGTGACATGCTCATGGCTGTAAAAATCTAATTCTTATTTGATTCCTAAAGCAGTGAAAATGGTGATAATATACTATCTAAAAAGAAAAATCGCACATATTTAATACATTTATACCTGTGAGTGGAATTGGAAAGAATTTTGCCTAACATGTTATTCTTATTCAGGCACATCGTGTCAATTCATAGTTTTAGCAACTGGGGATATTGACATTGTGCATCAATTATCATCCTCTGGATACGGAGGTAGCCTGTAAGTTAAACAAAAATACTGTAAATAGAAAGAGAGAGTGTATTTCTTTTCTGTGTGTCTTCTGCCAGACCTGAAAGTTGTTTTGAAGCTGTTCATGGAGCTGGTCCCATGATATAACATAACATAACAATTACAGCACGGAAACAGGCCATTAGGCCCTTCTAGTCCACACCGAACCAAACACCCCTTTCTAGTCCCACCTCCCTGCACAATGCCCATAACCCTCCATCTTCCTCTCATCCTTAGACCTGTCCAACCTTTTCTTAAATAATACAATTGACTCCGCCGCCACTATTTCTCCCGGAAGATGATTCCACACGGCTACCACTCTCTGAGTCAAGAAGTTCCCCCTCATGTTACCTCTAAACCTCTGCCCCTTAATTCTTAACTCATGTCCTCTTGTTTTAATCTTTCCTCCTCTTAATTATGAAATGATAAATTACCCAATATTCCATAAACCACATGTGCTGTAACCATGTTTTATTACTTAAACCACATATGCTGCACTGCTGAAGACACTCTGATGTATTGCTTTTGTGCAATTAGAGATGATATACATTGGAATGCACATAAATTACACAGTTGTTTTATTGTCACATGTTCCGAGATACAGTAAAAACTTCATTTTGCATGCAACCCAGGTAGTGCAATAACAACAAATGAATAAGTAGTTCCACGATATGTTAAATAGTGCAAAGTATAAAGAAAAATAGTTAAAACAGTGTAAAGGCATATCTGTTGTCAGGGTGAGACCCATTTAAGTCTGAAAATAGCAGGAAAGACCCTGTCCTTGAATCTAGAGGTTTGTGCTTCAAGAACACGCATCTTCCACCCATCAGAAGAGGAAAGGAGAATGTCTGCCAGGGAGAAGTTAATCCTTTATTATGTTAGCAGCTTGTCCAAGAGAGCAAGAAGGATAGTTGAAGAATGAATAGTAACTGCAGACAGAAAGGAAGAAGAAAGTAAGCTTACTCATGTGTAACTTTGGAGAGTTCATCACTAAAGGCTTTGATAGGCCCATGTTTCTAATCCTTGGTCACTGTAATGACCATCATTAAAGCAGCTAATGATTTGGGCCAGTGTTGCAGCTGAAACAACTGAGGAGATAACATGCCTGCTTCCTCCCCCCCCCCCCATAGAATTCTCAAAATAGTTCTTTTCACTCTAAACAGGTAGCGCTATCCTTGTTTGTTCCATTTAATCAATACTGCCACTCCACCTCTCATCTTCTTTCCATTTTCTTGTACCCAGGATATTTAGAATCCATTCCTACCCTTTCCTTATCCAGATATCTGTTGAAACCACATCATAATCTCAAAGTGTTTAATTGCACCTATGGTTCTTCAGTCTAGTTGACAAGGTTTCAAATGTTTTGAAGACAGACTATAATCCTGTTTTAGACCTTGACATTTTTCTTAGACTGCTCCTGTCTAATAATATTCTGTTTCTTGTACCTCTCCTAATCTTTCATGCACCTTTTCTTTCCTCTTTAAATATACATTTCTATGCCCTTTCCCTTGCTAAATTAATTCAAACCTCATTAACAGTACCAAGGAACATTCTGTATCTGTGAGACACTGGTTTCAGTTTTATTGATGTCTCTGGCCTTAGAGGTGCCACTTCCAAATTCTCCAGGAATTTAAATTCTTCTTTATGCTACCTTGCACATGTATCCATATTATATTTATGTTTACAGACAGAATATTCCACGTTGCATGGACCTGGACTTTTTTTTCAAAATTAAACTTTATTCACAATCAAATTACACATAAAAGAAAAAGTATTTTCACATATTGTGCATTATATTCATATATACATTCCATAACTGTATATTGTCACATTAATCCACTAATTTGCTACATAGTTACTCCCCCTCATCTGTTTGAGGGGGTTTCCCTCCTATCTCAGCCCTTTAATGTCTGGTAGTGGAAGTAGTCTAGATTGTGGTTCTTCCCCACAGAGGCCTCCTGATGGCTGCACCAAATCTCTGTGCATCCCTCAGAATACCAGTCAACAGCATTCCCTCATTGACATCTCACTATGCTGGAAGACCAACAAGCTTTGGGCAGACCAAAGAGCTTTTTTCCACTGTGTTGATGATCGTGTGGCAGTTCTGGATGTCACTGTGTGGGTCCTCAGGAACAGCCTATAATCAAAGGGTCCTTTGTTACACTGCTGCTGGGGATAAACCGTTGCAAGAGTCCTTGCATCCTTCTCCATACATATAGAGGAAATTCAGTCTGGAAAGAGGAGGTGAACTGCCTCCACCCCATCACAATTCCAGGATTACTTCCTCTTAAATTTTTTTTAAAACGCTTTTCCTACATTCTGAAAATCTGTCTATATTACTTCCCCCACTTTTCTACCTATTTAATTGATGCTGATACAATCCATGATGTCTGACTGATCACTCTCCCTTGAGGATTTTACACATATCTTTGACATTCATATCAGTGGCAACATGCCCACATTCTAATCACAGAATCCACAATATCTATTGATCTCTTGACCTTTTTCCTCCTTCCCTGCACTACTGAGATGTCCACAGTTCTCTGCTCTCGATTCTATCTGGCTTCTACTAGAACTCCCCTCCCCCACCAATTACCTGTCAGAGGGCAAATTGTACTCTCTTGAACTACCTGCCTCCTTTTTTGGGGTCTGTTTAGCAATTACCTGTTGCCTCTTGTTTTTCTTTGCCATAAGGAAAGATCAACTTTCCCCTATGGTTATCAGACAGGGTGGGTAGGCCATACCCAGACATCAGGCTTCAGTATTGCATTTCTATGGGTCCAATGGTGAGAAATTACTGACTACCACTTTTCCATTTCAATTGCAAAGGACTCACCTCCAAGACTTAGTTCATGCATAGTGAAACCCACAACAAAGTTGTGCATAATGCTGGCCATCCTCTGAAGGATATAGCAGTCACTGATAGTCTATGTAGCATGAAGAAAGAAATGACAATTTAAATAAAAATTCTTTGCCTTCAAAAAGAAATGCCTGTCTTGAAAAACCATTTATTCCCAGTAGTTGCGATTGAGAAAAGCCAGAAGTCTCTTCATCATCTTCAGTTATACTCCTGAGCTTACAATGGGAATTATTTGATGGAATCACATAGATTCATTAAGGATTCCTATAGCACTTGAAATGTACATCGATAAGAAGTGAACAACACCAAAATAATTGCCATTTCCACCATTGGGAAAGGCTATAATTTTCCCTACATCACAACAGATTCTCCAGTGAATAGGCATACTACTGACCAGCTCTAAAGTTGCAGAATTAAGTCCACAGAAATCCGTTATCTGAGGAAGCCTTTGTGCATTGTTCCAATTCACCAACATCTATAGACTTCTTGTTTACTTTGATATGATGCTTTGTGCTGATCTAAATGTCTGAAAAATCATTGCTGCCCCAAAGACACAGTTGTACATGCCAGGCGTATTTTTCTTTTGGTATCGATCCTGTTTGAGGAGCAAATTGCTCCACGCTGTTTCTTAATCTGCCTCCACCTGCAACCATATCTTTCTGCCACATCTGACACAGAGACTGGATTCCAACCCCCCCCCACTGGTTTGGCCAACTCCATTACACCATAATTCCTCTTTTGCAAACATTTGAGCAAGGAAAACATAAATACTCTGACAATCTTTCTGTGACTTAATGGAGAGTGCCCTTTAAATATAGGTACACCAACATGATGTAGTGGAGGAAAGTGCAATTGCTAGGTTGAAGGTTGTAAGTGGTACCCATGAAGTTTGCTACTTAAGGAAGTATTGAACAGAGAGTATTTATGCACATTTTCGTGAGAACTACAGTATTGCCACATTTATGTTTGAGCAATTCTGCTATAAATATACACAAGTTAAACATATTACAAGGTTTCCTATTCAGGAACAATCCCATTTCTTGTCATCTGTTCTTGTTTTGCTGTGTTTTGCTCCTCTGAACTTAGAAATTCACTCTTCCTCCCCCTTTGTGGAAAGATTGAAGCCGAATGCACAGCCTCCTACTGTTTCATTCCCAGGACCTCCGCGCCCCCTCCCCCATCCCCCAACTATCATCCTTTCCTTCTACAACTTAGAGGCTTCAGAAACAAAACAAAAATCAAAGAGCACAGTTTGTTTTGATGTTGAACAAAGAAACAAAATCCTTCTCCAAGCTGGGAGGTTCCAGTGTGATTCCAGTATTATGAGCTAAAAGACTACAAAGCAGAGCAGTTTTCATAAACATTCACATCCTCGGCCAAATGGGACAAGGCACAACTCAGGAATTCTCAGAGCGAGAGCCGGAAAACTTACTTTTTTGGCTTCAGAGCTGGCAGATCCTCACTGACTCTTATTGGATCCCATTCCTGGGATGTAGTGGCTTAAACCTGGCCATTAGTCAATCCTGAACGAACATTCATCTAAGTCAGAACATAATGGGGACTTTTTTTCTTAACGGATACATTAATTTTCAGCTTCAGTCTCACTGGTTCAGTTCAAAAGCAGTGTGTCAGAATTAATGTTATTCCTGTCACCAACAGAACATTCTTGAGGTGAGATCTTAGAAGGAAAAGTGTATGAAAAAGCTGGCAGTTCTGCTTGTTTGCATATAGAAAATCTCATTCTGCGGAGCACAACTCAGATAACAAGCGTGAATTTGTTGAGGACAAATGAGACAATGTCATTCTTAGCATGCCTATATTAACAGACCTGCATATACCAAATGTAGTGACAGAGCTGTAGTGATTTGTGACGCTCAGAGACTTTCAGCATGTATCTGTTCTCTAAGACACTGTGAAGGTAATTTAAGATTCACATCCATTGAAACTATAGAATGTTTACAAGATCAAATTTTAAAGCAACTTTATCACTCAAAATTCACTCACAAATGCAGCTTGTCGTAGTGGCTTGGCGGATTTTCTTTTCTTTTTATCAATTAATACATTCTGTATCTAATTTAAAGTAAACTGCTATAAAGTATCAAACAACAATGAACTGCTGGAGGAACTCAGTGGTTCAGACATAAAAAGAAATGGTCAGTGTTTTGGGTCAGGACCCTTTATTGAGATTAAGGGTCCGACAAAAAACATTGACTGACCATTTCTGCCCATGGACGCTGCCTAATCCACTGAGTTTCTCCAGCAGATCATTATTTGCTCAAGATTCCAATAAATAGTTCAGTATAAACTCGCTGCTTGTGGCGTCATTTCCACCTTCCATTTATTCACTGACCCTCGTTTCACTTCAGCATTGAGAGACATTGCTTCTGATCATCCTCCATTCTGGAATTTTGAAATGATCAGCCAGCAGAATCCTTCTAGTCGAGACGTTGCCATTGTTCAGGATATTCCTGCAATGTCACCAGCAGTAGGTGTTCAACAGAATAAAACCCATCGATTTTTCAAGGCTTTTTATTCTTACAGAGATGTGCTTCACTGTTTGGGATTTTGTATATAGATGTTCTTCTTGATTTGAAGTGGGGTAACATTTCAAGGAGTTCAAATGTCTGTATATTTACGTATGGAAGATTACTGTGTTAGTGTAGGATTCATAGATTTTTTTTAACCGCCCAGATCCAACAGGAGAAAACTGCTGGGTGGCACGGTTAGAGTAGAGGTTAGCACAATGCTATTACAATGCCAACGACCTGGGTTCAAATCCACCGCTGTTTGTAAGGAGTTTGAATGTTCTCCCCATGTCCGCATGGGTTTTCTCCATGTGCTCTGTCTTCTTCCCACACTTAATAAAATGTATGGGGGTATTTGGGCAGGATTGGTTTGTGAGCTAGAACGGCCTGTTATTGTGCTGTATGTCTAAAAATACTCAGTTAATTTATAATCTGTAAGGAGACAATGATAGAAATGGCATTTCTGCGCAAAGCCAATCCATGAGGTTGGAATCATTATGTTGCTCAGGAGTGAATTGTTATACTATCATCAACTCCATCATTCTCTGACTATGACTTCCATAGTTGTATGGACAGGCTGGTGTACACTAAATCATCAATGCCCTTTCTCCATTTCTGAGAGGCTACCATGCACTTCCAGATGAGTGGGAGTTGGAGGAGGGGGGGGTGGTGTAGCTTTCATCTACAGGCCCCCATGGTGTGATACTGATTGGGTGGTATAACAATATTTTTCTCTAACTTTTCCCACTTTAGAATGAACATTCATCTACCTGAACATTTTAAAATTAATGCAATTCCTCTTTCCACAGCCTGATTTGTTATTTTCCAGGTCTGCACTATTGCCAAAATCAAATCATTCCTGTCACTGAAAGACCTTGAGAAAGTAATCCACCAAGGATTGACTTATTTTCAATGTCTGTCCAGTTAAAAATTATGGTGATAAAAACAGAATACCTAGAGAGGTTCCTATCATAGCACTCTCCATGAATATTAACTATAGCAATAAAGGAAAAGCAAGAGAATGTATATATATATGGCACCTCAATACTACATTGCTTAAAAGAACAGTTTTCTGTGTCTTTATAAAGACACAGAAATATTTTGTGAAACAAGTCTACCATCTACTATTAATAATTTTTTGTTATGGGACATGCTCAAAGCATATTTAAGGGGACATTATGTCCTATACAAAGAATCTTAAGAGGGAGCATATGGCAAAAGTACACAATTTGGAGAAAGATATTAAAGGATTTTAAAAAAAAATCAAAAAACAGGACTACAAGAATACAGATTACTGGAGAATAAAAAGCTAAAATACATAACAAACATATAAGATATAAAAAGCTATATTAAAAACAAAACAAAAATACTATGAGTTAGGTGAACAGGCACACAAAGTTTTATCTTGGCAGATTAAAACAGAAGATCATCAAGAATGATAAATGCTACAAATCTCTTCAGCTTTCCCACTTACCTGATCTAGTAGACAAAAGTGCCCGCTGTCTCCGGCTCTCTTTGTGCTAGCGATGGAACCACTGTCTGAGGCCATTCACCAGGATCCAAACATTAAAGGTTATAGAGTGGGCCAGGAGGAGCACAAAATTAATTTATTTGCTGATGATGTGCATCTGACAGATCCTGGGACTTCTTTGCCTCAACTGCATGTGATATTGGAGGTCTATGGAAAATTCTCCGGGTAAATTGGGGAAAAAGTGAGGTGATGCCACTCACTGAGGGGGGATTATAACTAGTTTAAAGAAAATAGTAATTTAAAGTGGCTGCAGGAGGAGATCAAATACCAAGGGGTTAACATTAAAGGCAACTTGAATAATTTATATGTTAAATTATGCCCCCTTGCTGGAGAGAGTGGAGGAGGATTTAAATAGATGGATGTCCCTGCCCATAACGTTATTGGGCAGGGTTAACTGTATTAAAATGGATATGTTGCCAATACTCCAGTATCTTTTCCAGACATTGCCTGTGCCATTACCCCGGGGTTTCTTCAAACACCTGCTACACAAAATCAGAATGTTTCTCAGGAATGGTAAGGTTGCAAGGGTCTCTATGGAAAAATTAACATGGGACTACAGTCTAGGGGGATTGAGGATGCCAGACTTTAAAAAATATTACTAGGCAGCCCAGTCAAGATACATCACCTCTCTCTTCCAGGGAGGAGATGTACCATCCTAGGCACAAATTGATCTGCACCTGGTGGGTGAGAGGATGGCAGAGGACTTTATTTATAAATGGGATGCTAAGTTGCTGTCAGGAAAGAAGGGCAGCCCACATTAAAACAAGTGTTTAATATCTGGAACAAAATTAACCAATATTTGAACATCATAGTGGGGCTGTCCCCAAAAATGTCCCGACTCCTAATAAATTAATATCATTAACAGTAGGTAACAAGATGCTGGACACCTGGTGCGTAATGACATCAGGTGCAAAGAGGACTGTTACGAGCAGGGGCAACTAATGTCGTTTGAGCAACTCAAAAATAAATATGATTTGTCAAATCAAACATCCCACTGCTATCTTCAAATAAGATCTTTTTTACAGGACGTATTGGGTCCAAGCATGGCCCTACCTCGGTGAAGTACCATAGAGACCATGATTCGAAGGGGGAGTGGAAAGAAATTCATTTCTGCAATGTATTTCCTGCTCTAGTTGGATGGACCCAAACCGGGCCTCCATAGATCGAGAGAAAGATGGGAGTCGGACTTGGGTATGGTGATTAATGAGAGATGCTGGTCCAACTTATGCCAGGACAGTATGACCATAGTCATCAATGCAAGGTACAGGCTGGTGCAATATAATTTCTTGTGCCAGCTGTATCTAACACCGCATAAAATAAACAGGTCAAAGCCATAACTCTCAGACCAATGCTTCAGATACGGCATGGCGACTGGGATATTCGTGCACACAACCTCGTCATGTATAAAGGTGAGGCCCTTTTGGGAAGAATTAGGCCAAGTCCTAGAGAAAATCATAGGTAAACAATTCCTGCAGGACCCAGGGTTGTTCCTGCTGGGGAGCATCATGGACATAAGGCTTACAATGAAGCTGTCCAAATTTCAAATCCAATTTGTGTTCATTGCATTTGCAGTGGCCAGGAAGTGCATTGGGGCAACTTGGAAGTCCGACTCTAGTCTTAGTAACAAATGATGGATCAAGGAAATGCAGAGCTGCGTACCCCTGGAGAAAATAACTTACAATCTGAGAAACAAATATGGTACTTTTTGTAGGATCAGGCACTACATAACTACATGGCAGTGATTGATTTCCCCATTCCTTACTGTGGCTTCCTCTCCCTCGCACTGATCCCAATCAAGGGAAGTCAGGAACAGATATCGGCCCAGAGGCCACCCAATGAGCTGCAACAATCCCAGTACCATATTTATTATTTATTTTCCTAATGTTAAAAGTTTTATTGTTGTTGGTCGAAGGTTGAGTCAGTTGTCTTGTTTTATGTGTTGGGGAGGGGTGCTGGTAGAGACACGGGCTTGTATATAAAGTCATAAAGAGAATGAATATATGTATATTTGAATGTGAACTGCCATTGTTGGTATGATTCTATACATGACTGTACAAGCTTGTGTTAAATGCTATAACAACAGAGACCGATACCCTAGTATATAAGCAAAAAGAAATTAATTACATTTTTAGACAATATTTCAAAAAATATTACAAATCAGAATTACTAGGAGATGAAAATGAAATGGAAGAATTTTTGACATATGTTGAACTTCCAAAACTAGAAGAGAGAGAAAGGATAAAATTAGATATTCCCTTCACAAGGGAAGAAATCAAAATGGCCCTGGGCACCCTGCAGGCTAATAAGTCACTGGAAGTGGATACATTTCCACTTGAGTTTTATAGACAATTCAAATAATTATTAATGCTGCTGTTAATGGATGCCCTTGACCAAGTAGTGGAAACACAAACCCTGCCAGAATCATTCTCAACCATGTTGCCAAAAAAGAATAGGGACCCACAAAAAATTTTATCATACAGACCAATATCCCTGTAAATGCTGATTATAAGATTCTAATAGGTTAGGATAATACTTGCCAAAACTGATACATACAGATCAAGCAGGATTTGTTAAAAGAAGGCATTCCTCAAATAGTCTAGGAAGATTATTTAGTATAATACATATGGCAAAATCTGAACAAAATCCAAATATTACCATCTCCCCAGTCGCGGAATGGAGGACAGACAGTGCAGAAAAGTTAAGAGAATAAAAGAGATACAGGGGTAAAAGACAGGCAAAAGATTTGGAACAAACTAGATATGCTAGAAAATTTTAATAGGAAAAATAATATTAAAATTATAGGGCTTAAGGAGGGGAAGGAAGGGTGTGATGCGTTATATTGTATTTTAAATTATATATAAATAAGTTTTTAAAAGAGATGGATTGTGGGGGCTTTAGTGAAGGTCACCACAAACAGACATAAACACTTCTCAAAAGAGATCTCATTTAAAATAGAAGAGCTATGAATAAGGAGACTTCATATCCATAGTGACTTTACAGAAACTTTGAAGAATGCCTATGGAGACTTCACAAGTAGATGTTAATTGGACTGATGCTGTGGAGTAAATGGATTATTGTTTTAAAAGCAACAGATGGCCAGGCTCAAGGAACTGATTCTGGTGCCACAATCTGTCTGGTTGCAATTTGCAGTTCTAAAAAGGTCATGTGGGTTTGCAAGCAGAGGGAGAGAAAAAATGAAACAGGCCTGGGGCGGAATGTATACTGCGACCAGGACGATGGCGGTGAACTCCCTTGGCAGGTAGAATGGGTGACACTTGATTGCCAGATGTTCCAGGTCAGGGGAGCAGGACTGGGACATAACCGTCATGTCTGTGCACCACGATAAATTGATGAGGATAAAAATGCTCATTTCCCTGGTTTTTCCAGACACTGGAGTTCAATCGGCGTGATGAAGGGTGTAGCCCTTGGGCTGCAGTGCCATGTGCGGAATGTCCACGATTAGCCATGTTTCTGTAAAGCTCATCATGCAGCACTCCCTGATATCACTCTGATGTTGAAGTCTGGCTTGGAGTTCATCAAGTTTGTTCTCCAAGGACAATACTTTGGCCAGGAGGATGATAGGGAGCAGAAGCCTCAGGTCCCAGTGTCTCACCCTGAAACACTCCTCTTATAGGCCTATATATTTAGTGAATGCAGATTATAAAATTATAACAAAAGCATTGACCAACAGGTTGGCGAAACATTTGCCAAAGTTAACAAATCCGGACCAAGATGGATTTGTTCAAAAGATACAATCAGCAGACAACTTAGCTAGATTGCTCAATATAATACACCTGGCACAGTCAGGGGTGGACCTGGGAGTAGTCGTATCCCTGGGTGCGGAGAAGGCCATTGGTACAATGGAGTGAGATTTTCTGTTCAAGATATTGGAGGAATTTGGACTGGGTCAAACATTTATTAATTGGGTAAGGACACTGTATTATAAACCGCAGGCTAAATTCATCACAAATGGGCAGATGTCTCCGGTGTTTCCACTGAGTAGATCTCATATGCAGAGCTACCCACTGTTCTGTTCATTCTAGTTATTGAGTTGAAGGAAACCATTCAGTGGGATCCAGACATAAAGGGGTTCAAGGTGGGCCAGGTGGAACACAAAATCAACTATTTTCTAATGATGTGTTAGTGTATTTAATGGACCCTGGGGGGTTGCTGGCCAAGCTAAGGACCACACTGGAGGATTATGGGAAGGTCTTGGGGTATAAAGTAAATCTGAACAAAAGCAAGATCATACATTTGACAAAAATGGATTCGATTCCCTACCAACAGGGAAGGCAATTTAAGTGGCCGCAGGAAAGCATTAAATACCTGGGGATAAAAATGGATAAAGACTTATGCAATGCATGTATGATCAACTCTCTGAAGACCTCACTTCTTGGTAACCTCCAATAAATTTTTCTGTATAAATGTTTTATTTTCTTAGCATTCTCCAATGTTTTCTTTCTTTTCTTTTTTCTTTTTTGTAGGGGTGTTGGGAGAGTGGGAGGGTGGGTTGAGGGGGATATTGAAGTGCCAGTTGATGAAGTAGACAATAACGATGTGGTCAAACAATAATTGTGGCTTTTATTAGCAGAAACTCATGGTACAATAATGAAAGACAATAGGTGATTACACAGTTATACCCAAGGGGAATGTCCTTAACAGTAGAGATAATGCACAGCCAATGTTAGTACAGCAAAACTTGCCAGAGAGGAGACAGGCAGCTTGGCAGATATTCACCACAGTCTCCCCCCAGCAGAAGCAGGGTTAAAATCAAAAGGACAGCTGCTAGGAAAGACTGAAGCAAGCGATACATGGATACCATGTTTGGCCTTGAGATACTCTAACAGCCAAAATACGCCAGTATCTAGCAAGCAATTGAAATATATTGAGATGTTTTATGAATATGTCAGCCTATCAGGTTGTTTATGAATTCTGGTGCTTCTTCTCAAAACAGGTGGCTCCTTTGCAACCTTAGGAACTGGTACAGTTCCTGGGTCTGTAGTGTGGGAAGGACCGACTTCTGGACCCCCTCCAGAATCACCAGCGTGACACAGTGGAGCCTCAGCATGGCCATCTGAAAGCTTACTAGGGGTCACAGGCTGGGGGGTGAGCCCAATCTCTCAGGCTCACTCTGAGTAGGGGTGTGAGGAAGGGGCGAACCAGGCGAGAGTACAGTGTCAGTACTCCCATCTGGGAATTTAACAGGAGTGTAGTTGGGGTTGGTATGCAGTAGCTGAACTGGTTGGACTAGGGGTCTGTTTTAGGTGCCTGAGCATGGCTCTTCAGCAGCACACTTCCAGGCTCAGATAAACAGGCTGGCCAGTCCATCACAGTTCCTGATTTCCTAGGAAAGGCAAACATACGTTCATGAGGTGTTTGATTTATTGCAGTACACAATAATGACCGAATAGAATGTAACGCCTCAGGCAGCACCTCCTTCTGTCTGAGGTGCCAGCTCTTATCGCAGAAGTAGCATTTTTCAGGAGTTCACCCTTTTCTTTCCTTAAGGGTTCCAGCACTCCTGGATGTTTCCTTTTCGGTTTCTAGCATTTCACTGGACTGCATGGCACTTCTCAGTGTTTTGACTAGAATGACTGCCTGGTCGTAAGTTAAGGGCTCCGTCTCCAGCAACTTCTGTTGGATGTAACTGGAGTCAATCCCGTTGGCAAAAGCATCCAGTTTCAAGGTGTTGCGGTGTTGTTGCACATTGACTACCCTGACATCACATTTGTTTGCCAGCAAGTCGAGGGCCAGTGCATAGGCAGCATCACTTTCCCCGGGTTTCTGGCATCTAGTCAGCAACTGGTGTTGAGCAAGCACCACATTCCGTGGCGCTGCATAGTAATCAGTCAAACGTTCCTGGGCTATAGCTAGAGTGGTAGCTCCTTGCATTACGGCAAAAGGGACCTCACCCAGCAGAGAGTTCAGGTGGTCCCACTGTATTGCCTCATTGACCACGTTGTTTTGAGTCATGAACTAATCGAAACAAGCAATCCAGAGGTTGAAAATTTCTCCGGCCCTCAGGGCAGACCAGTCAATTATCAGCCGCTCTTGCTTGAGTGCTATATCCACTTCTGCTAATAAAATTGAAATGCCAGTTGATGGAGTAGACAAAGATGATGTGGTCAAACAATAATGAAAGACAATAGATGCATATACAGTTATATCCAAGGGGAGTGTCCTTAACAGTAGAGATAATGCACAGCCAATGTTACTACAGCAAGGCTCGCCAGAGGGGAAACAGGCAGCTTGACAGACATTCACCACACATGGAAGGATGTATATTACATGTATAATTTTTTTTAAATAATTTACAATTTAATGTAATGCAATTATATTGTGGTTAAAAATTTATAAATAAAGTATTTAAAAAAAAAGACTTGCACAATGTATATAAACTGAAATATCCCTTTGCTCCGGAAGATCGAGGAAGACCTGGCTAGATGGAAAACTCCGCTCATCATGTTAGTGGGCAAAGTTAACTGTATAAAAATGAAGGTGATGCCAAGACTACAATATCTTGTACAAACACTGCCCATTTCCATATATAACCATATAACCACTTACAGCACAGAACAGGCCAGTTTGGCCCTACTAGTCCATGCCGTAGCAAATCCCCACTCTCCTAGTCCCACTGACCAGCACCCGGTCCATACCCCTCTAGTCCCCTCCTATCCATGTAACGATCCAGTCTTTCCTTAAATGTAACCAATGATCCCGCCTCGACCACGTCTGCCGGAAGCTCATTCCACATCCCCACCACCCTCTACGTAAAGAAATTTCCCCTCATGTTCCCCTTATAATTTTCCCCTTCAATCTTAAACCATGTCCTCTAGTTTGTTGCACCAGTGCTTCTTTAAGATGCTCAATGGATGTGTCAGAAATTTTTTTAATGAAATAGTAAGGTGTTTGGAATCTCCATGGAAAAGTTAATATGGGAATATAAATTGGGGGGCTTAAAATTGCCAGATTAAAAAAAAACTACTGGGTGTCCCAGGCGAGGTTTATCGCTTCATTTTTTGAGGGAGGGGTCCCCCTTCTTGGGCCCAAATTGGGCTACATGCAATAGGGGAAAAGATAGCAGGAGAGTTTATATACAATGGGTTATTAAAATTATTTTTAAAAAAGATAACCCCATAAAAAAACTTGTGCTAGACATGGCAAAGAATAAATTAATGTATTGGATTGAAGGTGGGGATATCTCCTAAAATGCCCTTGACCCAGAACAGTTTAATACTCATGACTCTGAGTAATAAGATCCTGGATGCCTGGTGCCAGAAAGGGGTCAGGTGTATCAAGGGCAGCTCATGTCACTCGAGCAGTTGAGGACCAAATATAAATGATCAAATAGAACATTCTTCTGATTTCTGTAATTAAGATCTTTCCTAAGAGACAAACCAGGACCAACAATGGCCCTGCCTGACTGTAGTGATGTGAAGATTCTAATTTGAAAGGGGAATGTGTGTAAATTTATTTCTAAGATATATTCCATATTTAAAGTGAGAGCCTGAGGGCTTACACCAGTAGAGGGAATGATGGGAATTGATGAACATTGGTGGGAAGACCTGTGTCTGAATAGCCTGACAGGAATTGTCAATGCCAGACACATGCTGGTGCAATATAATTTCCTGCTTCAGTTGTACCTCACACTATAAAAATTACACGAGTCAAAGCCAGAAATTTCAGAAATGTTCTTTAGGCGTTCTTTGTCCACTCCATCTGGCTGTGTACAAGAGTGAGATCCTTCTGGGAAGATCTGCGGGACATTCTGAAAAAAAAACTGGATTTTCCACAGGATCTGGAGTTGTACCTCCTAGGGGACATTGGGGAAGTATAGTTTAGACTGTCCAAACACAGAATTCAGTTTGTGAACGTCGCCTTGTCAGTAGCCAGGAAGTGTATAGCGGTTACGTGGAAGTCGGACTCCCAGCTAAATATGGCACAATGGCATATGGAAATATAGTGTTACATTCCCCTGGAGAAAATCACCTACAATTTAAGGAAGAGATATGACACATTTGTTGAAGTGTGGAAACCGTTTCTGAAGCACATTGGTGGACAGATATAATTTACACTCCCCACCCCCCCCTCTGAGATTGTAAAAGAAACAATCCATCCCAGGTGATAAATGACTAAGAGTGTGAATTGTAGGATGTAGCACAGGTGATGTGCTTTTTCCCCCCACCCAGTTTTATTTAACATCTGGGGCCTTGAGGGCGACCATTGATTTCACTGGTATTTATGTGGTTTTTGTATTCTTACATTTTTATATTTGTATAATTTAAAGGATGGTGAGGGGGTGAATGGACTCTGTAAATCATATTGCATGGAAAAAGAATGTAATGTGTTGTTTATTGAATTTACAGGAGTCTTTGAAAATATAAAATATTCAAAAAAAAAGTGATGTTCATATTCAGACAAATCATGACACCTTCAAAAGTGAAACACAGTCCTTGTCGTTACTGGATATATTACATTCGCACAGAGGAGACAGACAACCAAAACAAGACCTGCACCTTTCATAGAACAAGGACCAAAGCATATCATAACAGTGAAGTATCTTTAACTGGATTAATCACTCTATGAATGAAAATTCAACAAATATATCTGTACACAGAAATGTCGCACAAGCTTTGGGAGAACGCCTTCACTGTTTTGAAGGGTGCTGTACAATCTCTTATGATCACTGAAAGGGTATTCAGGATGGTCTAACATCTCACCTGATGATCAGGATACAAAATGCAGCATATTTGCTCTTGGACTGTCAGGCCACGTAACACACTCAATTAACTGCAGTGGGATTTCAGTTCATGGGCTTTATGACTCAGAAACAAGAACATCTGCATTGGCAGAGTTCGATAGATAATATTCAGCAAGTTATTAATGTAATAAAACAAGACATAAAAATGTGAATAAAACATTATTTTAACCCATAAGCAGTCAATTCGCATTAAGTTGAATCCATGAATTACATAAAATGCTTCACTGAAAAATCTCCATTTTTATTGATGTATTTTTCCTCAATCCTTGATTTGAGCATCAGGCCCTATGATTCATTGTGTTCCTGCAATCTGATCCACAAATTTTCAAACCCCAAAACAATAATTCTCCATACAAATACTTCCCAGTACCAGGCTAGGCCAAGCTAGACTGTCTGAAGCATCAACAAATGAAGAGGCTTATTTGGCATCATTTAAATTGATTACTTCCAAGCCCTCTGCAACATGGTTCGACCACATCTTTCAGACTGCCTGATATCATCATCTGCACTGAGCACAAAATACATCCAGAATTCTGGCTAAGCTGCCACAAGTCATTTTAAATGTTAACACATAGCCTGCAAGACAACCATAGCTGGCTTTAAAATGAGATACACACGTATCTCTGTTCATTAAAGGTGTTCTATGCTTATTATTTATAATAAGACTTAATAACAGTTGCTTTATAATGTTTCCAAAACCAGACAATTCATTTATTTCCTCCCATGTTAAGAGGATATTTTTATCTGAAGGTCAATTATTGAATGCACTTGATATTTATCACTTTTTTATCTCTGAAATACCTATTACATTTTTTCAGCTTATGTTCTGCTACAGTCAAGTTATATGGCACATGCAGTACCTTGTTCAAATAAGTCTATTGACTAAGTGAGTGCAACACCCTAATTATACCTAAATCTGTCTCTTTTCCCAATCTGCAACCTTTAGAAGTTATTGACAATCAGGATACATATCTCGTCGCAAGGTCTCTAGAAAACCCTGGAGTTCCACAATGATGAAGGAAGTCTGGGTGAATGTAGGAGAATTTCAGGACTTCTTTCGCTCTGGGAGGAGCTGTTGAGAATGCGGGAAAATAAGCTGAGATTATGTGAATTTAATGTAAATGGATAGTTGATGGTCAGTGCAGAGTGGTCTGTTGCAGTTTTGTATCTATGACTAAAACCTATGAGACACAGGGAATTGCTGATGCTTGAAACTGGAGTTAAAAAAATAAAAGTTGCAAGAGGAATTCAGCTGGTAAGGCAGCCTCTGTGGAGGGAAATGGAGAGTCGATGTTTGATTCAAGATCCATCATTAAGACTTTAGCAACATTTCAGGCTAAGACCTTTCATCAAGGGTCATTTTTAAAAAAAACACTAAAAACTGTTTTCTCCTTAGAACAATATGGAATGAAGATTATACATATAATCGGTAGCAACTTCTGGATTAGATGTAAAGAGACATTGCTATTCATGAAGTGCCATCTCAAGCTACAATTAATATTCAACTGAGCAGCAATGCATCCATCCAAAGATATACATTTCAATTGTGTTCGCCTTGTGTATTATTGCATCTAGACCATAGAATGTTTTGCCTCCTCATTTTCTTGGTCTAATCTTTCACCTGCATTCTACCAGCTTTCAAAACTCATGACTTATATCAAATCACATTTACCATTTTAAGTATAATGGGCATTGACGTTTCATCTCATTTTTGATGAACAAGCAAAATCTTTTGCTGGAAAAACATTAAAATGATATACATTGATTTTAATCTTATGCTCCATATATCATTTCCTGTGCAATATTTTTCATTGCAACACAACTTGCAAAAAAAATCTTTGCTTTTAACAAAAAGTAAATTAATCACATTTTAAAAAGAACAAACCTGTCAGAATTTCAAGATAAAAATTGATTCATAAGAAAAGTGAGAGAGTTAAATCTTAGATATGATCAAACAGAGAACACTGGAGACCTACTGATATCACAGTAAATAAACAATAGCATGTTTTAAGATATTGCAGAAAATCTTCGAGCTTGTTTTGATGAAAGTATATTCTTTAAACAGTAACATTTATTGTTTTTCTAAGGTCTAGATTACTGTAATTAGATGTGATGACATTCAAACTAAATTCTCAGAGCTAGCACCTCTCAGGTATGTACTAAATTCTCAGAGCTAACCACTCCCAGGCATGTACTAAATTCTCAGAGCTAGCACCTCCCAGGCATGTACTAAATTCTCAGAGCTAGCACCTCTCAGGTATGTACTAAATTCTCAGAGCTAGCACTTCTCAGGTATGTACTAAATTCTCAGAGCTAGCACCTCCCAGGCATGTACTAAATTCTCAGAGCTAGCACTTCTCAGGTATGTACTAAATTCTCAGAGCTAGCACCTCCCAGGCATGTACTAAATTCTCAGAGCTAGCACCTCCCAGGCATGTACTAAATTCTCAAAGCTAGTACCTCCCAGGCATGTACTAAATTCTCAAAGCTAGCACCTCCCAGGCATGTACTAAATTCTCAGAGCTAGCACTTCTCAGGCATGTACTAAATTCTCAGAGCTAGCACCTCCCAGGCATGTACTAAATTCTCAGAGCTAGCACCTCCCAGGCATGTACTAAATTCTCAGAGCTAACACCTCCCAGGCATGTACTAAATTCTCAGAGCTAGCACCTCCCAGGCATGTACTAAATTCTCAGAGATAGCACCTCCCAGGCATGTACTAAATTCTCAGAGCTAGCACCTCCCAGGCATGTACTAAATTCTCAGAGCTAGCACCTCCCAGGCATGTACTAAATTCTCAGAGCTAGCACTTCTCAGGCATGTACTAAATTCTCAGAGCTAGCACCTCCCAGGCATGTACTAAATTCTCAGAGCTAGCACTTCTCAGGCATGTACTAAATTCTCAGAGCTAGCACCTCCCAGGCATGTACTAAATTCTCAGAGCTAGCACCTCCCAGGCATGTACTAAATTCTCAGAGCTAGCACCTCCCAGGCAGGTACTAAATTCTCAGAGCTAGCACCTCTCAGGCATGTACTAAATTCTCAGAGCTAGCACCTCCCAGGCATGTACTAAATTCTCAGAGCTAGCACCTCTCAGGCATGTACTAAATTCTCAGAGCTAGCACCTCCCAGGCATCTACTCAATTCTCAGAGCTAGCACCTCCCAGGCATGTACTAAATTCTCAGAGCTAGCACCTCTCAGGCATGTACTAAATTCTCAGAGCTAGCACCTCCCAGGCATGTACTAAATTCTCAGAGCTAGCACCTCTCAGGTATGTACTAAATCTCAGAGCTAGCACCTCCCAGGCATGTACTAAATTCTCAGAGCTAACACCTCCCAGGCATGTACTAAATTCTCAGAGCTAGCACCTCCCAGGCATGTACTAAATTCTCAGAGCTAGCACTTCCCAGGCATGTACTAAATTCTCAGAGCTAGCACCTCTCAGGTATGTACTAAATTCTCAGAGCTAGCACCTCCCAGGCATGTACTAAATTCTCAGAGCTAACACCTCCCAGGCATGTACTAAATTCTCAGAGCTAGCACCTCCCAGGCATGTACTAAATTCTCAGAGCTAACACCTCCCAGGCATGTACTAAATTCTCAGAGCTAGTACCACCCAGGCATGTACTAAATTCTCAGAGCTAACACCTCCCAGGCATGTACTAAATTCTCAGAGCTAGCACCTCCCAGGCATGTACTAAATTCTCAGAGCTAGCACCTCCCAGGCATGTACTAAATTCTCAGAGCTAACACCTCCCAGGCATGTACTAAATTCTCAGAGCTAGTACCTCCCAGGCATGTACTAAATTCTCAGGGCTAACACCTCCCAGGCATGTACTAAATTCTCAGAGCTAGCACCTCCCAGGCATGTACTAAATTCTCAGAGCTAGCACCTCCCAGGCATGTACTAAATTCTCAGAGCTAGCACCTCCCAGGCATGTACTAAATTCTCAGAGCTAGCACCTCCCCGGCATGTACTAAATTCTCAGAGCTAGCACCTCCCAGGCATGTACTAAATTCTCAGAGCTAGCACCTCCCAGGCTTGTACTAAATTCTCAGAGCTAACACCTCCCAGGCATGTACTAAATTCTCAGAGCTAGTACCTCCCAGGCATGTACTAAATTCTCAGAGCTAGCACCTCCCAGGCATGTACTAAATTCTCAGAGCTAGCACCTCCCAGGCATGTACTAAATTCTCAGAGCTAGCACCTCCCAGGCATGTACTAAATTCTCAGAGCTAGCACCTCTCAGGTATGTACTAAATTCTCAGAGCTAGCACCTCCCAGGCATGTACTAAATTCTCAGAGCTAGCACCTCTCAGGCATGTACTAAATTCTCAGAGCTAGCACCTCCCAGGCATCTACTCAATTCTCAGAGCTAGCACCTCCCAGGCATGTACTAAATTCTCAGAGCTAGCACCTCTCAGGCATGTACTAAATTCTCAGAGCTAGCACCTCCCAGGCATGTACTAAATTCTCAGAGCTAGCACCTCTCAGGTATGTACTAAATCTCAGAGCTAGCACCTCCCAGGCATGTACTAAATTCTCAGAGCTAACACCTCCCAGGCATGTACTAAATTCTCAGAGCTAGCACCTCCCAGGCATGTACTAAATTCTCAGAGCTAGCACTTCCCAGGCATGTACTAAATTCTCAGAGCTAGCACCTCTCAGGTATGTACTAAATTCTCAGAGCTAGCACCTCCCAGGCATGTACTAAATTCTCAGAGCTAACACCTCCCAGGCATGTACTAAATTCTCAGAGCTAGCACCTCCCAGGCATGTACTAAATTCTCAGAGCTAACACCTCCCAGGCATGTACTAAATTCTCAGAGCTAGTACCACCCAGGCATGTACTAAATTCTCAGAGCTAACACCTCCCAGGCATGTACTAAATTCTCAGAGCTAGCACCTCCCAGGCATGTACTAAATTCTCAGAGCTAGCACCTCCCAGGCATGTACTAAATTCTCAGAGCTAACACCTCCCAGGCATGTACTAAATTCTCAGAGCTAGTACCTCCCAGGCATGTACTAAATTCTCAGGGCTAACACCTCCCAGGCATGTACTAAATTCTCAGAGCTAGCACCTCCCAGGCATGTACTAAATTCTCAGAGCTAGCACCTCCCAGGCATGTACTAAATTCTCAGAGCTAGCACCTCCCAGGCATGTACTAAATTCTCAGAGCTAGCACCTCCCCGGCATGTACTAAATTCTCAGAGCTAGCACCTCCCAGGCATGTACTAAATTCTCAGAGCTAGCACCTCCCAGGCTTGTACTAAATTCTCAGAGCTAACACCTCCCAGGCATGTACTAAATTCTCAGAGCTAGTACCTCCCAGGCATGTACTAAATTCTCAGAGCTAGCACCTCCCAGGCATGTACTAAATTCTCAGAGCTAGCACCTCCCAGGCATGTACTAAATTCTCAGAGCTAGCACCTCCCAGGCATGTACTAAATTCTCAGAGCTAGCACCTCTCAGGTATGTACTAAATTCTCAGAGCTAGCACCTCCCAGGCATGTACTAAATTCTCAGAGCTAGCACCTCTCAGGTATGTACTAAATTCTCAGAGCTAGCACCTCCCAGGCATGTACTAAATTCTCAGAGCTAGCACCTCCCAGGCATGTACTAAATTCTCAGGGCTAGCACTTCTCAGGCATGTACTAAATTCTCAAAGCTAGCACCTCCCAGGCATTACTAAATTCTCAAAGCTAGCACCTCCCAGGCATGTACTAAATTCTCAAAGCTAGCACTTCTCAGGCATGTACTAAATTCTCAGAGCTAGTACCTCCCAGGCATGTACTTGTTATACTTGTATGAAAATTCCATACTTACAACTGGAGTTTCTACTGAAATTCCAGTCGTATGTTATGAGATTGGCTGAAGCACAGTATTTAGATTTTTTATGGCTTGTAATTGAGACATCCTCCAGTGGCACAACATAACACTGCATATTCTGACACTCTCTCATAAAGATTTATTATTAAGTTTCTAAAAAACATGATGCTTAATCCAAAAAAATAACAATGATCAGGTTCATCATAAAATCTCTGCCTTTCATAGCAATTATATATTTTCAAGGGTAACATTCTACTGCACAACACTGAGGTGTGTTTCCCATGCAGAATTGAACAGATTGAGATTTCCCCTAGTATAAGCAATATTTCTTTGTTGCAGACTGATTCAAAAGTGATTTGCATAAATACTACCATTGGCTTCAAGAATGGCATGGCTGGAGTAGCGGTTAGCACAAAGCCTTTACAGCCCCAGTGATTGGAACTAGGCTACGAATCCCACACTGTCTGTAAAGAGTTTGTTCATTCTCCCCATGTCTGCATGGATTTTACCCGAGGGCCCTGGTTTCCTCCCACTGTTCAAAATGTACCGGGGGAGTAGATTACTTGGGTGTAAATTGGGTGGCACAGATCCGTGGGCCAAAGTGGCCCGTTACGGTGCTGTATGTCTAAATTTAATTTTTTTTTAAACTAATTATATCAAATGGAAATCATTATGTCAAGGAGCTATGGTCTGTGATTTCAAGGCATTTGTGTCAACATAGCACAGCTGTCAAGCTAATATAAAGTGATCTTGTTGAAACAGTTGCACCTGTTGTTTTACATAGTATCTATCACATAATACCACTGGAGATGGACTGGCGTCTATTAAAATGCCAGTATGCTGCAATAGATTATTGATTGTTAATTGTTATTAACAATACTATCTCTCTCCACTTTCAAGGATCAAGAATTTTTCATTAATGATCTAAAAGCTAAAAGGACACAGACCTTAAATAAAAACAGAAAATGGTGGAAACAATGATCAGGTCAGGCAGCATGTGTGGGAAGGGCAACAATTAGTATTTCATCAGATTTGGAAAAGATAGGAAACAAGTTGGTTATAATGTACTAGAGAAGATGGGGGAAGGGCAGCAGAGTCAAGGGACTATCTCTAGGGAGACCAATGACTTAATACAATAGTTGGAGCAGCAGTTGGATCAGGTTATGTTTCCTGTGTGTGTCAAGTTTCAAACATTGGCATTGAGTCTCACTATATAATCGCAAAAAATATAAACCAAGCCAAAAGGATGATTGATAAAATTGGACAGCCTTAATACATAGAGATTGAAAAAAGAGGAACTTAAAGTTTATTTCAGCATCTGCAGTTTTTTTTAAATTTCAAATTCCTTTGATACTATAAAACCTATCTTGAAAAATTATACATATTTACAGTTGCAAGATGCATGTGGTGTGTATATAGTGGGAGATACCTACAATTTCTAGCTTTATGAAACAGGAAAAAATGAAAATCAAGTTTCAGATTTTATCATAGTATTATTAAAGGTGAATTATGCAGTAAGCTCCTTAAGGATAATATACTTTAACTCAGAGTATCCCCCAAAACTTCAAGTCAAGTCATGTTTATGTAAAAACACAAAAAACTGGAGAAACTCAGCAGGTCAACCAGTGTCCTTTATGTACATAACTGACGTTTTGGGCTGAGCCCTTCATCAAGGTGTGGGAGAATGTCGTAAGCATCCAAACAAAAAGATGAGGGGATGGGGGTGGCAAAGGCAGGAGATGATAGGTGGAAAAGGGAGGGAGGGGACAGCAGTGATAAGGGGGAGAAGGGATGGCTGGGTGGGTAGGGGTGGAAAGGAGGGGAGAACTGGAGAAGCTGGAAAGGGGGAGGGGAAATAAAAGGCCAGCAAGTTTAACAGAAAACAGAGAAGTCGATGTTAATGCCATTTGGAAAATAAGATGTGTTCCTTCAATCTGCAGGTAGACAGGGATAGTACATGGACATACCCCCCCCCACCCCCACATTTTTGTTCTGATGCTTGCCAACATTCTCTCATACCTTGATGAAGGGCTTAAGCCTGATACGTCAGGTATGCATTTTTACCTTTGCTACATAAAGGACACTGTTTGACCTGCTGAGTTTCTCCAGCTTTTTGTGTTTTTACTTCAACCACGGGGTCTACAGAATTTCTTCTCATCTGATTGTACAAATACAACCCGACGAAACAGAGTTTTCTGGTCCTTGGTGCAAAAAAATGCAAACATAGCATACATAGACAAAATAATACATATGCAGGACAAGTATTATATCTAAATAAATAAATGAATGAATGAATGAATAGATAAATAAATAAATAGATATATAGCTAAACAAATAAATAGATAGATAGATAAATAAATATATAGATAGATAAATAAATAAATATATATTGTTTCATACAAATAAGAGTCTCGGATGATTAGTGTGAACATACATTCTCACTGTATGTGGGAAAAAGCTGTTTCTCAGCCTGGTGGGGTTGGTTCTGATACTCCTGTATCTCTTCCCTGACGGGAGCAGCTGAAAGATTCTGTGTGCTGGGTGGAAGGAATCCTCAATGATTTTGCATGCCCTCTTCAGACAACAATTCCAGTAGATCAGATGATTGGGAGGGAGGGAGACTACACGGATCCTCTCTGCCATTCTTATCATCCTGTAGATTGACTTTCAATCCACTTCTCTTCAGCAACCATACCACACTGTGATGCAGCTGGCCAGGACACTGTCGATAGAGCTCCTATAGAAGGTTGACATAATGGTGGTCAGTAGCCTTGCCCACTTCAGTCTTCTCAGGAAGTACAGTCGCTGTTGTGCCTTCCTGACAAGTGAGGAATTGTTCATTGTCCATGGTCTCTAGTTAATTGAATTCCAAGGAAGTTGGTGCTCGATGGTCTCCTTACTACAGAGTTGTTAATGTGTAGTGGAGAATGGTCTTTCCTGGTCCTCCTGAAGTCCACGATCATCTCCTTTGTCTTGTCCACGTTGAGACTCGGTTTGTTATTCTCACACCATTTCACAAGATTTTCCACCTCCTCTCTGAATGCAACTCAACATTGATGCTGATTAGGCCAAATTCTGTTGTGCCATCTGCAAACTTGATGACACTGTTGGAGCTGGATCTGGTGCTGCAGTCGTGGGACAGTAGTGTGAACAGGAGTGGGCTGAGCACTCAGCCCTGAGGTGTGCCAGTGCTTGTCATGAAGCTGCTTGATATTCTACTACCAACCTGGATTGACTGTGGTCTTTCAATCAGGAAGTCCAGTATCCAGTTACAGAGGGGGGTGTTGAGTCCCAACGAGGACAGCTTTTTCCACCCGCCTCTGTGGGATGATCATATTAAATGCCAAGCTGAAGTCAATGAACAGCAGCCTGGTGCATGAGGTATCATTCTCCAGTTGGGCCAGAACAGAGTGAAGCAAAAGAGTTGCAGTATCGTCTGGGGAATCAATTCTTCTATAGGTGAATTGAAATGTGTTCAGCAACCCTGGGAGGTGTGTTTTGATGTATTCCATCACCAGATGCTCGAAGTATTTCTTAATGGTGGAGGTCAGTGCCACAGGGCTGTAGTCATTGAGGCCTGTTATCGTCACCCTCTTGGTACTGGGATGATGGTAGTTGGCTTGACCCCTGTGGAAAGAATGGACTGCTCCAATGAGGTGTTGAAGATGTTGTGAAGACCTCTATCAATTGGTCTGCGCAGTCCTTCAGTACCCAATCAAGCATGTTGTCTGGTCCTGCAGTGGATTGGGTTCTCCGCACCTCCTCTGTGGCTGTGCAGGAGGCCCATTCATCAGGGGAACACAGAACTTTCTTTGGCATCACCCCCATCAAATCACGCATAGAAGGTATTAAGTCTGTCCAGAAACCTGATATATTACTTTGTTTTGTTTTATTTTGGCCAGTTGATGCTTTACATAATTTTTAAAGAGTTTCCAAATTAAGGTACTGAAAAAAAAACCTAAATTTGCAGACCTTGTGTAGTGCACTTGAAATCCCCACCCCCACCCTCAACTCTTGGTTGTGCAAGAATGGTTACAAATGCAATGTTTGTGGTTGCTGGAAATATGAAATAAAATCTTAAAATGCTAGGAACTCTATTTCAGGCAACATTTGTGGAGAGAGGAATAGAGGAAGCTTTTTAAGTTGGTGACCTACTGGTGAAAAGCTATCAATGTGCAATATTTCTAATACTAATTTGTTGAATGTTCCTAATATTTACTGTTTTGATTACAAATGAACTTGATCTTGAGGTCTTCATCTTTAAATATCCTTTCCTCAATCTACAAAAGGCTATTTTGGACAGTAATAGTGATTTTCATCATCAATATCAACTAACTTCACTATAAAGATCTATCTACAACAGGCATATGAAGGCACCAAAAAATATAATCAAAGCTGTCTCTGAAAAGTCTTCCTAGTTAACTAGAAAGATAATAAACCAACATTAGCATCCTCTCCAGGGCCAATTTACCAGCATTGATGCTCTATGTTGGCTCCATTGAGATGGCCTTCTGGCAATCTCTTGAATTAGACAAACTATTTCAGGCTCTTCAATGGGAAGAAATTCTCAGGCAAAGAGAAAAAGATTCATGGATGATTGGAAAGTAGCTCATGTGTTCCGTTGTTTAAAAAAAGTCTCCAAAAGGAGATTAGAGTTTGATGTCAGTAATAGGTAAATTATTGGAGGGCATTTTACTGAAGGGTATTTTGAGAGATCGGGGTATTTGGACAGCCAAGGGCTGATTAAGGATAGTCAGATTGGCTTTGTGAATGGTAGGTAGTGTTTAATGAATCTTATAGAGTTTTTTGAGGAGGTTACCAAGATGAAGGAACGGCTGTGGATGTTGTCTACCTGGACTTTAGTCAGATCTTTGATAAGGTCCCCCACAAGGGAAACTAGTTCAGAAGGTTCAGACACTAGATATCCATGGATAAATTGGATTTAAAATTGGCTGAATGGAAGAAGACAGTGAGTGGTAGTGGATGATTGCTTCTCAGTCTGAATGCCTTTGATTAGTGGTGTGCCTCAGGGATCAGTGTTGGGTCCATTGTTGTTTGTTGTCTACATCACTGAACTGGATGATCAGCAAATTTGCTGATGACACTAAGACTGGAGGTGTGGTGGACAGCAAGGAAGGGTTTCAAAGCTTGCAGAGGGAGCTGGGTGAACTGGAAAATGGGAGATGGAATTTAATGCAGACAAGTGTGAGGTGTTCCATTTTGGAAGGACAAACCAAGGTAGGACATACATAGTATATGGTAGGGCACTGTGAAATGTGGAGGAGCAAATGGATCTAAGAATTGAATTTCATAATTCCCTGAAAGTGGTGTCACAGGTAGACCAGATTGTAAAGAAAGCTTTTGGCATCTTAGCCTTCATACATCAAAGTATTGAGTACAGGAGTTGGGATGTTATGGTGAAGTTGTATAAGACATGAGGTGAAATTTGGAGTATTGTGTGCAGTTCTGGTCACCAAACTACAGGAAGAATATCAGTAAGATTGAAAAAGTGCAGAGAAGATTTACTAGGATGTTGCCGGGTCTTCAGGAGTTGAATTACAGGCAAAGATTAAACAGGTTAGGACTATTTATTGGAGTGTAGAAGACTAAAGGGAGATTTGATAGAGGTTTACAAAATTATGACAGGTATAGACAGAGTAAATGTGAGTAGGCTCTTCTTATTTAAATTAGGACATGGCTTTAGGGTGAAAGATTTAGGGGGAACATTAGGGGGAAGTTCTTCACTCAAAGTGGTGGGAGTGTGGAACAAGCTGCGAACTGATGTGTTCACCACTCTTAAGTTTTAAAAATAGATTGGATAGATACATAGATGGAAAAGGTCTGAAGGGACACGGAATGGGTGGGGGTCAGTGGAACTAGCGGTATCATGTTTCAGACAAGACCAGAAAGGCCAAATGACCTGTTTTCTCTGCTGTAATGTTCTATGGACGTGCTTGAAATTTTCATGAAAAAGATCCAACATCCTAAGTAATTCCTAGGAACCTCTAACCAATGACATTGGGGAAGAGAGAAACTCTGGGCATATCCACTCAGACTCTATCAGCCACCTCCCATTCCCACTATGGAAGAGTCTAGAGTAACCAAATTGGCCATCTCAAAAGTCAACCCCAAGGGACTGCCTAGAAAAAGAATGCATTAAAGCCTGTTTGCTTCTCTCAAACAGATACAAGATTGGGGGATGTTAGAGACTCAGGTCATAGGCAAATTTATTGACAAAGTTGAGTGCTCCTAGATCATATAAATGTCTGTGAGCAAATGGTTAAAGGATGGAATGGAGCTTCAGATATAGGCACGAAATTTGAATAGTCTTAACACTATAAAAGTCACATTGATAAAGAATGACCAAAAGAACATTGTCATAAACACATGGATTTTTATGCATTATACAGCTTCAGCAGTAGATAAAGCAAACCAGGCTGAAGTCATATTATATTTTAAAATAAAGAATAGTACAACTCAGGAGCAGGCCCACTGGCCCACAGTGTCTGCGCCAAACAAAATGCCGAATGAAAATAAATATCTTCTGCCTGCATAAGATCCATATCCTTCCATTCCCTGTATATTTATGTATCTAAGAGCTTCTTAAACAGAACTGTTGCTTTGTGAATGGAAAATAATATTTGACTATCTTATTAGAGTTCTTTGAATAATTAATATGCTGTCAAGGGGAATTACAGAAGACATTGAAGAACGTGCTACATAAAAGATTATTGCCTATAATGAAATCTTATGGGTAGGAGGCCATCATTGGTAATAGATTGATGATTGAATAGCTAAATGGCAACAGAAAGTAGATATTAATGCTCTTTTTCTTGTTACCAAGGTTAGTTAGCAAAAACTTGTATGCCAGATGGATTGAACATTGGTGCTGGATTGTCAGAGCCTGAGTGATAGTGAGAGAGATAATCTTAGGCTACAAGATGAAAGAATGGGAAAGCAATGGCAGATGGCATTTAATCCTAAATTTAAAATGTTGGAAAATGCTTCCTTAGTGTTGAAATGGACATGTGGTCTGACGTACACAAAGAATGTACATTGTCTGATATTGTTTCAGAGTTTTGAATAAGAAGAATGGAATTAATGGCTACAGGTAGAGAATGTACAGGTCAGTGAGTTCACTAATTTTGTTTTTTTTTCCCATTAATTAACTGGGGAAAACATCTAACTGCCCATTACTAGATGTCTAACAATCAGTTTGACCATGAAAATGGAGAATCCTGGAAACACTCAGAAAGTCTGGCATTACCAATGGAGAGAGAAGAAAATGTTAGGTTAACAATCATACAAATTGAAGGGCTAGACATCTGGAATCTTTAAATTAATTGTTAAGTTCAGAGGGCTGCTCTATGCCGAGTTGGAACAGGAGATCCTGTTCTTCAAGCAGCTGAACAATGTAGACAATGAGATTGCTGAAGTAGTGTTGCAGGCACATAGACTCTAGTTTAAATTCTTTCTTTTTTTTAAACTTTATTTATTCATTCAAAAAACAAATAATATATGACATACGCAGCAATTAAAGATGAGCATGAACTTTTTATTTATATATATATATATATATATATATATATATATAGAAAAAAAAAGAAAAGAAAAGGACACTTCCCTTCAGCCAACTCTCCTAAGGAGAGCCATAAAAAAGAAAAAAGAAAGAATATTAAAGAAAAAGTTAAATATACATATTAAAATCTAGTCAATATAAATTGAAATGTAAATATTCCGAGTATAATAGCCACTTATTAATAAAAAATATATAATTATCATACAAAACATATGTAATTTTTTCCACTATTAAACAATATTTCATCTCATTATGCCATCTATTAATATCAATCATATTTGTATCTTTCCACGTACTAGCAATACAATTTTACACTACAGATAAAGCTAAATATACAAAAGCAAGCTGGAACTTATCTAATCCCAAACCTTTCAGAGGTTGAAAACTACCCAATAAAAATACTGTTGGATCTAAAACTATTTTAATCTTATACAGGTATTCTAAAAACATTTGAATTTTCTTCCAAATAGATTGTATATGTATACATAACCAAACTGCATGAAAAAAAAAGTTCCAACCATATCACCACATCTAAAACATAAATCTGATTCATTAAAACCATATTTTTTTTATTTTTTTCAGATATCAAATATAATTGATGTAAAAAATTGTAATTAATCATTGCATAATGTGCATTTATCAACCTAGTTACACTATCATAACAGATATCTAACCAATCATCTTCAGAAAAAATAAAACCAATATCCGCTTCCCATTTAATTTTAGATCTATCCCAACCCTTTTTATCCATACCATCCTGTAATATTTGATACATATATGAAATATAACCCTTCTCTGGTACCTTCATAAGAAAAGTCTCAAATTTAGTCATTTTAGGTAAAATCATATACATTTTACCAAAGATCGAATTTGATAATAAAGAAATAAAGAGTTCTTATCACTACCAACATCTTCCCTCGTCTGATTAAAAGATAAAATCTTACCTTCTTTAAAACAATCTCCCAAATTTTTCATACCTTTAAAGCTCAAATGCAATAAACTTTGATTATATATTGAAAAAGAAATAAGTTGATTATTATACAATGGAGTCAAATTCACTAATTTACCCCAAGAGCCTATCATTTTATTTTTCTTTATCCATAACTTCATTAAATGTTTTAGTATAGGCACAATATATTGTTGTAACAAATTTATTTTCCACCTAAAGAAAAATTGATGTATTTCAAATTCAGAAATACTTACCATCTCAATTTTAGCCCAACTAGGAGGCCGTACCAAATCCATCAATGAACTAAAAAGTTTAAGTTGGGCTGCTTCGTAATAATTTTGAAAATGTAGTAAACGTAGTCCCCCTAACTCATATTTCCAAGTTAATTTATTCAAATCTACTCTCGAAAATTTACCCCTCCATAAAAACTCCTTAACCATTTTATTCAAATCTCAAAAAAATTTTATCAAGTAAATACGGAATAGATTGAAACAAATATTGTATACGCGGAAAGATATTCATCTTAATTGTATTTATCCTTCCCATTAAAGTAATAGGTAAATCTTTCCATTTAATCAAATCAGCTTTAATTTTTTTCATTAATGGAGCATAATTTAATTTATATAAAGATTGATAATTGACATTCAAAATTATACCCAGATATTTAATTCGATCAGTCCACTTCAAATTAATAATATTCTGATAAACTGAATAATCTCCTTCACTTACTGGTAATATTTCACTTTTTTCCCAATTAACTTTATATCCAGAAAGACATCCATATTGTATTAAACATTCCTTCAAATGCAAAAGTAACTGAGCTGGGTTTATTAAATACACCAATACATCATCAGCAAATAGATTAATTTTATACTCCTCATCTAAAACTTTCATTCCTTGCATCTGTGTATTTTGTCTTATCAACTGTGCTAAAGGTTCAATCACTAATGCAAACAAAGCTGGTGATAAAGGACAACCTTGACGAGTTGATCGAGTTAACTTAAAAGATTCCGAAATCATACCATTTGTCAATACTCTAGCTACCAGTTTACTATATAGAGCCCTAATCAAACCAATAAAAGAAGGACCAAACTTAAATTTCTCCAAAACTTTAAACAAAAAATTCCATTCAACTCTATCAAATGCTTTTTCTGCATCTAAGGATATCACCATCGGGTGTTCTAAAGATCGTCAAAATCTATTAATCAAACTAATCACGTGCAAAATGTTATCTGAAGCATATCTTTTCTTTATAAAATCTGTTTGGTCAATATGAATCAACTTTGGTAAAAATTTAGCCAATCTATTCGTTAATATTTTAGCTATTATTTTATAATCTACATTTAACAACGAAATTCGTATATATGAAGATACTTTCAAAGGAACTCTATCTTTTTTTATGAATTACTGTAATTAAAGCACTAGAACAAGACTCAGGTAATTCATAATGTTCTCCAACTTGACATAATACATCCCCAAACACTGTCGATAAATCATCATAAAAAATTTTATAAAATTCAACCGAAAATCCATCATCACCAGGTGATTTACCATTTGGCATTTCCATCAGAGCCATTTTAATTACCAAATCAGTAAATGGTTCTTCTAACTCCTGTATATCTCCATCCTCTAATATCGGTAAATTCAACTGTGATAAAAAAAAGATCAATCGATCCAGTTTCTTGTTTTCCTTCAGATGTATATAACTTTTTTATAAAATGAATAAAAATCATCATTAATCTCACGAGGTTTATAAGTAGTAAGAGAATTCCGTCAAACAGCATTAATAGTCCTTGATATCTGTTCTTTCTTTAATTGCCGCGCCAATACCTTATGTACTTTCACTCTCCAAACCGTTGTTTAGTCCTATTAATCACACATTCAAATTGATAAGATTGCAAAGTATTATATTTCAATTTGAGCCTAGATAATTCTATTTTCTGATCATCAGTAGCATCTTTCTAGAATTCCTTTTCTAACTCATTGATCTGTTTCTCTAATTCAAGACTCTGATTTAATCGATTCTTTTTTATTTTACAAGTATAACTAATTATTTGTCCTCTCAAATAGGCTTTCATAGCATCCCATAATACAAACTTATTTGAACAGAATTAGAATTTTCTTTAAAAAAAATTAATTTGTTTTTTCAAAAAATCAATAAATTCCATATTTTTAACAACATTGTATTAAATCTCCAACGATAAGCTATTTGAGTTTTCTCAGAAGTTTCATATGTAAAATATAACAGAGAATGATCTGAAATCACCCTACTTTTATATTCCGCTTGTTGTATTTTCCCTTGTAACTGTGCCGATACTAAAAAGAAGTCAATCCTTGAAAATTATTCATGTCTAGATGAATAAAAGAAAAAAATCTTTCTCTGTCGGATTAAGATGTCACCAAATATCTACTAAATTAAGATCTTTCATCAATGCTTGTACCTGAATTGCCATCTTGGATTTTTTAATTTTCTTCAGAGATTTATCTAATAAAAGTTCCAAAACACAATTAAAATCACCACCAACTAAAATATTATCATTAGCCTGACCCAAACATAAAAATGCATCTGAAATAAATATTTCATCATCTGCATATGGGGCATAAATATTAAGTAAAGTCCAAAATTCTCTAAAAATCTTACAATTCAATTTAAGAATACATCCTGCCTTTTCCTCCATTGATTGTAATTCAAAAGATAAATTTTTATGTATCAAAATTGCTACACCTTTAGCTCTAGAATGAAATGAAGAAGAATATACATGCCCAACCCAGTCCCTTTTTCATTTCATACTTTCCTTCACATTCAAATGTGTTTCTTGTAAAAAGGCAATATCAATTTTCATTTTCTTAATATACACCAAGACTCGCTTACGCTAAATCGGACTATTTAATCCTCGAACATTAAAAGTAGCAAACCTCAATTTTGACATTTCTACTATTATTACTAAATACCAATAATATCTTTATATAAAAACTCAAATTAATGTATATAGGCCCTCCAAAAGAAAATAAATCACAAATTAAAAACTAAAAATAAAAATAAAGAAAAATAAAGAAAATTTCCCCTCTCCAAAAAAACTAATCCCCTAAACAAAAATTGGGTGTGGGTCACCCACCAGTGGCTGATGACTAGTAAAGAACTTAGTGCAGATCTCTCCCTCCCCAGTAAAACAGTAACATCAAAATATCATAATAACAAAAGAAAAAATAGAATAAGAAAATTCTTCTTTTCATCCAGAAGATTCCAGTCTCAAAAATCCTATTTCAGAAAGAGGTAGACTCTTTCCATTCCTGTCTTTCCCATTTCTGCCATTTCAAATTGTAATGAGGATGTGGAGAGTCTGCAGAGGGATATAGTTAAGCTGGATGAGTGGGCAAAGGTTGGCAGATGGAGTACAATGTTAGTAAGTGTGAGGTTATCCACTTTGGCAAGAAAAATAAAAGAGCTGAATATTATTTAAAGGGTGAAAAACTACAGCATGCTGTTGTGCAGAGGGGCTTGGGAGTGCTTGTGCATGAATCACAAAAAGTTAGGTTGCAGGTGCAGCAGGTTATTAAGAAGGCAAATGGAATGTTGGCCTTCATCGCTAGAGGAATTGAATTCAAGAGTAGGGAGTTAATGTTGCAACTGTATAAGGTACTGGCGAGACCGCACCTGGAGTACTGTGTCCAGTTCTGGTCTCCATATTTGTGGAAGGATATACTGGCTTTGGAGTCGGTCCAGAGAAGGCTCACTAGGTTGATCCCTGGGATGAAGGGGTTGACTTATGAAGAAGGATTAAATGGTCTAGGATTGTATTCGCTCGAGTTCAGAAGAATGAGAGGAGATCTTGTAGAAACATATAGGATTATGAAGGATAGGATAGATGTAGGAAGGTTTTTTGAGCTGGCCGGGGAAACTAAAATGAGAGGACACAGTCTCAAGATTCGGGGGAGTAGCTTTAAGACAGAGATGAGGAAAAATAGTTTTTCCCAGAGAGTAATGAATGTTTGGAATTCTCTAACCAGGGAAGTAGTTGAGGCTGCCTCATTAAACATATTTAAAATTCGGTTAGATAAATTTTTACATGATAGAGGAATTAGGGGATATGGGGAGAAGGCAGATAGGTGGAGGAAGGTCATAAATTAGATCAGCCATGATCGTATTGAGTGGCGGAGCAGGCTCGATGGGCCATTTTTGGCCTACTCCTGTTCCTACTTCCTATGTTCCTATGTTCCGTTTCCAGAGCAACCAGATTTTTCTTTAGGAGATAATGGTGGACTACATCTTTGTCCTCTTATATCTGGCAATGAATCAGCAAAAATCATTGGTTCACGATCAGTTTCAAAAAACCAAAATTGATAGTCTCCATAAAACACCTTCAACACTGCAGGGTAATGAAAAGTAGACTTATAACCTTTCCGCCACAAAACTTCTTTAACTGGATTGAATCGACGTTGACCTTGAATAGCCTCTTGACTCAAATTAGGATTAAAAAAAGACTCTGCTATCCTGAATCAATAATGGGGTTTGTCGTTGTCTCGCATTTTGTACTGCAAGTCGAACTATTGCTTCTCTGTATAAATAACTCAAACATCGAATTATTACCGGTCTCGGTGGTTGACCAGCTGAGGGTGTTCTTCTTAAACTCTATGGGTTCTTTCCAGTGCCAATCCCCAGAGAAAAATTCTTGCCCTAATATTTGAGGAATCCAGTCTTTAAAGAAACGAAAAGGATCTTGTCCTTCTATTCCTCTTTCTTTGGCTTGGCTTCGCGGACGAAGATTTAAGGAGGGGGTAAAAGTCCACGTCAGCTGCAGGCTCGTTTGTGGCTGACAAGTCCGATGCGGGACAGGCAGACACGGTTGCAGCGGCTGCAGGGGAAAATTGGTTGGTTGGGGTTGGGTGTTGGGTTTTTCCTCCTTTGCCTTTTGTCAGTGAGGTGGGCTCTGCGGTCTTCTTCAAAGGAGGTTGCTGCCCGCCAAACTGTGAGGCGCCAAGATGCACGGTTTGAGGCGATATCAGCCCACTGGCTGTGGTCAATGTGGCAGGCACCAAGAGATTTCTTTAGGCAGTCCTTGTACCTTTTCTTTGGTGCACCTCTGTCACGGTGGCCAGTGGAGAGCTCGCCATATAACACGATCTTGGGAAGGCGATGGTCCTCCATTCTGGAGACGTGACCCATCCAGCGCAGCTGGATCTTCAGCAGCGTGGACTCGATGCTGTCGACCTCTGCCATCTCGAGTACTTCGACGTTAGGGATGAAAGCGCTCCAATGGATGTTGAGGATGGAGCGGAGACAACGCTGGTGGAAGCGTTCTAGGAGCCGTAGGTGATGCCGGTAGAGGACCCATGATTTGGAGCCGAACAGGAGTGTGGGTATGACAACGGCTCTGTATACGCTTATCTTTGTGAGGTTTTTCAGTTGGTTGTTTTTCCAGACTCTTTTGTGTAGTCTTCCAAAGGCGCTATTTGCCTTGGCGAGTCTGTTGTCTATCTCATTGTCGATCCTTGCATCTGATGAAATGGTGCAGCCGAGATAGGTAAACTGGTTGACCGTTTTGAGTTTTGTGTGCCCGATGGAGATGTGGGGGGGCTGGTAGTCATGGTGGGGAGCTGGCTGATGGAGGACCTCAGTTTTCTTCAGGCTGACTTCCAGGCCAAACATTTTGGCAGTTTCCGCAAAGCAGGACTTCAAGCGCTGAAGAGCTGGCTCTGAATGGGCAACTAAAGCGGCATCGTCTGCAAAGAGTAGTTCACGGACAAGTTTCTCTTGTGTCTTGGTGTGAGCTTGCAGGCGCCTCAGATTGAAGAGACTGCCATCCGTGCGGTACCGGATGTAAACAGCGTCTTCATTGTTGAGGTCTTTCATGGCTTGGTTCAGCATCATTCTGAAGAAGATTGAAAAGAGGGTTGGTGCGAGAACACAGCCTTGCTTCACGCCATTGTTAATAGAAAAGGGTTCAGAGAGCTCATTGCTGTATCTGACCCGACCTTGTTGGTTTTCGTGCAGTTGGATAATCATGTTGAGGAACTTTGGGAGACATATAAGGCAATCGAACAACTGAAAAGTGGCAAAGCAGCAGGTATGGATGGAATCCCCCCAGAGGTCTGGAAGGCTGGCGGCAAAACTCTGCATGCCAAACTGCATGAGTTTTTCAAGCTTTGTTGGGACCAAGGAAAACTGCCTCAGGATCTTCGTGATGCCACCATCATCACCCTGTACAAAAACAAAGGCGAGAAATCAGACTGCTCAAACTACAGGGGAATCACGTTGCTCTCCATTGCAGGCAAAATCTTCGCTAGGATTCTACTAAATAGAATAATACCTAGTGTCGCCGAGAATATTCTCCCAGAATCACAGTGCGGCTTTCGCGCAAACAGAGGAACTACTGACATGGTCTTTGCCCTCAGACAGCTCCAAGAAAAGTGCAGAGAACAAAACAAAGGACTCTACATCACCTTTGTTGACCTCACCAAAGCCTTCGACACCGTGAGCAGGAAAGGGCTTTGGCAAATACTAGAGCGCATCGGATGTCCCCCAAAGTTCCTCAACATGATGTCCTTCTATACCTTCTGGCAAACCAACAATTTTCACATTATTCCTTCTGCTTTGATTCTCCAAGTAATCTACTTTTCTTTCTAGCTCCTTCTCATGTTCTCCTAGTTCTATGATTGATTTTTCCACCTTCAACACTTTTTCTGTGTTAGATGTCACTTGTTGTTTACAGTCCAAAAAATCAGTCTGAAATTTTTTAAATACTTCATAAGATGCATTCACATGTGTCTTAACCATATTTAATTCTGAACTTATACCAGCATTCATTTGAACCATTTCATTCATTTGAGATGTCAACAAAGGTTTTATAGCAGCTTGAACAATAGCATTCAATTGCATACACAGTGATTCAGTAAAGCTCACCTCTGCTCTCTCTGACATAGTGGCAGAGCAAGGTAACTGCAGCTCCTGCTGCAGCTCAACAGAAGGCATTTTAAAAGTTTTACTGCGGGTCTGGACCCCCCGCAACGGCACTCCGACTTCCTCAGAGAGTCGCCGCTGGTCTCCCCCCGCATCTCATTGTTTTTTCATCAATTCACAAAGAAAAACGATTTCTTCAGATTGAAATGCTACCTGATGCATTTCCAACAATGGAGTCGTCTTCCTGCATGCTCCCTCCATTGAAATCGAAAGGCTTTCCAAATCGGGGTCCACTCCTTGGGAACACGCACCTTCTTCCGGAGAACGGCTAATTCCAGCGCCATCCTTCATTTGGAGAGCAATAGATTTTTTTTTCAGCCCCCACAGGCAATCTTTGGGGTTTAGACAATGAAGAGATTGAGCCTGGGGCAGTATCATATCATCTAGGCCCCAAATCTTCAACACTTCAAAAATGTATCTTCTTCTGAACTTGAGGTTTAGTCTTTTTACCATCAGTGGCCATAATAATTCCTTAATACTTTAAACTAAAATTTAAAAAGTTTAAACTTGATAACAAAGGGTTAAAAAACAGGTATTTAAAAGTCTGGCCAGAGAGGTCAAGATTGCACGTCTAGACTCTACGCCATCTTGCCACGCGCCCCCCCCCCCTCAAATTCTTTCATAGAATAGTAAGTAAATGCAGTGAGTAATTTACAGAGCAACTTGCAATAATAATCTGGACATGTTCATCAATAATGGAGCAGCATCTGTTTTAATTATTAATATATTTTTACTAATCCCAACTCAAGTGATTGCAGATGCTGGAATCAGAAGCAAAAAGTAAACTGCTGGAGGAACTCATCTGCATCTGTGGAGAAAAGGAATTGTCGATGTTCTGGATTGAGATCATGCTTCAGGACTGAGAGTGGAGAGCGAAGATGGCAGGTTTAATAAAAAGAGGGGAGGTTGAGACAGGAAACTATAGATGATTGGTGGGCTGAGAAGAGTTGAGGGACAATGGGCAGAAGGTCCGAGTAAGGGGGGGTGAGGGGAGAGAGGGATGGGGGATTTGTGAGACAGAGGATGCTGAGTGATAGAAAGAAATGGAAAAAGAACAGATGGAAGAGGGGAGGTGCAGGCAGAGGCTGGAATGTGATGGAAACAGATTGAGGAGAGGAGAAGAATGAGAGAGAGAGAGAGAGAGAGAGAGAGAGAGAGAGAGAGAGAGAGAAAGAGAAGGAATTCCAGAGCTTAGTAGTCCAAACCAATGGTGCAATTATCAAATAAGAAAGCAAAAGTGTCAGAATGTGGGTAGTGTGGAAGCAGACACAATAGTAGAAAGTCCTGAATAGGTATGCAGAGGATGGAGGGAAATGGATCACGTACAGGCAGGGGAGATTAAGCTTAATTTAGCATCAGCTTCAGCACAGCATGTATGCCAAAGGATCTATTCCTGTGCTGTTCTATGTTCTAGAACAGCCAAGGGGTGAAACAATGGAAGTATTTGAAATCTAAGGTGGCTGGAGAGAATTCACACATTTGCCCACCCAAGCTGGTATGAGTTGAACATACCCTAAAACATTGTTATTTAAAGATCTGAAAAAATGTAGAATGGGCCCTTGTTTCGACTACAGCTTGGCCTTCAATACCTTTACTCCCTCAGTGCTGCTCAAGAAGCTACAAATTCTAGGCCTCTGTACCCACCTCTGCAACTGGATCCTTGACTTTCTCATCCATCAGAAGACCACAGTCAGTATGGAAACAATGTCTCCTTCTGTATCCAGGCACAATTCCAATGCTGTCTACAAGTTTGCCAATGTCACCATAGTTATCGGCAGAATCACAAATGGCAACGAGGAAGCATATAGGAGGAAGATAGATCAGCTCATTGACAAAGAACAAAATAACACAAGGAGTAAGGATCTGGAATAAACTCAGAAAATTTTTTAGACTTAAGGGATTTATAGTTACAAGTCCTATAATATTTATTTATCTATTTATTTATTATTATTTATTTCAACCAACTATTTTAGATGCTGGTTTTCAAGAATGGAATTTTTTGAGGTATTAATAGATTTAAAGATTTTTTTATACAATAACATTTTATATCTCTTCAACAATTGTGAATGATATTTAACTTATCAAATATTTCAGATACTATCAAATTCAAAATATTGTTTGCTCAAGGCTTTTAACATTTCTTACTCATCCTGACCCAAATTTTATCGATGAACTCTTTGAGTTACAATTTGCTCATAGAGACATGATATCTGCTTTATATTATAAACTATTAAATGTAAAGCAATTTCTTTCAGTGGAATTAAAACTGAATTGGTGAATGATCTGAATATCTCTTTCTCAGAAGAAGAATAGACTTCAATTTTGGGCCTGATTTACGATTCATCATTGTGCACTGGGCATTGACTTATTCAATTCAAAGTGCTACATCATGTACATTTCTCCAAAGTCAAACTTGCTCGAATTTATCCTAATATTAGTTCACTTTGTGGCAAATGTAAAATATTCGATGCCTCTTTGTTACACATGTTCTGGACTTGCCCTAATTTGCAAAAATATTTGATTGTACCAACTACTCCAGTAGAGCTACTAAATGAGCTCACCAGACACAGTGCTAGTCAGCAAAAACACTTTATTTGAATTTGCCTCCACTTTTTATCCCCTCGCAGCTCAAAACCAGAAGTGACATAACCTTGTGCCTGCCACTCACCTGCAGGGCTCATGTCTTTAAATATAGATGACGTGAGCCCCATGCCTTCTTGAAGGTGGGCACCCCAGTCTCTAGTGTTCTGCAATCCAGCCCACAGTGCCATCCACGGCCCTCCGGCCACATGAGTGAGCAGTGACCAGGCCCGTGGTGCTACGCGGCCATTCGCACGGGCGATGGTTCAGCCCAATGCATCGCCCGGCCCCCTACACCATCAACATTTTTAGAACTTTTTCAGCCATATTTAGGATCACTTTAGATCCATGTCCAGTAATTACACTATTTGACTTTTCTAAAGATATAAATATTATTTTATCTTCTAATCAAAGTCAGGTTACAGCATTCTCTATTAGCAAGAAGAGCAATTCTGTTAAAATGGAAAGATGAGTTCCCACCTACACATAATCAATAGCTATTAGATATTATGTCCTTTTTAAATCTAGAGAAAATTGTCAAAGGGAAACTGCTTCAAAAAGTTTATGGAACTATTTGATCACCTCAGTGAGTTTTTGAAGGATAAACCTGAAATGAAGTTCTTGCTAACAACAAATGGCAAAGCTTATGCGAGTTACTTGACAGACATTTTTGAGAAATTAAGTACATTGAACAAGCAACTCCAAGCAGCAAATATGATGCTCATTGAAGCAAAAACAAAGATATTTGGATTCATGACTCTTCTAGAATTATGCCAAAGGAATATTTCTGCAAGAAACTTAAGTCAATTCTGTTGGTTGAATAAGTATGAGGTAACTAATGCTGCTACAAACGTCATTGTTGACCATTTGAAAATGATAGATTTTGTGATTTTAAAGGCAATGGATTTTCCCTCTTGGTTAACTCAGCCATTGCTAGTGGACTTTTCTGAAGTTCCAGTGCAATACCAAGAGAAGTTATCAGAATTGCAACATGATGAATCCGTGAAAACTCTGTTCGAAGTGAAAGGAACCATGATGAGGCTGTCTAACGAGATTGAAAAGAAATATCCAAACTCAACTACTTTAGCAAGGAACAATTGATACATTTTCCATTGTCTTATTGTTAGTGATTTGCTACAAGCCAAGAGAAACTGACTGGAAATTACAAAAGGTGGAGATTTAAGGTTGAAAATAACAAAATTCATCCCTGAAATCAAAAAAATCTGCAGTCAGCATCGGGGCAAGGTTCCCACTGAAATGATGACAATTTTCACGATTATTTAATTGTCATGTTAAAAAAAACAGAAAATGTAATATTACATGAAATTTTCTTTAATCTGCTATAAGGCAAAGAGACACCATTAGTATTGCCTAGTACCCCTTACAGCAATGGTTCTCAACCCTTTTTTCCTAGGCCCCACTTTAATTTTTCAAAACAAATATGCTCCACCATTAGCGGGAAAAAGTTATATATTCAAAGGAAATTTTAATTAAATAATTTACTGCAAATGTATTTCAGTGCAATTAAGATCGGGAATACACTAGAACACCTATTTCATATTCAACTACTACTTCAATTTGTCAACCATCTCAAATCTTCTCTTTGGCTTGGCTTCGCGGACGAAGATTTATGGAGGGGGTAAAAAGTCCACGTCAGCTGCAGGCTCGTTTGTGGCTGACCAGTCCGATGCGGGACAGGCAGACACGATTGCAGCGGTTGCAAGGGAAATTTGGTTGGTTGGGGTTGGGTGTTGGGTTTTTCCTCCTTTGCCTTTTGTCAGTGAGGTGGGCTCTGCGGTCTTCTTCAAAGGAGGCTGCTGCCCACCAAACTGTGAGGCGCCAAGATGCACGGTTTGAGGCGTTATCAGCCCACTGGCGGTGGTCAATGTGGCAGGCACCAAGAGATTTCTTTAGGCAGTCCTTGTACCTTTTCTTTGGTGCACCTCTGTCACGGTGGCCAGTGGAGAGCTCGCCATATAATACGATCTTGGGAAGGCGATGGTCCTCCATTCTGGAGACGTGACCCATCCAGCGCAGCTGGATCTTCAGCAGCGTGGACTCGATGCTGTCGACCTCTGCCATCTCGAGTACCTCGACGTTAGGGGTGTGAGCGCTCCAATGGATGTTGAGGATGGAGCGGAGACAACGCTGGTGGAAGCGTTCTAGGAGCCGTAGGTGGTGCCGGTAGAGGACCCATGATTCGGAGCCGAACAGGAGTGTGGGTATGACAACGGCTCTGTATACGCTTATCTTTGTGAGGTTTTTCAGTTGGTTGTTTTTCCAGACTCTTTTGTGTAGTCTTCCAAAGGCGCTATTTGCCTTGGCGAGTCTGTTGTCTATCTCATTGTCGATCCTTGCATCTGATGAAATGGTGCAGCCGAGATAGGTAAACTGGTTGACCGTTTTGAGTTTTGTGTGCCCGATGATGCCGCTTTAGTTGCCCATTCAGAGCCAGCTCTTCAGCGCTTGACGTCCTGCTTTGCGGAAACTGCCAAAATGTTTGGCCTGGAAGTCAGCCTGAAGAAAACTGAGGTCCTCCATCAGCCAGCTCCCCACCATGACTACCAGCCCCCCCACATCTCCATCGGGCACACAAAACTCAAAACGCTCATTTACAAGAATAAGAATAAGCAAAATGCCAAGAAAATATTTTCTTTCTTTGGTGAATGTGAAACTGGGGTCATCATTTCAGATTAAGGGGTTGCTCATTAAAGTTAGATAAGGAGAAATTTATCTGGCGGATTGTGATCTTTGCAGTTCTCCACTCCAGAAAGATGGAGATGCTCTGTCATGGAACCTTTTTAAGACTGAGAGATTGTTGAACTGCAAGGAACTTGGGAATGTATGGGAGGAGAAGTTGAAGCCAACATCAGGCCAGACTGTATTGAATGGTTGAACAGGCTTGAGGGGCAATTGGCTTCTGCTACTCATTTTAAGATTGCTTGCAGTAATTATTCATTGAATAAAACACAATTCACTTCAATACATAGAGATTCGCCTTCCAGGAAAGGACATGTCTATTTGGAGGCCACGGACTCGTGGTGCAGAAGGGCCTATAACCATGCTGTATGTCTAAATTTAAATTAAAATATTTTAAAAAGTTTTAAAAATGTAATTTAACTTAGTGCATCTTTTAAACACATTCTGATCAGCAGTAAAGCCATACCTGGACAAAGAGCAGTGTATTGTCATTGTGGTTGGTGGTGTTTTAAGAAAATCTCTTTTTTAAAAATCCAAATACAATAGTTAAAAGATCAGGCTGGGGTCACTACTCACATTATATTGGGAAGAGAGGTATCTCAGAATATCTTTTGCAGGTGAAAAATCTGCTCTGTCAAATTCAGCATAGCTTGGAGCTGGTCTCATGACTCTGGTCAAATTTAAGCCTTTTCTCACTGATGATGTCATGGGTGTAATGATAGAGTGCCAGTGATAATCCTGACCACTAGAGGGAATTGAAGACAAGTTGTTGCAGCTAGGAGTAGATTCAAAATGGATGCCTCCATGAGATTGTGAGTGCTTTAGCTAATAAAAAATAGTTGTTATAAAAGAACCCAAATTTCTTTATTACAATAAAAGAAATATCACAATGGGGAATAACATTCTGATAACCCCATCTGTTCCAAGCCACAGATTTTCTGCTGACATAAAATCCACCTTTTTATATTGTAAAAGCATTCCTTCTGTGCCCAAGTGATCATTGCAACCAGTAGTGTGGTAGATACACATGTTGCATTATACCACTGCTGCTGTTACTACAGTCAGAGCAAGGTCATTAGACATGGTAGCCAGAGATCTTTCCACCTATTTGCCAGTTTTTTTTTTTATTTTTTTTTTCTATTTGCCAGTTTTGATGTAGTTTTATGCTTTGTAAGGCTGAATGATGGTGAGTGAAATGAAAATTCGTGCTGGTTTGCTGTTAACATTATGAGCATTCTTAATGATGTTACCAGTTAGCTGCAAACATCTACAGATGTGTAATAGAAAGTGTGCTGACTGGCTGCATCACTGCCTGGCATGAGGGCACCAATACCTCTGAGTGGAAGCCCCTGCAAAAGGTAGTGGGCACAGCACAGAATATCACAGGAAAAAATTGCCCATCATCGAGAAAATCTACATGGAATACTGCAGTCGGAGAGCAGCAAAAATCATCAAAGATCCACATCACCCAAGATATGCTCTGTTCTCAATGCTGCCATCAGGAAAAACATATAGGTGCCACAAGACTTATACATCCAGATTCAGGAACAGTTGCTAGCTCTCCACTTTCACTCTTAAACAGCAAACTCAATCAGACACTCAATTAAGTTCTCTTACTTTGCACAACACTTTTTACTGAATATTTATTATTTTCTGAGTTGCACATTGTTTATATTCTTTCTTTGTTTATATTTCACTCCTTTGTATATACTATCTTTCCCCTTGAATATAGTTTACAGTTACCAATAAGTAGAAATTCTTCCTGGCTCACAGAAAAAAGAAATCTCAAGTTTGTACAGGGCCCTCCATAATATTTGGATCAACTATCATTTTTTTTCCCTTTATTAGCCCCTGTGCTCAACAGTTTTAAATCAAACAATTCACATGCGATTAAAGAGCGCACTTCAGATTTTATTCAATGTTATTTTCTACATTTTGGTTTGACCATGTTGAAATTACAGCACTTTTTATACATAGTTTCCCCAATTTCAGGGCACCATAAGTTTGGGACATTTGGCTTCACCCGTGTTTGTGATTACTCAGGTGTGTTTAGTTGTTTCATTAATGCAGGTTGAGAGCTAGGCTTCTAAGGTTTTGATCACCTTTGGAGTCTGTAGTTGCTATTTTTTTAACATGAGGACCAGATTTGTGCCAATGAAAGTCAAAGAATCTATTATGAAGCTGAAAAACAAGACAAAAACTGTAAGAAACCCAAACACTTAGGATTACCAAAATCCATAGTTTAGAATATCATTAAGAAAGAGCATACTGGTGAGCTCAGTAATTGCAAAAGGACTGGGAGACCAAAGAGAACCTCCACTGTTGATGACAGAAGAATTCTCATCATAATGAAGAAAAATCCCCAAACACTTGTCCAACAAAACAGAAACACTCTTCAGGAGGCAAATGTGGATGTGTCAATAACTGCTGTCCATAGAAGACTGTGTGAGCAGAAATACAGAGGCTACACTGCAAGTTAGCACCGAAACAGGATAGTCAAATTACAGTTTGCTGAGAAATATTTAACCCTTTTGACTCTGACCATTTTAATCTTTCATAAGATGTACTCTGGACTGTGTCCATAGGTAATTACAGTGCAAATACCAGTATGAACCAGCTGGTGATTGGGTTTAAAACTAGTCCTGGAAAATGGGGACATGGAGTTTTTGTTCTTGTTGGTAGTCCCTGAAAACAGGGACACAGTGTCTAAAGGGTTAAAAGAGCCTGCAGAATTCTGGAAAAGGTCTGTGGACAGATGAGACAAAGATCAACCTGTATCAGAGTGATGGTAAGAGCGAATTATGGAGGCATAAAGGAACTGTCCAAGTTCTAAAGTGCTTCACCTGATCTGGTGGGGGTGTTATTAGCCTAGGCATATATGGCTGCCACAGGTACTGGTGCACTTATCTTCACTGATGATGTAACTGCTGATGGCAGTAGCAAAATAAATTCTGAGATGTATAGAAACACCTTATTTGTTCAAGATCAAGCAAATGCCTCTAAACTGATTGGACAGCACTTCATCCTACAGCAAGACAATGATCTCAAACATACTGCTAAAGCCACAAATGAGTTTTTCAAAGCTTTAAACTGGAAAATTCTTGAATGATCAAGTTGGTCACCCAATCTAAATCCAATTGAACATGCCTTCCATATGCTGAAGAGAAAATAAGGAAAAAAGCTCCTGAAAAAAAGCAGGAACTGAAGAACTGTCAGAGCAGCACCTGGTGATGTCTATGAATCACAGACTTCAACCAGTCATTGCATGCAAGGGATATACATAGCATTGCTATGTGACCTGAAATGAGTGGCTATGTATTAAAAGTGCTGTAATTTCTGCATGGTCAAACCAAAACGTATACAAATAACCTTGAATAAAATCTGGAATGGGCACTTTAATCATATGTGAATTGTTTGAACAGAAATTTAAAACTGTTGAGCATTGGGGAAAATAAAGGAAAAAATGTCTTTGTTCCAAACATTATGGAATGTACTCTGACAATAACTTTGAACTTTGAGTTAAACCCCTCTCCCCACCCCCCCCCCCCCCCCCCGGCCCACCCAGTTCTTGTAAATAAGTGGGATGACTGTGAGTGTTCAGCGTGGTGTAGATACTCAGTGGCAACCTGGATCTTCAGGAAGCCAGTACCCATAAAGTGGACTTAACTCTGTGAAGAGGAAGAGGATGTTCTCTCTTGAGAGAGAATTGAAACAGATTAAGACAAAGATGGTGATATTTCCTTAAGGGGTCATAGAAGCAAAGGTAGATACTTGGAATCAAGGGGTGAAAGGATATCTCAGGGGGTGTGGCCATGTAAAGGACTAAGATAGACGTGTTTTGGTTGAGCTCTCCATGAAGAGTACTAAATAGATGGTAAAAACTTGAAAATCCAGATTTACTTCATCAAAAATGGATAAAACTAGTACAAAGAAGCCAAGGCAGCCAAGAACAAAGATTGAAGAAGCTGCTATTCAACCGAGAACATCAGGTGAAAGTTGAAAGGGAGTGGTGCAAAAATGGCGACGGGACTGGCAGAAACCATGGAGCCAGGTCAAGAATTGAGCATCATCCTGGAAAAATGGAGAATTTGAGAAACTGATTCATAAGTGTTGAAACTGTAATGAGAGAGATGAGGGAAAAAATGATTGAAATAAGAGATTGTTAAAGTCCTGATGGAGAGAATGGGTCAAGCATAGATTAAACTGACAAAAATGCATGAAAAACTTGAGGCTTTGGGGTGGAAAACAAAGCCAAAGAATGGGAGTCGGATAAACAAGGACTGCTTGACAAAATTGATCATATGGAGAACTTTAATTGACGAAATAATGTCTGAATTATTGAACTAAAGAAAGGAATAGAGGGAAGAGATCCAGTGAATATTTTTTTTTAATGGATCCCACAAGTGTTGGAAGAAGACAAATTTGGAGAAAAACTGCTTATCAAGAGAGCTCACCAAACACTGACCCAGAAGAGCTGGTGATCAGAAACCAAGGGCAGTTCTGGTGAGGCTTTTAAGCTTCTGAGAATGGGAGATAATTTTGGGAGCAGCATATGATTCCTCTAAACAGAATAATGGCCTGCCCAACGTCAATCATGAAAAGGTATTTTTTCAAGATTTCAGCCCGACTTTGATTAAACAAAGAAAAGACTTTGAAGATGTGAAAAGGCAACTAGGTGTTTAAAAATATTAAATGATATATTCCACAACCTTGAGGGTCGATGTAGCAGAAGGGAATCGCCGATTTTTCAAGAACAAGAATGAGGTGGAAGACTTTCTGCGAAGTTTATAAAGACAAAAAGATCAAGGTTGCTGAGGGAGAAGATTGTGAAAATATTTGAAATGGAACGAAGTAGAAGTTGTATATTTTATTTTTCTAAACTCTCTTGTATTTATTGTTTAAAAGTAAAGAGTATAGAAATGCTCATGGAGAGCTCAGTAAAAGAAATAAATAATCTGATAAAAGTGGAAGCAGAGTGGAAACTCTGTTCTAAGGGGGAAAATGGTGCTTGGAAAGGTGTAGCAAAAAATATGGCACTAAAGGGAGGAGTTCTTCTTCCTTGAGTGATTCAGAGGGCTTTTTTCAGGGGCTTTCGGTGCTCTTCATATATGTCACCTTCAGGGCAAGGACATTGTGTGTGTTTTTCTTAAAGGGGAAGGATCACTATTAATTAAAGAGAGATTTTGCTGTTTAAAAAATATTGTTTTAAAGAATAATATGGATAGAACATTAAAATCTATTAATTAAATGGAATTCACAGAACGGTGAAGAGAAAATGGGTCTTGGCATACCTAAAAATATTAAAGGCAGATATATTTTTTTTAACAAGAAATGCATCTTTCCAAATTGGAATATGCAAAATTAAAAAGAGGATGGGTGGGGCAAGTAATATCTTTATTTGGATCAAAAGCAAGAGGTGTAGCAATTTTTAACTAATAAAAATATACCAATAATAATAGAAGAGATTTTAATTGATCAAGCTGGAAGACCTGTAATGGCACATGGCACAATTTATGCAGAATCATGAATGTTTACGCCCCAAGTTATGATGATAAAGACTTTCTGAAGGATATCTTTCTAAAAACTGCAGGGGGGGAGACAAAATATATTGATTGGATGAGATTTCAATTTTTGTTTAGATCTGATATTGGACAAATAAGCAAAAACATTAACAAGGGCAAAAGCTGCAAAAATGACATCATTTATGAAGGATTTAAATTTAATTGATATACGAAGGTGGTTCAATCCTTAGAAAGAGATCACTCATTCTATTCAAGGGTACATGATGTCTGGTCAGTTACAAAGTAGAGTGGTAAAAATGGAGTATTTGACAAGACCAATTTCCATTAACACTAACTATTATGATAATGAAAAAGCAAGTATGTATCAATCGTGTTTTAATGCTACATTATTAAAGAGGAAGGATTTTTGTGAATTTATTAAGACAGATAGAAATATTTTGTGAAAACAGTCTTCCTTCCACTGATACCAGTTTTCTAATATGGGATGTGCTGAGGGGACAAATTATTTCTTATACTAAAAATCTTGAGAGATTATGCAAGAGATTTAAAGGGTCTAGAGAAGAATATAACAAAATTGGAAAAAGAATATCAGCTATCAGGAACACAAGAAAAATATAGAATATTAGAGAACAAAAAAAGTTACAATATAATACAATGCAAATTTATAGAATAGAAAAAATGATATTTAAAAAACTAAACAAATATGAACCTGGAGAACAGGTGCATAAAGTGTTATCTTGGCAGGTTAAAGCAGAGGAGTCATCAAGAATGATAAATGCAACAGAAACAGATACTATTAGGATTTTATTAATAAAAAAGAAAGAAATAATATGTTTAGACAATACTATATGCATCAATATAAATCAGAATCAGTAGAGAGACAAAAATAAGATGGCAGAATTTTTAACAAATGTTGAACTTCCTAAACAAGAAGAGAGAGGAAAATAATGACTTAGATGCACCTTTTACAAGCAAAGAAACAGAGAAAGCTCTGGGTAATTTACAAGCTAATAAGTCCCTGGGGGAAGATGGGTTCCCTCCTGAGTTCTATAGACAATTTAAAGATTTGTTGATGCCCCTGTTGATGAATGTGTGGTGGAGACTCAAACCCTCCCAGAAATTTTTCAATTGCTGTAATTGCAATGACACTGAAGAAAGTTAAAGATCCATTTAAAATCTTTATCATACAGACCAATATCACTCATGAATGCAGATTATAAAATTCTAGCAAAGGCTCTCGCCAACAGATTAGGTGAATGTTTACCAAATTTAATACATCCAGATCAGGTGAGATTTATTAAAGGAAGGTGTTCTTCAAATAGTCTGGTAGATTATTCAATTTAATACATATGGCAAAAATCAATGTTGAATCCAAACATAACTATTTCTTTAGATACAGAAAAGGGATTTGTCTGACTAGAAGGGTTTTTCATATATAAAATGTTGGAAAACTTTGGCATAGATACAACATTTATAAATTGGATTTTTTTTAAATAAACTATCATAAACCACAAACTAAAATTATAACTAATAATCAAATGTTATCTATTTTTCCCTTGAGTAGATTGAGTAGACAAGGGTGTCCTCTATTTCCAGCATTATTCATCTGAGCTATTGAACTTCTGGCAGAAATTATTAGAGGAGATCTGGATATTAAGGGCTTCAAAATTGGACAAGAAGAACATAAAATTAGTATATTAGCTGATGATGTGCTATTAGACATTGTCTGACCTGGCTGAATCATTGATAAGATTACAACTAATATTGGAAAAATATGGATGACAATCAGGATATAAAATAAATATGGATAAAAGTGAGATAATGCCATTGCAAAACTTTAAGTATGAAAGATATCAAAAAGGTAGAAGATTTAAATGGAAGAACGATGGAATTAAATACAGGAATAATGACAATAATTTACAGAATTTATATAAACTCAATTATTCCCCTCTACTAGAATTTTTTTTATAATTACAGAAATGGAAAGATCTGTCAATTACATTAATAGGAAGGGTAAATTGTATAAAATTGAAGGCAATGCCAAGATTACTGTATCTCTTTCAATCGTTGCCTATTGTACTGACAAAAAATTCTTTAAATTATTACATAATGTATAAGACAATTCCTATTGAATAACGAAGTACCAAGAATTGCACTGTAAAAATTAACATGGGAGATTTTGGTCTTCTGGATTTTAAGAACTATTGTCTATCAGCACAAGTAAGATTTCTATAATCTTTCTTTGAAGAAAACAGTCCCCCCCCTCATGGATTTGAATACGACTGAATTCAATAAAAAGAGACAATGAAGGATTTTATTTATAAGTGGAATGTTAAGTCAACAACAAAAAAAGCAGATAATCCTTTATTAAGGCACATGATTAGAATTTGGCAAGAAATTAATGTATCAGTTGGGGGGAAGCATGTATATCACTGAGGATACCATTAGTAAAAATTTTAATACTGTCTATGAATCTGGGTAACAAAATATTGAATTCATGGAATGACAAAGGAATAAGATCTCTTGATGATTGTTCTGTTACGAGCCCAAAGGACCCAAAAACTAGCAGCAACAGAAATTCACCAAGTCAATGGCTACTTAAACAAAACTGGTTTTACTTTTTTAACATAGAATAATAAGATCAATATTTAATGTAATGTATCACTATTAAGTTACTTAAATTAACCCCCTCCTCAGCGCACGGGTGTGTGTGTATATGTTCAAGATTTTTTTTCCACTGTCCAGTCATTTATTGTTCACTTCTCCAAGTTTACTGGTACTGGGCAGTTTTCAATACTGTGCACAGAATTAAATAGTCATTACATTTTACCGACTCTGGTGCCTTAACTTAAGTTGTTACCAGTCAGAAATGTCTTTGGTGGGTGCAGAGAGGTGTTGTTTGTTCGTTGGACACACAAACTGATTTCCTTCAATCAACAACCAAAGTGTCTTTCCAAAGAAACCTGCCTTCTTCCTGGTGACCACAAAGAGTTCTTCTTTTCCCCTATTTCAGGAGAAACACACAACCAGCCACTACAGAGGTTTTGAATTGGCTGAACTCTGAACTGAAAACCTGTCTTGAAATGTGGTCTTTACCAGGCTTTTCACTTTGCCAGCCTTTCACTGACTGCAGCAGCTTTTATCTCCCCCTCTCCACTTTTTGTTTCAATTTCTGTCCCTTTTTCTGTAATGTGATGTTTGCTTGTGAAAAATGACCTAAACTGCCTAATCTTGTTCCCCTTTTTAAGCATATTTTACCAACTTATTCTGTTACATTTAGAGGAATCTCTTGTCTTTTGAACAATTAAGAAATAAGTATGGAGTAGCTGATGGGATTTTCTTTTGGTTTCTCCAGTTAAGATCATTCTTGAGAAAGATGGGAACCAAACTTGGCTCCACCTGAAATTAGTGAGATGAAACAAATGATTTGGCTGGGGAATACACCTAAATGTATATCTAAGATGTACTTTGCTCTCCAAAATGAAAGTGCAAAACCAGGTTTACAGAGATTGCGAGAGAGATGGAAGTCAGATTTAGGAGTTGCAATAATAGAAAGATACTGGTCTGATTGGTGTTTGGATAGCATGATGTCATTTATAAATGAAAGATACAGATTAGTACAATATAATTTTCTACACCAATTATACTTCACACCACAGAAACTAGATAAATTAAGATTGGAAATATTGGAGATGTGTTTTTGATGTGGAATAGAAATAGGAACGTTTGTACATGTGACATGTCGTGTATGAAGGTGAGACCTTACTGGAAGGATAGTACTGAAATACTAACAATGATAATGAGTGGCCTTCGCAGATGACCCTGAGCTTTATCTTTTGGGCAACTTTATTGAAATAAGTAATAAACTAATTAAATTCCAAATTAATTTGTTAAAATAGCTTTAGATGTGGCTAAGAAATGTATTGCGATTACTTGGAGATCTGACATCTCTACAGATAGCATGATGGAAGACAGATGAACAGTTGTATACCTATGGAAAAAAAGAAATTCACATACAATCTAAAGAACAAATATGACATATTTATAAAAATATGGCAACCATGTTTATACTATATAGGCCCAAATATAAATTTTTAAAAGTGTACTATTTTAAAAATGTGACCTCAACATTGAAGACTTTCTTCTAAACCCAACTGTAAGCCCTGATGGTGTACTATGAAGTGGGGGGGGGGGGGGGAGGGTGGGTGGGAAGGGGTTGTAATATCAAAACTTTTGATATGTATATTTATGGGAGAGAAAACATAAATAAAATATTCAAAAAAAGTTATAAAAAAGGGAATGTTCAGTTGAGGTTACAGATCACCATAATCTTGTGTTAGAACACGATTGAGTGACCCATTCCTACTTCTGACACATTTGTATGCTTGTCATGGTAAACAACAAGGAGTTTTTTAGTTGCCAGGATGTGATGCCATTGGCAATGAAATTGGCTGCATTGTAACCTTTGTGGCATATGTTACAGTTGTCGTGTGGTTACCTAAAAGATGATCAGGTTACAAAGCTTGAGAATTGAGAAGGCTTGAGAATTATTTCAGTAAGTCAGTCACATTGCAATGAGTGGAAATACACTTCCATATCATAGAGCCATACATCATGGAACCATGCACACCATTGGGCACCCACCCTTATTAAACCCATCTTCCAGCACTTGGTCCATACCTTTCAATACCTTGGCGATTCAAGTACTCATCCAGGAACTTCTTAAAGGCCTATAGTGACTGCTTCTACCACTCTCTCAGGCAGTGTATTCCATATCCTCGCCATTCCTGGTGGTGAAAACCCTAAATGTCTTAACTTTACCCTAAATCAATGTTCTAAAGTCCTCCAGTTTAATCTCTCTCTCTTATGGAGAATGGTTTGCTGCAGTCAATACCACTTTTTTTTACATGAAGAATTTCCCCTCTTTGCTCCAGGAAAAATATTTCATATCTTCTTATTTGTGTGTACCAATTTAAATTGGATTTCCATAGCCCCACTCACTAGTTATTATTCCTAATGATGTATTTCTTGTTTGGCCAAATGCTAAATCAGTGATTATTCTGCTGTTTTATTTTAAATTGGGAACTTTGCTAATGACCACATTGAAGATGGTTGACTACTGATTAAAGCATGGTCATTCAACAGTAAACTGGAAGGATGGTGTGTCCCAAGTTTTTAATGAGATGAGGAATATATTCAACACCATCCTCTTGCCACCCACAGTCAATTTCACTGGTATTTCAAATATTGTCATGTATGAATTTCATCTTTGTGTGACTGCCCATTTACTGCCTTTGTATGCATTTAAACCTCCCACTGCACAAATATGTGCAGAACTTGTATATCACTTTAACCTTTTTTTTTGCATTGTTTACTTGATAGTTTTTCTTTGTGCATTCATAAGTATGTGACATTTTGTGCACAATAAAGTGATTTTAGGATTTTGGTGATAGTAAAGCAATAATTACCAGATGTTGAGAGACAAAAGGACCATTCAAAGAATTTTCTCTAGTACTCATTTCAAGGACCAAAGCAGAACTTGGTGTATTTTTTTTTAGCTGCTGTCATAAAATATTCTAGAAATGCTTTGAGATGAAACAAGTGAATTAAAGCACATCTCCCTGGCTTACACTAGAGGCAAACATTTGCATCCTTTACCACCGTGTCTATGTACTCTGGCACATGTCTGGGAATGCCTGAAAGGAGGATTGTTTTTCAGACTGTCATCTATCAGTGGGAAATGACAGTCTTGTGCCATCTACTTTATCTGAAAATGTCTGTCAAAGGAGCAGAAGCGCTATTGATAGCAAGGTCCTTGTTGTCCTAAATATTTATGACTCTGGCTACCTTTACTATCATAGAGAGTAACTGCTGCTCCAGTCAATAACCAGTGCACAATTGTACAGGCATCTGGGACCTCCCTGTCATTAGTGCTGCTGATGTTGCTGCTCCTATGTCAGATCGTGTTAAAGCAGGTGGCAGAACATGGTTATTGCCTCCTGATAAACCACAATCTAAAGAGATCCTTTTTAAAAACATTCCCAGGCATGCGGTCGCTGTGGTCACATTCACCACACAAAAAAAAACCACTTTTCTGCACATTCCTGTGGTGGGGGAGCAAGTAAAGCAGCAGGAATCGAAGCTGAACTTTCATGTGGAATAATTCCAAAAGGGAATTCTCTTCCTTTTGCTTATTCTGAAATATTTTTCACTCTTCAAAATGATTTTCTGCATCAGAGCATCAAGCACTTCCTGTCAACCACTTCCTGTCAACCACTTCCTGTCAACCACTTCCTGTCAACCACTTCCTGTCAACCACTTCCTGTCAAAGGAAGAAACTGCTGATGAAAAGTTGTGCCATCATAGGGTGTTCATGTTGCTCACCATTGGTGCCTAAAGTCCACATTAACAACTAGTCCGCGCTCCTCCTTACTCGAGGTGGTTCAAAGGAGGTTCACCGGGTTGATTCCAGAGATGAGAGGGCTAGCTTATGAGGAGAGATTTCATCATCTAGGACGGTACTCCCTGGAATTTAGAAAAATGAGAGGGGATTTTAAAGAAATATAAAAAATTATGAAAGGCATAGATAAGATAGAGATAGGAAAGTTGTTCCCATGTGGGGGAGGGGGGGGTGGGGTAAACTAGAACTATGGGACATGGCCTCAAGATTCAGGGTATAGATTTAGGACAGAGATGAAAAACTGCTTTTCTCAGAGGGTGGTGTATCTGTGGAGTTTGTCTCCATTGAAACAGTAAATACATTTAAGTCAAACTTGAATAGATTTTTACATAGTAGGGGAATTAAGGACCATGAGGAAAAAACAGGTTAATGGTGATCAACCATGATCTCATTGAATGGCAGAGCAGGCTCAAATGGGTCTGATGGTCTACTCCCGCTCCTATTTCTTGTGTTTCTTATTTGCAACCCTTGGCTCTTTGTTGCGTTGTAATCTGCTGGAAAACTAGGCACAACACCCACTCAGCAAGCCCTAGTGTTCATAGTTTTTGCCGCCTTCTGATGCACATTTGTTTAGCTGATGTACCGATAATGGTCCTTTGTGGAAGTCTTTGAGAAAATTGAAAAAAATGTATCATACAATTTGCCCTTTACTGAGATGCAGGGGATTGCATTTTAATTTAAGTGGTGCGTTTGAAGTAGGGCATCTGGGGGCAACTAATCAATTAATGAAAATAGAAATAAGGTGAATTTAGTGGTGGCTTCACTATAGCAAGTGGCAAACATGCTTTTTTTGTGGGGTCAGCATGTTTGTCAGTGGCTTTAATGCAGCCGCTGCATTAACATTACTTGTCTGTTTCCTATTTACTACTAGTGGGGAATTAAGGGAAGGCTATAATAGGGGTGATGGTGAAGAAGTGAGGGGTTTCAATGGGAATGTACCAATCAGTAGTTTAAAACAAATGAAGGAGCCAAAATAAATGGGATTTCAAGAGGCTGGGAATCCAGGATTGCAACAATATAAAAGCTTCTTCTTTGGCTTGGCTTCGCGGACGAAGATTTATGGAGGGGGTAAAAAGTCCACGTCAGCTGCAGGCTCGTTTGTGGCTGACAAGTCCGATGCGGGACAGGCAGACACGATTGCAGCGGTTGCAAGGGAAAATTGGTTGGTTGGGGTTGGGTGTTGGGTGTTTCCTCCTTTGCCTTTTGTCAGTGAGGTGGGCTCTGCGGTCTTCTTCAAAGGAGGTTGCTGCCCGCCAAACTGTGAGGCGCCAAGATGCACGGTTTGAGGCGTTATCAGCCCACTGGCGGTGGTCAATGTGGCAGGCACCAAGAGATTTCTTTAGGCAGTCCTTGTACCTTTTCTTTGGTGCACCTCTGTCACGGTGGCCAGTGGAGAGCTCGCCATATAATACGATCTTGGGAAGGCGATGGTCCTCCATTCTGGAGACGTGACCCATCCAGCGCAGCTGGATCTTCAGCAGCGTGGACTCGATGCTGTCGACCTCTGCCATCTCGAGTACTTCGACGTTAGGGGTGTAAGCGCTCCAATGGATGTTGAGGATGGAGCGGAGACAACGCTGGTGGAAGCGTTCTAGGAGCCGTAGGTGGTGCCGGTAGAGGACCCATGATTCGGAGCCGAACAGGAGTGTGGGTATGACAACGGCTCTGTATATGCTTATCTTTGTGAGGTTTTTCAGTTGAAAATCTAATGAACTTAGAAGTGTAGAATGTGAGAACCTTACCAATCGAGGATCATGGGGATTATCTAATGGGGTAATCTGTTCAAGCAGATCAGATTCTGCCTGAGCAGCGATAATGATCGGTTATAATTTGCCTACTGCAGCAACAAGTTTACAGCAGATGCCATCTCACTGACTCTAGAGAAAGTCCTGGAACACCTGGTCAGGGTGCTCTATATCGACTACTGTTTGGCATTCAACACCATCAAAACTGATCAGCAAACTCCAAGATCGGGGCCTCAATTGTGTAATTGGATCCTGTTTTTTCTCACCTCCAGTCCACAATCAGTGAGGACTTGCAAGAACATCTCCATAATCTCCATCAGTAATAGAGCATCACAGGTCTGCATTCTTTGCCCCCGCTCTGCTCATTTTACACCAGGGAGCTGACTGTGGGGACTTTAGGAGGGGAAAACCAGAAGTGTGTGACCCAGTGTTTCATTGGGGGGAATCAGACTTGGAGAGGGTGAGCAAATTTAAATTCCTGAGAATTGCTATTTTGGTCAACCTTTCCTGGACCCAGCACATAAAGGTTATTGTGAAGAAAGCACATCAGCGCCTCTACTTTCTCAGGAGTTTAAGGTGGTTTGGTATGACATCAAAAACCTTGACAAACTTCTATAGATGAGCAGTGGAAAGTGTCCTGACTGGCTGCATCACAGTCTGGTATGGAGGCACCAATACCTCTGAGCAGAAAGCCCCAAACAAGGTAGTGGACACACCCCAGTACATCACAGGCAAAACCCTCCCTACTATCAAGAAGATCTAGATAGAATGCTGCCATTTGAAAGCAACAACAATCAAGGATCCACACCACCCAGAACATGCTCTGTTCTCGCTGCTGGCATCAGGAAATGGGTATAAGTGCCATAAGACTCATACTACCAGGTTCAAGAACAGTTGCTACCCCTCCAAAACAACTCCTAAACAACAAGCTCAGAGGTAAAACACAAAAATCTGCAGACACTGTGATTGAAGTAAGAACACAAAGCTGAAGAAACTCAGCAGGTCAAACAGTGTCCTTTTTATAACAAAGATAAAAATACATAACCAATATTTCAGGCTTGAGAGAAATATTCATCTAGCTCTCATTTTTAAAAATTTTATTAGTTTCTTTCATACATTTCAAATTAACTTACAATATCATTACATGATGGATACTAAATAAATTTCAGTTTTCACCCTCCATCTCCCACCATCCCTGAACCCTAAAGATAGAAAAAAAGAACGCATTCACTGTAACAATTAAACCACATTACCAATACCATAATACATTTCTTGATGAAAGTACCATATTTTCAGGGAGGGATTGGATTAGAAGGTCTGGATTAGTCCATATTCATAATTCTCATTTATGGCTCCAAAATTTGACAAAGTTTATCATAATAATCTCTCATATTATGGTTTTTTTTCTAATGGGAGTCAATATTTTATTTCATTAAAACCATTCTTCTATTTTTGCATTACTTTCCAATTTCCACGTTTTAGCTGCATACTTTCTCACTATTGCTGTTGTGAGACTCAAAAGTCTCTTTTTGTATTTATCTAGTTTCAACTAAATATCTTTATCATATATATTACCCAACAAAAAAAATTATTGGATCTAATTTAACCTTCACTTTTAATATCTTCTCTAACATAGCACATAATTATTTCCAGAAATCTTTTACCTTTTCACACAACCATACTGAATTCAAGAAATTACCAAAACTCTTTTTTTTTAACATCTAAAACATTTGAGTAGAAAAATTTATTCAACTTGTAGGGTTTGTAAAAAAAAATTATATTGAACCATTTGATATCTAGCATTAATTGTATTAGTTACACTATCTCTACACAGTTTCATCCATATTTCTTTTTGAATTTGTATATTTCAATCCTGTTCCCATTTCAATTTAGTTTTATACAAATCTTTCTTTTCCTTTATTTGTTGTCATTTATTATACATAGGAGTTATAACTATTTGAATAATAAAGGTATCTGTTATAATCTATTGAAATTGACTATGCTCCGGAAGTCTCAAGTCCATTGCTATTTTATTCTTCAAATATGATCATAATTGATAATATATAAGTATTTTATTTTGTAATATCCTATATTTCTCCTTTAATTGATCTAATGTCATAAAAAATTAACCTCTAAAACAATCTCATATTTTCTGTATACCTTTTTCATATCAATTGTCAAATAAAGAATTATTCATTGTAAATGGAAGAAGTTGACTTTGTTTTAAAGTCAATTGAGCCAACTGATAATTCCTATCTCTCATTGCTGGAGTATATATTTTTACACTACCAATAAGTAGAAATTCTGCCTGGCCAGCAGGAAAAAAAGTCTCAGGGTTGTATGTAATGTTATGTATGTAGCCTGACAACAAATTTGAACTTTGAATTAGGCCAAATCATTGGATATATTTAAGACAGAAGTGGATAGCTTCTTGATGAGGAAGGGAAGCAAAAATTATATGGAGAAGGCAGGAGAATAGGATAGTAAATCAGCCATGATGGAATAGCAGGGCAGACTCACTGGACTGAATGGCTTATAGTAATTCACATCGAGCCACAAATATTGTTTGTGGCACCAACTAAGTAAACTGCACTAAGATCTACTTTATAGATGTGTCCTGTGCATAGTTCTAGTCTCCATATGCCTATTGAGGACTGAACTGCAAATAAAATTTGCAAGGTCAGAACTGAGAGATTAGATTTGAAATTTTATAAGGTGTAGTTGATATGGATTTGTTAATAAAAGGTCCAGTATTGGTGCATAGATACATTGATTAAAGAAACTTTTTGGAACACATTTGACAAATTCTTAAGATATCCAGCCCTTTTAGAGTATGGTGTCCCAGTCAATATGTAGAAAATTAAAGCCACCTACTATCACAACTTTGCTTCTTGAAACTGTCTGCTATCTCCCTGTAGAGATGTTCCTCCAATTCTCATCGACTATTGGATGCTTTATAATTGAACCCCATGAGTATGGTCATACCTTTCCCACTGCCTTAGTAGATGGGCACTCTAGTCAGTCCTGTCTGAGCACAGCTGTGATACTTTCCCTGGAAAGCAAGGCCACTCCTCCCCCTTTCAACCCTCAACCCTCCTGCTCTATCACGTATGAAACAATGAACCCTGGAATACTGAGGTGCTAATCCTGCCCCTCCTGCAACAGTTTCACTAATGGCTACAATGTCATAATTTTCTACGTGCCAATCCACATTCTAAGCTTGTCTGCCTTAACTACAATACTCCTTGCATTGAAATAGACGCACCTGAGATCATTATTTCCACTACGTACATCCCTTTGATTTCTGCCTCTGTATGTAGTCTTAACATTATCTTTTTCCTCCTCCACTCTATTACCTGCTCTGGAATTCTGGTACCCATCCCCCTGCAAATCTAGTTTAAAGCCCTCCTCAGAACATCACTAGCAAATGTTCCTACAGGATATTAGTTCCCCCCTCCAGTTCGGTTGCTAGTCCCCCCATCATTTTGGTTGCTAACCGTCCCGCCAGTACAGTTCCCAAAAAAAAAGGTGGTGCTGCCGGAGCTGCTTTTACAGCAGTGCTGCCGCTGGTGCACGCCCATGGGGAGCAGAGACTCAGCGCTCTCGTGGGGTGCAACAGCCCATTGCAACTTTCCTTTGACAGGTGCTGACAGTGGTTACATTTAAAATCCTGCGATCGTGGGGTCTACGCCAAAGATGGCTGCACCTATGATCGGCATTGGCAACAAGTGGTTGCAAACCCTGGGGAAGCAGAGAACTGGTGCAGGATGCCAGAAAACAGAAACCAACCCCACCCCCCACCCCCAGTCTGAGAAGGTGAAACAGAGGAGATGACCTGCAAGATGGTGACCTCAGCGACAGACCAGTGAGGGGTTCTACAGCTGAAGGAGTCATGCAGGTTGTGGGCTGCTGGGGACTTCAGTCCAGGAATTTGTGCCAGACTACAGATTGCTGGAGCCTGGCTCAAAACTGGCTGAAGGGGTACCAGGTATTGGAACTGGGATGTGAGAAGGTGTTGAAGGATTGCTGATGGTATCAGAGGTTCAGATCTGGAGTTCAGGTCGCTGATGGTTTGGACTGGACTGTGTGGCTTCGGGGCTTCAGGCAATTTCCGCCAATGGCAAATCGTTGTGCATTACAGAAGACAAAAAGAATTTCATGTAATATGACACTTTTTAATTACATGACAATAAATTGAATCTTGAACTTCCCTGGAAGAGAGCTCAATCATCCCCCCTACATCATCTCTTTCGCCATGTGTTGAGCTGCATTATCTTCCCATTCCTAACTTCACAAGCACATTTCATAAGTAGCAATCCTGAGATTACAACTCTGGATGTTCTGTCCTTCAACTTCACACTTAACTCCCTGAACTCTCTGCAGGATCTCATCACTCTTCCTATCACATTATTGGTCCCTACATGGACCATGACATCTGGTTACTCTCCCTCCCTCTTGAGAATGCAGTGAACTCAATCAGAGATGTCTCTGATCAGGCACTTGGAAGACAACATGCCATCCAGGATTCTCAATCTCTTCCACAGAACCTTTTATCTGTTCCTCTCACTATTGAATCCCTTAGGACTACAGCTCACCTCTTGTCCTCCCTACCTTTCTTAGCCACATGGCCAAATTCTGTGCCAGAGACCTGACCATTGTGGTTTGCCCCTGGTAGGTCAACCCCCTCAACAGTATCCAAAACAGCATGCAGGTTATTGAGGAGAACAGTCAGATGTACCCTGCACTGACTGCCTGTCCCTTCCCCTCTCCTGACCGACACCTAGCTACCTTCTTCCTGCCTCCTAAGTGTTAATGCATTCTTGTGACTCCTGTCAACCACTCCCTCAGCCTCCTGAATGATCCAAAGTTCATCCAACTCCCGTTCCAATTCCCTAACAGAGTTTGTATGGAGCTGCTGTTGGCTTCCTTAACTATCCACATTTTTTTTTCTTCATTTGAGGGAATCCAAAATTAAGGATCATAATATAAAGTTGTGAGCAATGAATCCCAATAAACTTCTGGAGAAAATGTTTCACTCTGAGTGCATGTTAAAATATGGAATGAAGTACCACAGTGAGTGGTTCAGATGAACAGCCGAAGTGCATTTAAAGGAAAGCTCAGTAATTACGTAAGAAAGAAGGGAATATAAGGATATTCTAATAGAGTACATGAGAGGAAGGAGGCATGTATAAGTATTAAGACTGTCATTGAAATGAAAAAATAGCTGATTTCTATCTTGTATATTCTTTTTGGCTGGAGCGGATAAAATAATAGAGTGTATATATTAAAAAAAATCATTGGTATCTCCTCCCTCTCGCCCAGTGGTTTTTAAACTCTTTTCTTTCCACTCATATACCACCTTAAGTACTCCATAGGTGCTCTGTGATTAGTAAGGGATTGCTTAAGGTGGTATGTGAGTGGAAAGAAATAGTTTGAAAACTGCTGCTCTAGCCAAATCATGTTTCTTTTCCTGTGCACAGCATTAAACCAATAAAATAATTTCCTTGAGATGGGCTGATTCTGGCCTCTGCTCGTACTAATAAGAAATAAAAATACCATGATGCAAGTGACAGTTAGCAATCAAGGTGACGCAAGGAGAGATTTTATTGTCAATCACAAGTGTCATGGGTCTTATCTTCTTTCATGCACACAGTAGTTAGCACTAAATGTATCCCTATCAACTATTGACATTTGGTATCTGTGACATTCTTGCAACCCCAATAGCAAAACCACATGAGAAAATAATCCTCTGCACTAATCAGTCATTGTTACTTATTCATCCAAAGCATGGCTTTCCTCTTACAACATTGCATAAGAATCGACAATAAAGGCCAATAAATTTGAAATAAATATCTACGATTCTTCCACATTTAAAAAAAAGTTGAAGATAGGAAACTGATCAAGAATGTGAATGATGAAAATCTACATGCGTACTTTATTTAAATAATACTTTTCCATTTGAGAGTAATATTATTTATTATTTGTTCTATTATAAGTACAAATATCTGTGCTTTGGATTGACAACTTGACTGTTGGTACCAAACATAAAGGCTTAGTTAAAAAGAACCACAAATGTTAATATAATGCTTTTAGTCTGAGACTCTATTTAAGCAGGTGAAACCTTTTGTCCTCCTCAGGTTTCCTGGCATATTGAGTATGAAAATGAAATGATTCACACTAGTGTGATGGTTAAGTTATTAGATTAGTCACCAGAGGTCTGGATGACTGATTTAGACATTTGAGGTGAATGCAGGAAGAATTTAAAATCCAAGAAATTCAATCTGGATTTTTTTTTAAAAGTCCTGAGAATAGTGATCGTGACATCATCAGGTCATTGTTAAAATCAGTCTGGTTCACAAATGTGCTCGGTAGGAAATTTGTCATTCATTACGGAGTCTGGCTTGTTTATGATTCTACTCGATTCTTGATTGATGTCTCAGTCAAAACTATAAATGCCAGAAGACAAAAGATACCTGGGCTGAAATCTAGAGCAATAACAGAGTGTAGAAGAACTCTGGTTTCTTGCAGCATCTGTGGAGGAAAAGGGTTTAGGTTGATGTTCAGGCCGGGACCCTCATGCAAGGTCTCAACCCAAAAGCTTGATTTGTACCTTCCATCTCTACAGACGCTAATTGACCTATTCAAGTTCTTCCAACATTTTCTTTTGCGATATGTGCCAGCATTGCTTTTGCTGTATACATCCTTTATATCAATGCCATTAGGAGATTCAGTTGACCCTAGAGTGTATTGGGAACAAATATTATACCACAGGTATATCTGCTTTATCTCAAGCATTTTTCACATAATACTTTGCTAGGCAAGTGCCTGATAATCCTTTTATTGCCTCTTGGGAATGGTACTGGAAGACATTAAACTGTCCTCTTCAAATGTTCAACAGCTGTCCATCTGTCTTGTTGCTACCACTCAAAGGTAAGAGAACTTGTGAGTCACCCATTAGGGATAAGTAGTACTTTCATTACCTATATTTAAAGTGAATAGTCATTGTGAACATATTTTTTTAAGGGAATGGGTCATAAAGATTAATTGTGGAAAGGAATATTTCTTACGGATCCCTAGAAAGCAATGTATACGATAAAAATGTTCTGAGATTTGAGAGCAGAGTACCCCTCTTAGAATAGTCTTCAAATAATTATTGATAGCTTTTCTCCCAGGTATGAGCCATTTGGAATCCCCTGTGTTCCTCCTGGTTTCTTTGTCAGCGTCCTCCTCCTCTTCTGACTTCTGAACTATATCATAGCTCTTGTGACATGTCATCTTTCATAGAGTTGTAAGGGCATTGATCTTCTTGTTTCTTTACTGAGTGGCTAAAGTTGGTATGGATAAAAACAGCCATGGAGTGCAATCATTTATTATGTGTGTGGTACACTTTTATTCAGGAAAAAAAAAGGCGGACCAGGTGTTAAAACGCAAGGTTGAACTGCAGCACAGTCAGAAGAGGCATCTGAAGAGCTGAGTGTCTGAAATAGTTGGAGAAGGAGGATATGGTGATGGTGGAGTGATACTACTGCAGTCGGCTTTAATCACTTTCTAACAGAAGAGTGACCAGTCCAGTGGTTTTGTGTATCTTTCTGAGGACATTTGGAATTTTGGAATGTCTATTGAACATCTACAGGTGCACTGTAGAACATATACTTGGCATCATAGCCAAGTTTGGACACTAAGTGCCCAGGAATGCTGAAATTGCAAAAAGTGGCAAATCTAGTCATTCATCTTAGGCACTGACCTCCAGTCCATCTGAGGTGATGTCTCAAAGTCAGTCAAAACCATAAAGGATCACTATCACCTTCAATCTTCTCCTGCTGCCACCTTCAGCTTGAACTCTGGTACCTCTTGGGTGCAAAAATAGTTTTATTTCCAACAGTGATGTGGTTCTCAAACCTCTGCATACGACTCTAACCATAAACTACTCTGGGATCACCAAAAGATCTGTTTGCACTATTGAAAGATCACTCTATTTTGCACTGACTGCAAATGTGAATATTTATTTGTTAATCCTTTTATATTTATTATCTCTTTTTCCTATTTCATGTTATATTGAGGTAATTTGATTTATACCGTTGTAATTGGTGTATTTTACCTACCTGTTTGGCTGCAGCAAGTAAGAATTTCAGTGCATCTGGTTATTGTGCAAGTATATGTCAATAAACTCTTAACTCCTTTCTACTTTAACAGCACCAATCTCTTCCCATGGTGCCATAGCTGACCATCCCATCCAAACACTTTCTTGATGAAGTGTTAATAACCATTCTGGGTAAAAATGTTGCAGACATACATGTATGTATTTATATTAGTATCATATAATATTGTTATTGCCATTCAGTTATGAAGATTCATTTCAGCATTTTGTAGGATATAAAAATAATTTTGAAAGTTTCACTGCAAGTGTCAGTTTATAGACCTTGAGATTAAAAATCCAATTGCAAGAGGACACTGTTCAGTAATGAATATGTATTGGTTTGGTTACAATGACATTCAAATTTCCCTAGATTACTCTTCTCATGCAGAATGTACAAGCACACATTAGTTCACATAAGTAGATGCTAATATAGTGTTTGATTTTTAGAAAATATTTTTCTTTTAATTTCTTTTATTCCCCTGGCAATAAGTTCCATTATGATTGAATAAATAAGGGTTTGCCGTAAGCGCAATGCAGTAATAAAATTGAACTTATTATGCAGACTGACTAAATATATGCACCCTTTTGTGAAAGTGTGACGTAGAGAACCTCAGTAATTCAGTGAAGAAGACAAAAGCACGATTAGGAACCCAATGAAGCCATCACAAGTACATCCAGAGAAAAATCATGATCAATGTTTCTGAATGTTATATAGCCTTTTCATTCCATCCGCCTTTGAAAGCAAACCTGATAAGATTAATTAATTTATCTATCACAAAAATCACATTAAAAAGATCCATTCACATAGAGAAAAATTTTGTGGAAAACTATGTATAATTAAAGAAATGTCATTAGTGTTTAACTTAATTTGAATATGTAGCAACACTTTTTATGGAGATACCAATCTGTTAATGATTCATGTTCCACATAATACACAGTTAATAAGATTTTTCACATTCATTGATATGCTTTGTTTTACTAGTTTATGAACCTCCCAATCCTCTGAAGAATTTAAGGAATTTAACATTCACTAGAATCAGAATTTATTGTCATGAACAAGTCATAAAATTCATTGCTTTGCAGCAGCATTTGAGATGCAAATATTTATATAAAATTCATTTTTATAAAAGAAATACATTAGTACAAAAAGAAGAGGAAGTGAGGTAGTATCTGTGGTTCATTGTCGGTTCAGAAATCTGACGACAGAGAGGAAGAAGCTGTTTTTGTGCCACTGGGTGTTCGTCTTCAGACTCCAGTACCTTCTTCCTAATGGCAGCAGTGTGAAGCCTGGGTGGTGAGGATTTTTGAGGATAGAGACTGCTTTCTTAATACACCACCTCCTCAGTAGAGTGAAAACCGATGCACATGATGGCACTGGCCAAGTTCACAACTCTCTGTAGTCTTTTCTTGTCCTGTTCATTGGCACCTCGCCTATTTCATTTGCTTAGCCTAATTAAAATGGCTGATGTATTCAAAATTGCAATCAAATATCAATAGTTCTGCATGAGGTTTAGATCTGTCCTTTTACAGCTCATTTTAATTTAGCCCAGAGTAATCATTTGGAATCTTTCCCTCTTTCCAAGTTGTAAGGGTTGTGAAATGAGATGAGTGGGTAGTCTGCTCTCTGTTCCTAGTTGGTGCCAAGAATTTTCACTGTCAATTAATAGCTGTAAAAATGACTGGCAGTAAGAATCATGTGATATGGGGTGGAGTTCAAAGAATTTCTTTAATTCTTCCTTTGGATGTTAAGTTCAGAAACATTTTATTTCTATTTGGGATAACTTGTTCTCGGTTATTTGCAGGGAAATCTGTGATCATTTTTGATTAAACCAGTAGAGGAAGTATTCATAAACAGATTAACAAAACCACTGTATTACAGCATTGTAAAAACAGAATAAGAATAGCCATATGTTTAACCTACATTTTATCTAATCTTGGAGTTCAAAATAGCCATGTAGGAAATGTATTCTAATCCCCATGTCTGGATGTTTTCAACTTTCACAAGGTTTACAAAAACATTTTGGAAGAAAGCATAGATGTTTTGTACTGCCTTTTCAGAAAGATTTATGATTTTTTATGATGAATTTCTTCAGCCAGCATTTTTTCCTTGTTTAACATGCCTTTTCCTTTTGCCACATCATATATTTTAACATCATAAAGCCATTTTTATACATTATCATAATCTGAGGATCAATAAAATGGAAAGAACATTGATTTATTGTCACTAACTCATTTGTACAGTGAAACAGCATCTCCTACTACAATGAAAAAGAGAAAAAAAAAAAGCAGATTTCCAGATTTCGGATTTATTGTCAGAGTATCGGTACATACGTCACATCATATACAACCCTGAGATTCCTTTTTCCTGTGGGCGCAGCAGAGTTACCACTAATTGGTAGTCCAAAAAAAACTGAACACAGCATAAACATATAAATGAAAGAACTGCAAACATAATGAAAGTAAACAAACTGTGCAAAACAGGGAAGACGAAAGAAAATCAATGAAGTGCACAAGAGCCCTTAAATGTGTTTCTGATTGACTTTGTCGTTAAGGAGTCTGATGGTGGAGGGTAGCAGTTGTTCCTGAACCTGGTGGTGCAAGTTTTGTGGCCTCTTTCCTGATGGCAGCAGTGAGAACAGAGTGTGTGCTGGGTGGTTTGGATCTTTAATAATTGATGCTGCCCTCCGATGGCAACGTTTCCTGTAGATGTACTCAATAGTGTGGAGGGCTTTGCCTGTAATGTCCTGGACTGTGTCCACTACCTTTTGGAGGGCTTTAAGCTCAAGGGTATTGGTGTTCCCCTACCAGACCGTGATGCATCCAGTCAGTACACTTTCCACCATACCTCTGTAGAAGTTTGCCAGAGTTTCTGGTGTCATTACCAAACCTCCGCAAACTCCTGAAGAAGTAGAGGCACTGACCACCTTCACAATGCTATTGGTGCCTTGGGTCCAGGAAAGATCCTCTGAGATCGTGACTCCCAAGAACTTAAATTTGCACAGCCTCTCCACCTCTGATCCCCAATGATCGTTGGTGCTCTGTTGTTTTAAAACCTCTGCTGTTTTAAGATATCCACAAAGTAATATCATCTTGAGTTGAATCAGGCAACATAACTAGTAATTACTTATCAGGATTTTGTCTAAATCAAAAGATTTTGTTGAAAACCAAGAGGGTAATTTTGACCAAAAACAATCTGCTGGAAGAACTTAGTGGGTCTTACAGCATCTGTGGAAACAAGGAGATAGTTAAAATTTCATTTCAACGTTCTAGTGTGTGCAACCCCTTTGTCTTCAGAGTAATTTTGACCAATGGAATTAGATTAAAATAGAAGATAGCAAATAGAATTAATGCAAAAAAAAATGGAGAGAGATGTAAACCTAGTAACAAATTTTCAGTCAGTTATTTTACTTCTTTGCATGAATCACTAGTCATCTTGAAACCACAACATTTCTTTCACAATGTCTTCTTTAGCATTTGAATTACTTGGAGTACAGGCAATTGTGTCATGGCAAGTTTTATGAAAGGACGATACCGCTCAGCCAGGACCCTTGGTCAGTAGTCATCTCCCGGCAGTTATGTGGCTTTATGGTTGAAAGTATTTTTGCACACAACTCTTTATTTAAAACAAAAGCTGTTTTTGTTTTTTTTTAATCTTTACTCATTCCCTCATCATCTTTTTGGGCATCTTTTCAGAAAATAAGTACTCATTAATAAGTAAAAACGTTCAGGTCTCAAAGGGTTAAATATACTAACAATGTTAACAGTTGAGGACTACAAACTGCTTCTGTACTGAACCACTGTGCTATCACTGTTCTCTCCAGAACTGAGGGCCTCTTACTACCATCTAGCTAATTTTATCCTAGTAGCTCACTGTACAAATTACAATGTGAAATAGACCATCTTTCACTACCACCAGTGTGAGCATGGCAAGGGCACTTTTAGATTTTAAAGTAGAATGCGTATCATGAACAGAACAATGCTTTAAATGTTAAATGAGCTGATAAGTAAAATAAATGCCTCCGTTAAATGTTCAAATTCTTTTGTTTTCCTTAACAGAACTAAAGACCTTTCTAAACTCAAGATTTAGAGGGAATTATGCATCTAATGCTGAGAGAGATCCGAAGCGATCAAGGTATGTGTGCTCCATCCAAGTTTTCTCCTTGATCCCAATACATTCGGCTGAGATTTTAGTTAGCATCTTGTTTAATTTGGGCCGAAGCTACAGCAGACCAGCTGGCAACAATATTGGAGGGTCTATGCAATTGTAGTACCTTTTTAAATGCAAAGTGTTACTGCCACTGTTTTATTTCCTGAGTGAGGCTTGTCTCATTTCTGCCGGTCGTACATCTTGGGAATTGGACTTTCCACTTTGTTATTGATCCCAATGATAATCTGATGCTTGCTGATTTTAAAAAAGAGTTAAAATAATAAAGGATGGGTTCTTATTAATTATAAAATCAAGTTCACTTTGAGGGTTTCAGTTTGCATAATGATGTGACTGGAAGATCATTATTTCTCACGTGCAAGCCACAACACAAGGTGCCAGTAAAACTTGACATGTATAACTATGGACTTCCAGCAGGGAACACACATTGGGAAATGTTGGGCATATTTCCCATAAAATTCCATCCATTAAAAAATAACATTAAAGTAATGCTGGAAAATCATAGGGGATGTGGTCTCAATGTCTCAATGTAATTTATTGACTGGTGACATTTCTATTATGAGCTGACTCTTGGTCCAAATAGTAAAGACAGTAAATATTTTTGGAAATTTGTATATATACAAATAGCTGAAAGTTATAAATTTCTTCAGCATTTCATGCAGAATGTGTTTACAGTTGTGTTAGTAATGCAGAGCAAATAAATTCTTCACTAATTGGATTACAAAGCTACGGAGAAACTTCCTTCAATATAGAACCCCACCTACTTGGAACTTCAAGGCCACATGCTTTCCACAACACCACAGTATATGGTTTCAAATTACAGATTTGAAGAAATCAGATTAGGTCTCTGTGATTATTTTACAATTTATGATTATGGTAGTTTTCCCTTACAAACCCCACCCATATGATGCTGTAAGTAATCAGGTAAATATTACAAGATAGATAAAGAGAGATAGAAAACAAATCTTTGGAAACGTTCACAGGAAAGACAGGTTGACTGAAAACTTCTGTGGATTCTTTATTGAAAACAATTAGTGTCCTAAACACTGACCTGAATTTAAGTTTTAAAAAGATTGCATAATCAAAATGTCCTTCGATTGACAAATCCCATGTCCACATGAGTATGATTTTCCCATTATGTTCTAAAATGTTGATGAGCATGACATAAAATATTTCACTAAAACTTTGAAGTTGTGGCGCAACCCTCAGCATTGTCAAGAAACAGATTATGATGTAGACTAGAAGCTATAGAGGTGGCAAATTTTGCCTTCATCGGCTGATCAGCAACCTTGGAAGTTGATGACCTATCCATGAGAGGACCTCTGAATTTTAAATTTATTTAATAACTCAGTTAGTACCTTCTTGATGATTACTGCTGCTGCTCTATGATGGCAGCTTTCCATCTAGGTTTTCTTGAGGAGAGTTTTGCCTGTGATGTCCTGGGCGCCATCTTTTGCAGGGCTTTCTCTACCTTGTGCTTCCTGCTTTTTAGTGTCTCTGGTGGCCAACTTTTGTAGTTTGCTAAGATGAATGATGGATAGGCTCTGATTGAGAAAATAAAGCAGCGGTAGGATTTTTCTCAGACCCTTAGTCGGTTTGGTCTGCAAAATTCCATCCACCTTTGTATCATCTACAAACTCACTCACCTACCTTTTCATAAATCTTGCATAAATCATAGTACCAGTCCTTTTAGGACACTAGTAGTCATCGCTCTCCAGTCAGAACACTACTACTACCATCTGTCAACTGTGAACCAGCCAATTCTGCATTCAAATGATGAATTCAACATGCATCTACATCCTTCGAATCAGCTTACTATGAGTGAAATACCTAACTGAAGTCCATGTAGAATATCCACTGTCATACCCTCATCAACAACCTTTATCACCTCCTCAACAAATTCAATAAAATATGAAAGACATGAGCCATGCTGAATGTCCCTAACCTGATCAGATCTTTTCCAAATGTGCATAAAAGCCATCCCTAAGTATACCCTCTAATAGTTTCCCTACCACTGTTGTGAGACTCATTGGTCAATAATTTCCTGGATTTTAACTCTTTCCCTTCTTGAACAAAGATGAAACATTGACTACTCTTCAGTCCTCTGGAACCTCACTTGTAGCTGGTGAGGATAAAAAGATCTCCGTCAAGACCCCAGCAATCTAATTTCTTATTGATTTCAATGACATGGGATAAATGCTATCAAGTCCCAGGGACTTATCCATCTTTATGCTCTTCAAAAGGTCCAGCACCATCTCTTGATCTCAAAATGTTAGCATTCCTTACCCTATGCTCCCTGTTGCTGCTAGCTGTGTCATTCTCTTTGTGAATATTAATATAAAGTACTCATTTAGTACTACACAGCATCCATAGGAAGCAAAGATTAAGCAACATTTTGGGTCCAAGCCCTTCATCAAGGGATACCTTGATAACCCTTGTTAACCCAATAACAGCTGCTCCAAATTAAATCCCTTAGCTCATGCCTAATTTCCCCTCCTCAATTTTGTATTTTCTCACAAGTTCGAGGCATATCATTATAACTATCTGGAAATTTACAGAATTGTCATCACTATTTGTAAAATGCTCTCTCATTGAAACACCAATTACCTGGCCTGGTTCATTTCCCAATCCAAGGCCTGGTATGGCTCCTTCTCTGCTTGGATTATCTGTGAGCTTCAAGAAACCTGCTTGGGTGCATTTAACAAATTCCATCCCATCTAAGCATCTGGCACTAAGGATGTCCCAGACAATTTTGGGGAAATTAAAATCTCCCACTATGATAACCTTGTTGCTTTATCTCTCTGGAGCTGTTGGGAAGCCTGTAGTGTAACCCCATCATAATGATTGTGCCTTGCTCATTTTTGAATTCTCCCCAAACTTCCTCAATCGATGGGTCCTCCATTGCATCCCCTCTGAGTGCAGTGGTAATGCTCTCCCTGGTTAGTACTACAACCCCTCCACCTCTACCTTTCCCCAGCGCTGCTATTACTGGCCATTGAACTGTTGGCAGAAGCCATTTGATGGGATTCAGACATAAAAGGGTTCAAAGTGGGCCAGTAGGAGCACAAAATCAATCTATTTGCCAATGAAGTATTAGTATATTTGATGGATCCCAGGTGGTCATTAGCCAATCTGAGGACCATGCTGGAGGATTATGGGAAAATCTCTGGGTATAGATAAATCTGGACAAGAGTAAAGCAAAGGTTAAAAAAAACCACCCCTACCCTCATACTCTTTTGTTTGTAAGCCTGCCGACATTTTTCCATACCTTGATGAAGCCCTCAAGCCTGAAACATTCATTACGTATTTTTACCTTTGTTACATAAAGGACTTTGCTTGACCTGCTGAGTCTCTCCAGCTTTGTGTTTTTACAGTTAAAATAGAACTCTTTAACTTTTATTTCTCAAAATCAAGGAGAGATGACTCCCAATATTTTTGTATAATAGAGATTTTGGAGTGATTTCTGTATTGTCAAAATGTAAACATTATATATTGGCCGCCTGGCAGCCAACATACCAATTTATTCTTTTAAATCACATAGACATTTGCCTTCGGCTGTCATGTATTATCTGTAGCACTAAAATAAGGCTGACAATAATTAACCGACATTGCATCATTGGAGTGCTGCTGAGTGCCTCTTCATTGATTCAGGCAACCTGAATAAACATCAATAATACTGAATTATTTAGGAGGCTGCCTTGCTCAATGAGACAGGTTAATTGAGCATCATTTTTGGAGAGAAAATTTCTCAAAAGATGAAATCTGACAGGTTATTTTGTCTGCTGCGAATAATTTTTAAAGTTTTCAGGATTCTCAATTGGATTTTTCTTGACACTGGCCATAACATTAGTGCGAGCACTTCAACTCTGATTTGGAAAGTAGGAAAGGTAAACTTTTAGTCTAAAAGGGAAACAAATAAGTAACAATGCAACATATCGGCTTATCATGTGGAATCCATGATGGGGATATCCGGATAATTGTGGCAAAACATGAAACTCTGCAGACGCAGTGACTGAAGTAAAAACACCATGCAGGAGAAACTCAGCAGGTCAAACAGTGTAATTTATATATCAAAGATAAAGATACATAACCAACGTTTCAAGCTTGAGCTCTTCAACAATGTTTGAACAAAATGTTGGCAGGTGTCTGAATAAACTGGTGGGAGAGTGGGAGGAACACAGGTCCACAGGCAAGAGGTGGAGAAGGGAGGGAGGGCCCACCAGCAAACAGCGGGAGGTGGTGGCTCTGTGAATGGAGAAGGAAAGGGGTAGAGAGCTGGAGGAAAGGAGACAGAGGGATAAGGAAGAGAGGGAGACTAGGGAATGGTCCAGGAGAATTGGAGAAATCGATATAATTCCACCTGATTGGAGAGGGCCCAGGAAGAATATTAGGTGTTGCTCCTCCAATTTACGGATGGCCTTGGTTTGACAGCATGAGGCCATGGACAGACATGTCAATGCTGGAACGGGGTGCAGAAATGAAATGGTTAACCACTGGGAGATCCCTGTCACTGATGCAGACTGAGCAAAGGTGCTCGGCAAAGTGATCTCCCAGTCTGTGTTCAGATAATTGTGCCTTTCTCAACTTCTTGATGGACTGAAGCACCATTCTCCTGTCCTTGTAGCCATATAAATTTTCCCCTTTCCAAGTATTTATCAATTTCCCATTTGGAAGCTTAATCTGTTCCTATCACCCTTTTAGTCCTTTAATCTTGAGTCAATCCTGGATTGTAGAATTAGAAATGCATTTTGCTTTAATCGCTACTCACCATTAAGCTCACTCCAGCTGCTGTTCATTACTGATTTTCTCACAGTATCAGAAATTGTAAGTCTTCATAATGAATGGGACAGGATGAAAATTACATGAGGATTTGACAGCAACATGATAAAAGGAGCTAACATGTAGTCCTACACTCAAAGTTAATTTTGAACAATTCTTACCAAATTTGAACATTACCTTTAATGAGCTCAGAAGTTCCAATGTCTGCCTGCAAATTAAACAAATTTGCAATCTTTCTGCAAGGTGCACCCCTCCCAATGCCAATTGCATGATGTGGTCCGTAAACAAGAGGCAGCCCAACCCAACGCACTACACATCTTAGTCAGCAACTTTAACCAGGCATGTGTCAAGAAAACCTTGCCTAACTAACACCAGTATGTAACCTGTTGTACTAGAGGTCCCAGCACATTTGATCACTGCTACACCAAGATAAGGAGGGCCTACCGTTCTTTCCCAAGACCGCATTTTGACAAGTCTGACTACTTGGCTGTGCTCCTTCTGTTTTCATGCAGACAGAGCTTAAAAAGAAAGGTTCCAGACAGCTAGAAAGTGTCACAGGAGGATGAAGAATGGTTCCTTGAGTCAGCAGATTGGGTGGTGTTCAAGGATTCTGCTGAGAATCTGAATGAGTGCACTGTGGCTGTCATGAAGTGTATCAAAACAACTGTGGATGAGTGTGTCCCCACCAAATTATCCCTAATGAGAAGCCCTGGATGACCAATGAAATCTGGAACCTGCTGAGAGCCAGATCGCAGGCATTTAAGTTTGGAGATCCAGATCAGTACAGTAGGAGCAGGTATGACTTATAGCAAGCTATCTCCCGGGAAAAGTGGAGATTCCAGATGAAAATGGCAACTAAAAGGGACACCTGACAGCTGTGGCAGGTCTAAATGCCATTACCTGTCACGAAATCAAATCCAGTAAAGTAGCAGATGACAAAACTTCTCTCTCTCAGAGGAACTCAACACCTTCTACGCCCGATTTGACAATGGTAACAGCCAAGAACCACCCCTTCGCACCTCTATGTTCCCTGACGATCCCATCCTGTCCATATCTGAGCATGGTGTGCATACTGTCTTCAGGTGAGTGAATCTGAGGAAAGCCTCTGACCCGGATGGAGTACCTGGCTGAGTATTAAACATTTGTGCTGACAATTTACCAAGGTATTCAAGGATATCTTCAATATCTCACTCCAGCAGGATGTGATACCCACCTGTTTCAAAAAGGCATCAATCTTACAGTAATTTTTTTAAGGTTGACTCAACATATATGCCGAAATATACAGTAATTTGGTGGTTGTCCCTCCACATCAAGATTCTGTTATGAGAGTGTAGTAACCTGCCTTAATGACTATCGACCAGCAGCACTTACATCAACAGTGATGAAGTGTTTTGAAAGGCTGGTGATGAAGCAGATCAGCTCTTGTCTGAGTGGTGACATGGATCCATTCCAGTTCCCCTATCATAGCAACAGGTCTACAGCAGATGCCATCTCACAAAGCCCTGGAACACCTGGATACCAAAGATACAGACATCAGGATGCTCTTTATCGACTACAGTTCAGCATTTAACACCATCATCCCCTCAAAACTGATCAGCAAATCATGAGTGAATGCTTGTCAATTTACAGAACCTGAGTGCAAAATTATAGTTCAATGAGGCTTCCTTTAACTTTCCAGAATTGGTCTAAGCCTATATAGTTAGAATAAGGGAGATCCATTGAAAGGGTTTCATTTCCTTTTACTGCTTCAAGACTCACTCCTTTGTTTTCCTATAGCTCATTTGTCATAAGGGGCATTGTAAAATGTGAAATTCTGAATATAGAACGTACAAAACCTTACATAAAAGCCTATGGAAAGAACTAAAAAAAACTGAATCAAATATGTTGCCCATATTTATTATTTAAAATAAATAATAATATTTCAATTTTTTTAAAAAACCATATTTGAAAAACACAGTAGAACAAATTCTGAAAGAGAAAGATGGTTAAGATTTTTGATCAGTTTACTTCATGACAATTTTCTTTGCCACTTGAGTTTTCCACTCCATCTCTTGGAGGTGGCGGGCGTTAGGGAAAATACTACAAATGTTACATGAGTTTTGTTTGGCACAAAATTTTAAGTCATTTTCTGTCTTATTCAATATCTCTTATGTCTTTCTTTCTAATCCTGTCTCTTTCCATTCATCTCCACTCTGTTCAATATTAAATTGCCAACTGAATCCTGTGCACTGGTATCACTGGTGTCACAACAGCTAGTATATATTTCACCATACAAGTTGACCAGCCTATAAGTCAACCCCCATTTTTCAGCATAATTTTAAAGGTTTTATGGTATATCCAGCGTATAAGCCTATCCTCCATATTTTGGGCTGTCTGGGCCTCTCTGGAACAACCCAAAAATTTTTTAAATGCCCCAATCGCAAGTAACAAAGCTGTAAATGAAGTAAGTTTTAAAAAAAAAAATCCTCTGCCTAACGGTGATGGCCCATGGAGCTGGAGTGGTGACATTGTGCTCCAAGCAAGAGCAGAAACCTCAACCTATCAGGTGGGTGCAGCGACCTCAGGGTCCCAGGTAGGAGCGGTTATGGCGGCACCCAGCGGTGGGGAGGTGTCAGGGAGCTGCAGCTCCAGCAGTGGAGAGGGGCTTCCAGCATCGATTTGTACGCCAAATTGACGTCAATCTGGTTTTTTTTGGTGAATTTAAGGTCTCAAAAGGAGATCTGGTATATAAGATGACACCCCCCCCCCCCCCACCCCACCACCCGATAAATTTTTTAAGGTTGACTCAACATATATGCCGAAATATACAGTAATTCGGTGGTTCTCCCTCCATATCAAGATTCTGTTATGACCAAGATCCAAGGCTATGTGTGCACCTCGCCACACTATTTCCAGCTTCAAATGTTCCATTTCAGTTTTCAGTTTAATCGTGCTGAGAGTTGTCAGCTGTAGTTAATTAGCTTTGTTTTAACTACTGCTTCATATGTTATACTATTTCATTTCTATTCTAGTCACAGAGTAAATACTGCTGTTTTCCAGAAGGATATGTATCTGGTTGTTGATGATAAGCCCTATTAATTACCGATATAGGGCAAGGAGCAGATTCACAAACAGCAATGTTTGTACAAGTAACTGTTTTGGTTGCCTAGGGGGTGAAGCACAAAACAGGTAAAAATTCATGAATTTAAATAACTATTCATGAAAAGTTACACACAAGATTTATGCTCAAAATAGCTCTATAATGAAGATTTGTAAGTTCCGTCTAATTAATTTAATCATTGCTCATTTAACAAGTGGGGGGAGTATTATATTGCTGTGACTTTGATTTCTTGAACAATTGTTTTTAAATTTCTATCCAACTTATATAATAATTGTTAATACTGCAGATGGAAAAATATTTTTTGCTAATGAGTCAGCCACTCATTAGGATTTATTCTTCGAGTTAGAATAGAATATTTTGAAAGTCCACTTAATGAATTGTAAGCCATTATGATGCATACGAAGCATTTGCATGATTCTTGAGAATATCCATCCTCTGGACACAGTATTGATCTTGGAGTTAGCTGGAATATTTTAAACTGCCGATGATTTTCACTTTGACCAGTCAAAGGCCCAGGTCATAGACATTGCTGAAGAAATACAGTCATATCAATAAGAAATACTTGGAAAACTCTTCAAACGAAATTCATCTTTGGTAATACGACAAAATAATATGGCCTCCGGGTAATGTGATTAAGATGACAAGATGCTTTTGGTTGGTATGTATAAATGGTGCCACTTCCTGTATTAATCCTAAAAATGAAAATGTGATCAATTTTGGTGCTTATTTCCATCTTTTACCTCCATGTGAAGCAATGCTGACTCCTGTCAATTAAAGGGTCCTGACCTGAAACATTGACTGACTATTTCTACCCATGGATGTTGCCTGACCTGCTTGCTGAGTTCCTCCAGCTTCTTGTTGTTTGCTCAAGATTCCAGCATCAACACTGTTTATCCTTCTCCGACTCCTCTCTTCTTTTCATTGGCTTCCATATCTCAATTTCAAGAGATGGAAAATCGATCAGTATCTATTATTAGACATGGACTTCCCTCAACTACTTTTCCTGTGCTTTTTAGATGCCATACTATAGGAAGGACGTGATTGTTGGAAAAGGCAGAAAAAGGATTCGTAAGGAAGTTGCCTGAACTGGAGGGTGATGAACGATCAATTAACCAAAAGACTGAAGTACTGGAACTGAAGGCTTTTATTAGCATCCCTTGAGTTGCTGGCTCACATTGACCCGGGCTCAAACTCTGGGGGCAAGGTTGTGGCATGACAGCCTTTATGGGGAAAAAAGGGGAGGGGTCACAAGCCAGCCAGTGAGACCAGGGTCGAACATATAAGGTCAAGGTATTTACATACACAAGTGGTCTCACCACATTCACCCCCTCTTTTTAAAAAAGAGGGGTGGTGCAGCCACCCATCCTCATAAGTTCAGTCTGTCCAGCCTCCTTTGGTGCTGTGACCAGTGCAACCCCGGTGGTGTGATGGCCCCGACAGTTGCAGCTGCTCCTTCTTAGTTGGCTCGGCCAGGGTACTTGGCTGAGCCGGGGGGTTGGGTGCATTTATACCAGTAGGCGGGCTTGCCAAGGAGGTGGGGGTAGAGATCTGATGCCCTGGAGAGCTGGGGGGGGGTACCCAACAGTTGGCTGAAGGGGGGTGGGTACAGATGTTCCCGCACATGCCAGGTCTTGGATGGATACTCTGTCCTCGCATCTGTCCGGGAATGCCACTCGTACTATGGGTTGAGGTGAAGCAGTTGGACCCTCTCGACTAGTGGGTCGGACTTGTGGGTCTTTGCATGTTTCCGCAGTAGTACTGGCCCAGAGGACATCAGCCAGGTAGGTAGGGTCATTCCTGATTCCGATCTCCTGGGGAATGTAAAGAGCCGCTCATGAGGTGTCTCGTTGGTGGCCGTACACAGGGGGGACCGGATGGAATGGATAGCCTTTGGGAGGACATCTTGCCAGTGGGGGATGGAGAGGCCGTTGGACTTTAAAGGCAACAGTACTGCTTTCCAGACCATGCCATTCTCCCGCTCTATCTGGCCATTCCCTTTGGGGTTATAGCTGGTGGTATGGCTAGATGCAATGCCTTTGGACAGCAGAAATTGGTGCCGCTCATCACTCATGAAGAACAAACCCTTGTCGGTGTGGACATAGCAGGGATATCTGAAAATGGTGAACAGGTTGTTCAGACCCTTTATGTCGGTGGCTGTGGTCATGTCCGAGCAGGAGATGGTGAAAGGGAACTGCGAGTACTCATCTAGGACGGTGATGAAGTACATGTTACGTTTCGTGGAGGATAGGGGTCCTTTGAAGTCCATACTCAGACATTCAAAGGACAAAGTAGGCTTGATCAGGTGTGACCTGTCGGGCTGGTAGAAGCATGGTTTACACTCTGCACAGACCCCGCAATTCTTGGTCAGCGTCCTGATGTCATCAATGGAGTAGGGTTACAGGCCTGATGAAATGAAAAAGGTGAGTCATCCCAGGGTGGCAGAGGCACATTTCCCCCAAGACAGGCCATCAGGAGGCTTGTTAAGATTTCTGGGCCGGTACAGTATATCATAGTTGCAGGTGGAGAGCTCAATTCTCCACCTCAGGATGTTATCGTTTTTGATTTTGCCCCACTGCTGATTATTGAACATGAAGGCGACTGTCCGTTGATCAGTCAGCAGGATAAAATGCTTACCGGCGAGGTAATACCTCCAGTGCCATACCGCTTCAATGATAGCCTGGGCCTCTTTGTCGATGAAGGAGTGCTGGATCTTAGGGCCCTGGAAGCTGCGTGAAGAAAACGCTACGGGCCTGCCTGCCTGGTTAACTGCAGCGGCCAGGGCAAAGTCTGATGCATAACTCTCCACTTGGAACGGCGTGGATTCGTCCACTGCATGCATTGTGGCTTTTGTGATGTCGGCTTTGATTCGGTTGAATGCCTCACGGGCATCTGCCAACGGGGAAAATGGTGGCATGGGTCTTCTCTGCGTAGCTGGGGACCCATTGGGCATAGTAAGAGAAAAACCCCAGGCACCTTTTCAGGGTCTTGAGGCAGTGAGGGAGGGGAAGTTCCAACAGTGGGCACATGCGGTCAGGGTTGGGGCTGATGACTCCATTCTCCACCACGCAGCTGAAGATACACTTCCCTGTGTTATACGTCAGGTTGAGGCACTTTGCAGTATGGAGGGATTTCTGGAGGTTCCTGTCATGATCCTGCTGGTTATGGCCGCAGATAGTAATGTTGTCAAGGTATGGGAAAGTGGCCCGCAACCTGCGTTCATTCACCATCCGATCCATCTCCCTTTGGAAGACAGACACTCCAATTGTGACCCCAAAAGGGACTCTAAGGAAATGGTACAGTCGCCCATCCGCCTTGAAGGTGGTGTACTGGCGGTCCTCATGGTGAATAAGGAACTGGTGGTGTGTCGACTTAGGGATGATTGTCAAGAATACCCTGTATTGTGTGATCTGGTTCACCATGTCGGCGATGTGAGATAAGGGGTAGGCATCTAGCCGGGTGAACCTTTTGATGGTCTGGGAGTAATCTATGACCATCTAGTGTTTCTCCCCGCTCTTTACTACTACTACCTGGGCTACTACCTCGGCACCTGCCCATCATCTGCCTTTATGTTTCCCTTGTTCATCTCTCTCCTACTAGCTCCTGACCAACTAATTCCACCCTGCACTCAATATGTGGCTATTTCCCCTCTCCACTCTCAATCTTGATGAAGAGTTCTGACCTGAAACATCAAGAATTCTTTTTCTCACTCTGATGTTGTTAGGCCCATTGAGTTCCTTCAGCTGATTGACTCTTGGATGTTTTAATTATTTAATTCAGTCCCATTTCCAATTCTTTTTCAGCCATCACAGAGGTATGATATTCCAGGCTGATGGGATCAGTTCTTTGTATTCATATGATTTTATATTTTTTTGCGTTTTATGCTGCTGTAATTTAGATCAATGTAAGAGAAATAGCACTTCATCTTACAACAATGATAAGAGCAGCTTTCTGGATGCAACATGAAGTTTAACTATTTTAGAGCATTCAAAATATTTCTTGTTCCATTTTCTTTTGTTGCTTCACTCTCCCCTTACCATTTGCTTTTTAATCATAGCTAATTGTGGCATAAACAAGGAGACAAAGGATTAGAGGGGAATTGAATTTTTCTCTCATTAAGCTGTGGGGCTCTATAGATCACCATTGGATAAGACCTTGAAGAGTTGTAAACAAGAAGGTTTGGGCCAAACGGCAGGAAGTCCTTTTGGTTTGTCTTATCTATGCTGGACAAAATAGGCTGTTCACCTTCCAAGTTCTTATCCATAATCTTTGAGATTATGGCTCTTCAAGGTCTTATCTAGTTGTCAATTCCATTGCACGACAGCATAATGAGTAAAAAAAACCCAATTTAAGTCCAATTCTTCAACCCCCTGTCGTTGTCATCAAAAGGAAATGTACTATAAACAGACTTGCTGAGTTTTTCCAGCATTTTTTCTTTCATTTCAGATTTCCAGCAGTTTTGTTTTCTTCATATTACACAGCCATTCTCAACCATTTTTTTGGCAATGATTCCCTTAGCACTCTGCTCAAAGTTTATGGGAAGCAGTCGTTTAGTTGTTTTTTTCAGTACTTTTCTCCTACTGACCACATAAAAACTATTTTTATGAAAATATTTGATGATTTCAGTCTCTTCCCCCCCCCCAATTAAATATGCAGTGCCCCCCAGGGGGGGCTGCTTGGACCCCGTTGAAAATATCATCAATCCAATCTTCTATCCTATCACAGAACTTCCCCTTTATTCTCACCCTCTATGTCCCTTGCTGGGCATTTTTCTTTGTTTATCTCTAATATTTCCCAGTTTTAATACAAATTTCTCCAACTGAAATTCACCATTTGTGTCTTCACAGATGTTATTTGAGCATTTCCAACATTTTTGGTATGGGTAGAAACTATTGCTAAATTGTTTGCACCGGAAGTGGTGTTTGTTACAAATGAGGGCTTCCTTGTATGATTACTTTATGAGGAACCACGATTTAAGTTAATCCACTCTAGAGTCACAGTTGGTGTTAATGCCCTCTATTTTAATTGTGATGTCCTTACCTGCTAATCTGTTATCTGGTAGATTACCAGATTCTCATAACCACTTTCAGATTGTAATAAATTATATCAACATTTCTTTTCAAGACAGCAGACATGGTTGGCTAGAACTATCAAGTTTCTTTGTTCAGTATTCACAAATCCGGATAATATTCAGATAATGAACTGCTAATGTAGAAAGTGTCCAAAGGAAAATATTTGTGAATTCATCTGGTAGCAGGGATTGACTATGTTTAGAATGCTTATAGGCTTAAAATAAGTTTGTAGGTTTACTCCATCATCACTGGCTCCATTTTGCTAGTAGCCTGACACTGGATCTGTGAAGACAACCATTTTTTAAGATTTATAAACCAACAAGTATAGAGGAAACTATCAAGATGGGAAATGTGAGAACATAGGTGTGCACAAATTGAAGAATAAATCTGTAGATGAGATTGGAACTTACAAAAATAATGGACAATTTATTGACTTTATTGACTTTATTGTGAGGGCATAGTTGGGTTAGAGTTACCATTAACATGCCTGAACGCTGCATTTAGTTTGAGGGAGCAAAAATTGCATCCAAAGCAAGTACTTTATTCTGAAATAGAAGCCATTGCAATGGTATGAAGGTAGAGCAAGCTGAATTGAACTGGCAAATTAAATCAAGGGAGATACAGTAGTAGATGTTTTCATGCATTTTTCAGAATTCACAGAATATCTACCTTTCTCTATCTGCAAACCTTTTGATCACCTAGATTTCCTGAGGTCCTTGAACCCAACCGAGCAACCAGTATTAATCTAGACACAAAATTCAGACGTGGCATTGTGACAGCCAAGTTGATCTGGCCAGTTCCTCTGTAAACTACTGGGACAGTGCCTGAATTGGGAGAGTAGTCTGGAATTGATAAACAATAGCCTGACATATTGTATTAAGTAGGATATGCTTTTGTGAGCAGATGCTACACCTCTCCACCATTAGCCTTGGATACATCCTGACTTAAAGACATTTAGACATGCACATGGATAGGAAAGGTTCAGGGGGTGTGGAACAAATGCAGGCAAATGGGACCTCCTTGGCCATTATGGTTTGTTTCCATGCTGTAAAATTCTATGACCAATTTTGCTGAGGGAGAGGCAAACCACCAACAACAACCTTGCACTCAATGTCACCAAAACCAAAGAGATGATTGTTGTCTTCAGGAAGGGGAAACCAGAGGTGTACGATCCAGTGGTCAATGGGGGATCAGAAGTGGAGAGGGTGAGCAAATGTAAGTTCTTGGGAGTCACTATCTCAGAGGAACTTTCCAAGACTCAACACACCAATCGCATTATGAAGAAAGCATGTCAGTGCCTCTACTTCCTCAGGAGTTTGTGGAGGTTTGATATGACATCAGAAACCCTGGAAAATTTCTACAGAGGTGTGGTATAAAGTGTGCTGACCAAATGGATTATGGTCTGCTATAGAGATACCAATACCCCTGAGCCCTGAAAAAGGTAGTGGATACAGCCTAGACATAACAGGAAAAACTCTTCCCACCAATGAGAACATCTACAGGGAACGCTGCCATTGGAGAGCAGCAGCAATCATCCAAGATCCACACCACCCAGAATGTGGTCTGTTATAACCATATAACCACTTACAGCACATAACAAATCCCCACCCTCCTAGTCCCACTGACCAGCACCCAGTCCATACCCATCCAGTCCTCTCCTATCCATGTAACTATCCAGTCTTTCCTTAAATGTAACCAATGATCCCGCCTCAACCACATCTGCCGGAAGCTCATTCCACATCCCCACCACCCTCTGCGTAAAGAAATTTCCCCTCATGTTCCCCTTCTAATTTTCCCCCTTCAATCTTAAACCATGCCCTCTAGTTTGAATCTCCCCCACTCTTAATTGAAAAAGCCTATCCACATTTACTCTGTCTGTCCCTTTTAAAATCTTAAACACCTCCATCAAGTCCACCCTCAATCTTCTACGCTCCAGAGAAAAAAGCCCTAGTCTGCACAACCTTTTCCTGTAACTCAAACCTTGAAATGCTGTCAACATTCTCATGAACCTTCTCTGCACTCTCTCTATTTTGTTTATATCTTTCCTATAATTTGGTGACCAAAACTGTACACAGTACTCCAAATTTGGCCTCACCAATGCCTTGTACAATTTCATCATAACCTCCCTACTCTTGAATTCAATACTCCGATTTATGAAGGCCAACATTCCAAATGCCTTCTTCACCACACCATCTACCTGAGTATCAGCCTTGAGGGTACTATTTACCATAACTCCTAAATCCCTTTGTTGCTCTGCACATCTCAATAGCCTACCATTTAATGCATATGACCTATTTAGACTTGCCTTTCCAAAATGTAACAACTCACAAATATCTGTATTAAATTCCATAAGCCATTTCTCAGCCCACACCTCCAGCCTTCCTAAATCACCTTTTAATCTACGGTAATCTTCCTCACTGTCCACAACACCACCAATCTTTGTATCATCCGCAAACTTGCTTATCCAATTCTCCACCCCTACTTCCAGATCGTTAATATATATAACAAACAATAGTGGACCCAGGACCGATCCCTGAGGAACTCCACTAGTCACCGGCCTCCAATTGGACAAACAATTTTCTACCACTACTCTCTGACACCTCCCATCCAACCATTGCTGAATCCATTTCATTACCTCCTTATTTATACCTAATGCCTCCACCTTTTTTCCTAACCTCCTGTGGGGAACTTTGTCAAAAGCTTTACTAAAGTCTAAATAGACAGCATCCACAGCTTTCCCTTCATCAACCTTTTTTGTAACCCCCCTCGAAAAACTCAGTCAGGTTTGTCAAGCATGATCTACCCCTGACAAAATCATGCTGATTACTCCCTATCAATCCCTGTACCTCCAAATATTTGTAAATACCATCCCTCAGAACACTTTCCATCAACTTGCCCACCACAGACGTCAGACTCACGGGCCTATAAATCCCAGGTTTACATTTGGACCCCTTCTTAAACAGCGGAACCACATGCGCCACCCTCCAATCCTTTGGCACTACCCCTGTGGCCAGTGACTTCCTAAATATCTCTGTTAATGGCCCCACTATCTGTCCACAAGCCTCCCTGAGTGTCTTTGGGAATATTTTGTCCGGTCCTGGAGATTTATCCACCTTTATCTTTTTCAACACAGCCATCACTACCTCCTTGGTTATCTTTATATGCTTCATGACCTCCCCACTATTTTTCTTTACTTCAACTGGTTCAATGTTTTTTTCCCTAGTGAATACCAAGGGAAAGAAATCATTCAAAATTTCCCCCATTTCCTCTGACTTCTCACTCAGCCTACCCTCGCTATCTACAAGGGGTCCAATTTTATCCCTCACTAATCTTTTACTTTTAATGTACCTATAGAAACCCTTTAGATTTATTTTTACTCTGTCTGCCAAAGCCTCTTCATGCCTTTTTTTGGCCTTTCTAATTTCTTTCTTAAGATTCCTTCTACACTCTTAGCTCCCTGCTCTTTATACCTCTTGTACACCTCCCTTTTTCTCCTAACCAAATTTCCAATATTCCTCGACAACCAAGCTTCCCTATGACTTCCAGCCTTTCCTTTGATCCTCACTGGGACATATTTACTCTGTACCCCCAAAATTTCTTTTTTGAATATCCTCCATTTTTCATTTACATCCTTACCTGAAAATATCCTGTCCCACTCAATACTCCCCAAATCCTTTCTTATTCCTTCGAAATTTGCTCTTCTCCAATCCAGAACCTCAACTTTAGGCCCCTCCTTGCTCTTCCCTAAAACTACCCAAAAACTAACAAGAGTTATGATCACTAGACCCAATTTGTTCTCCAACATTAATGTCCGATACCTGACCTAGCTCGTTCCCTAACAGGAGATCCAGTATTACACCGTCCCGAGTTTGTTCTTCTACTAATTGATTTAGAAAACAATCTTGAACACATTTAATGAACTCTAGCCCATCCAGCCCTCTAACTGTATGGGTATCCCAATCAATGTGAGGGAAGTTAAAATCTCCCATGATCACTACCTTATGATTCTCACAAATATACGTTATCTCCCTACAAATTTGTTCCTCTAATTTTCTTGGCCCATTTGGTGGTCTCTTTTTTTGAAGATTTCAGTTTGAAGAGATGAGAACATATTCATTAATTGTAGTGTAATGCAATATGTTATATCATATGATGTCATGTGTTTTTTCCTTTTGATTATGTACTATTCTCCTCGTGTATTGTTTACCTATAGTATGATTAATATAAAGATTGGGGGAAAAAAGACCAGATCAGACTTAGACCATTCAACTCATCAGGTCTGCTCTACCATTCAAATCATGTCTGATGTGTTTTTCCTTTCAACCCTATTCTCCTGCCTTTTCCTCATAATCTTTGATGTCCTTAGTAAATCAAGAATATGTCAATCTCTGCTTTAAATATACTCAATGATATTACCTCCACAGCTGCATATGGCAACAAATTCAATAAATTCACAGATCTCTGGCTAAAGGAGCTTCTCTTCATCTCTGTTCTAAAGCGATATCCTTTTATTCTGAGGCTGTGCCCTCTGGTCTCCATTCTGCCACTACTAGAAACATTCTTTTATCTCCACTCTGTCCAGCCCTTTCAATATTCAGTATGTTTTGATGTGATCTCCCCTCTTCCTTCTAAACTCCAGCAGGTAAAGGTCCAGAGCCATTTAATGCTCCTCAAACAGTATGTTAACCAAATCATCCATAAGGGGCCCAAAACTGCTTGCATACTTCAAATGTGGTCTGACCATTGGCTTCTAAAGTATCAACATTACATCTTTACCTTAATTCTGTAATCCTCTCAAAATGAATGCTAACATTTCCTACTCCTAACTGAACCTACAAGTTAAGCTTTAGGGAATAATGTAATTCAGGTACACGATCCTTTATCCGGACATCTAAAATCCAGAAAGCTCCAAACTCTGGAAACTCGGGAGAGAGATCGCAGCGCGAGTCAGGTGGGCGAAGGACTGGCAGCGCAAGTCAGCCGAGCGAGGGGGGGGGGGAGATTAGCAGTGCAATTGGAAGGGGGTGGGAATGGATAAAACAGCACAATTCAGGTGGGTTTAAATCTGGCTTTCTGAAATCCGGAAAAATCCGAAATTCGGAACGCATTGTCCCCCAAGTGTTCCGGATAAAGGATCGTGTACCTGTACATAAATGTGCTGGAGAAACTCAGCAGGACATGCAGCATCCATTGGAAGTAAAGCATAACTAATGTTTCGGGCCTGGGACCTTTGTCAAGGAATACTTCCTGTGGATGCTGCATGATCCAGCATCTGCAGACTTTCTTGTTAAATCTCTTTAGGGAATCCTGCACTTAAGTCCCTTTGAACTTTCACTTTCAAAATTCTCTCCCTATTTCAAAAATAGTCTATTTACTTAATCCTTCCCCCAAAGTACATGACCATACACTTCTGTGATAGTACAGATTCTATCACCAATGTGTATATGTACAGATGGTAGTGTAGGATGACTGTGATTGGCTGAGAGCATAGCCACGCCTACTGGCAGGTCTTAAAGGATTGCTCCAAGCCAGACCAGGTCATTCTAGACTGGTCGACCTACTTGTGATATGCTCCAGTCCTTTAGTTAATAAAAGCCTTGGTTTGGATCAACAAGTCTTTGGTTCTTTCGACGCACTCTACAATTTTATTAACACTCTGATGTACGTAGGATGCCCTCCCTCTACCCTACTACTGCCACTATGCTGCCCGATGCAACCCCAAAGTGTTATTTCTGCGGAAGGAACAAGCACAGCAGGTCCCAGTGCCCGACGAGAAAAGCCAGGTGCCAGAAGTGCCTTAAAACGGTCACTTTGCTGTAGTCTGTCACTCCAAAATGGCTGCCATCAAACACAGTGCCTCGTGTGAAGCCCAATCGCCACTCTCCATTTCAAACACTTCTTCCTCAGAGCTCTTGTCCAATGAGAGCAAGATTACACCGCGCGGCAGCGCCTGACGTCATGGGGCAGACGCTGAGTGCGGAAAGTACAACCCACCCTTGCCGCAATGACATTCACCCTACCTCATGAAGCAACACCCAACCAGGAGCCAGCCCCATCCTCAACGGCCGCCGCCGCTGCCGACCAGGGACACGCCGCCACTGCCGACCAGGGACCCACTGCCGCTACCGACTGGGGACCCACCACCACTGAGGCAGCTGGCCAGGCAACCGTCGCCTCTACCATCTGGGGACTCACCACCACCACCGCTGCCGACTGGGGACCCGGCACCACCGAGAAGCTGACTAGGTACCCACTGCCGCTGCTGACCAGGGACCCGCTGTCGCTGCTGACCGGGAACATGCCGCCTTGACCGATGCTACCTACCAACGCTGCCGACCAGGGACCCAACGTTGCCAACCAGGGACCCGCCGCCTGCTGACCACCCCACCGCCGACGGCAAGCAGCGACCCCCAACACTTCCTGTTGGCTGGCCGACGCACCCAGCAGGCTGCAGGCAGCAACACCAACTCCTCGACGCTGTCTTCTCAGGCCCAATTGTTTGCGTGACGTCATCACGCAGGACTCCACTGTCCCCATTACAAGTCTCTGCATCAGTAACCCTCGACCAGGACTTCCCCCAACCACTCACAAAAGCAATGGAACTGATTAAAGTGCATGGACACTATACCAATTGCTTATTTGACTCAGGGTCAACTGACAGTTTTATCCACCCAGACCTGGCCCACAGTTGCGGACTGGCTATTCTCCCCACTGCACAGAGAATTTCATTGGTAACCAGATCGCACTCGTCTGGGGTAAAGGGATAGGACATCACATTCACAGTCTTTAAACTATTAGTCCTTCCCTAATTGTGAGCCCCTGCACTGCTGGGACTGGATTTTCAATGCCAGTTTCAAACCGTTTCCCTACACTTTGGGGGGGTCTCACGCTCCGCTCTCTATCTGTAACCACTCCACCCCGGAAACCTCCTTCCAGCGGCAGCCCAAGCCACCCGCCCCCACACCCCAGGACCTCACCTGTAGTCTTTTCACCCTCCGAGTTGCTCCGCCAGCGATTTTCACAAATCTTACCCCTGGTTGGAAGCCTGTGGCCACCAAAAGCCGGGAATATAGTTATGAACACAGGAAATTTATCACAAGCGAGGTGCGCAGACTGCTGGACGAGGGCATTATAGAACCTAGCTCGAGTACATGGAGGGCCCAGGTGGTGGTTGTTAAAAACGGGGAGAAGCCGCGGATGGTGGTTGACTACAGCCAGACAATCAACCGCTCCTGGATGCGTACCCCATTCCATGGATCATGGATGTGGTGAATCAGATCGCCCAATACCATGTATTTTCCACCATTAACTTACGTTTTGCCTATCATCAGCTCCCAATCCGCCGAGAAGACCGACCTTTCACGGCCTTCGAAGCGAATGGGCGGCTGTATCAATTCCTCAGGGTGTCCTTTGAGTCACAAATGGCATCGCGGTCTTCCAGCGGGAAATGGACCGGATGGTGGACCAGAACGGGCTGACTGGTACTTTCCCGTATCTGGACAATATCACCATCTGTGGCCATGACACGGAGGTAAGATCAAGAATGACAAAATAGCCAGGTGGAGGATCAAGCTCTTTACCTTTAATTATGACATACTGTATCGGGCAGGTAAACTAAACGACCGGCCAGATGCGCTCTCCAGGGGGACTTGCGCCAACATACAACTGGACAGGGTGCAGAAACTCCACGAGGAGCTCTGTCATCCAGGGGTCACTAGGTTCGCGCACTTTGTCAAAGCTCGCAACCTGCCCTACATGGTCGAGGAGATTCGCTCCATGAACTGAGCCTGCCCAGTGTGCGCTGAGTGCAAGCCCCACTTCTTCTGTCCAGAGAACACTCACATCATCAAAGCCATCCACCCCTTTGAGTATCTCAGCGTAGACTTCAAGGGACCCCTACCGTCGACCAACCGTAACATCTGCATACTAACGGCCATCGACGAGTACTCCCACTTCCCGTTCAGTGTGTCCTGCTCAGACATGACTGCCTCCTCAGTTATAGAGGCTCTGCACAGCATCTTCGCCATCTTCAGGTACCCCAGTTACATCCACAGTGACAGGGGATCCTTGTTTATGAGCGCAGTGCTGCGGCAGTACCTTCAAGCAGGACCACCAGCTATAACCCACGTGATAACGGGCAAGTCGAAAGAGAGAATGCCATCGTCTGGAAAGCGGTTACACTTGCCCTCTGGTGCAAAGGTCTCCCCACTTCTTGCTGGCAGGACGTGCTCACTAGTGCCCTACACTCCATCCGCTTCCTCCTGTGCACCGAGACCAATGGCACCCCCCATGAAAAGATGTTCTCTTTTCCGAGGAAATCCGAGTCGGGTACGACCATACCGCGTGGCTCACGGTTCCCGGTCCGATCCTCTTACGACGCCACGTCCGGTACTCAAAGAATGACCCCTTGGTTGACCGAGTGACTCTGCTCCATGTGAACCCACATTATGCCTATGCTGAGTACCCGGACGGGTGGGAGGACACAGTCTCGGTAAGGGACCTAGCCCAAGCCAGATCAGGCGCAGCAGTGCCTTCAACCCATTCCTTCTCCCCCAGGTCATGTGCTTGAACAGAGGGACCAGCACCACCCCACCAGCTCAGGCCAAACTGTCGACAAGGCCGTTGGGGAATTGAGTGAAGCAGTGGCTGCAGCCTACGGGCCTGCCGGCGACACGACTCCGGCGACCCCAATCCTGGCACCACAGTGGTCACGCCAGATAGTCGGGCCCCTGACCGGTACAGCCCCTAACCTCCATCCACCCTGGGGTCAGTTCTCAAAGAAAGGGTGAATGTGATAGTACAGCTTCTATCACCAATGTGTATATGTACAAATTTTAGTGTAGGATGTCTGTGATTGGGTGAGAGTGTAGCCACACCTACTGGCAGGTCTTAAAGGATTGCTCCTAGCCAGACCAAGTCATTCTGGACTGGTCGACCTACTTGTGATATGCTCCAGTCCTTTAGTTAATAAAAGCCTTGGTTTGGATCAACAAGTCTTTGGTTCTTTTGACGTGCTCTACAACTTCCCTATACTATATTTCATCTTCCACTTCTTTGCCATTTCCCTAACCTTACTCCTTAAGACTCCTTGCTTCCATCAGTGATCCCTGGGGAACAGCACTAGTCACCAGCAGCCAGCCAGAAAAGGCCCCCTTTATTCCCCCTCTTTGCTATCTCTCAGTCATCCAATTTTCTTTCCATTCCTGTAATGCCACGGGCTCAGTTTTATTTAGCAGACTCATTTGTGGCATCTCGTCAAAGGCCTTCTGAAACTCAACCTAAACAATGTCCCCTGACTCTCCTTTGTGTGTCCTGCTCATTACTTCTCCCTCAGATTCTCCCTCAGAGGAAATTGTGCTGACTTTGGCCTATTTATCTTGTGCTTTCAAGTACCCCAAAATCTCATCTTTAAAAATAGACTCTAAAATCTTGCTAATAAAAGATCTGTCTGCAAAATTGAAACATCACTTTTTTTCTGGTACAAACTGCAACTATGAAAATGTATTTAATTGTCCTTTATTAAATGTATTTAATTCTCTCCCTTCTTCTGTCTTGATATATTGTGGTCATTTAATTCTTTACGCCTATTTAAGCAGCACTCATGTGGAATGTCAGTAGAGGAAAGGGAAGCCGGTCAGACCAGGTTTCAAAAAATATATTTTGAATCCTGGTACCAACAATGCCCCAGAGTGAGGTGCCAGCAGGCCAACAGCTGAGGCTGGATAAAAAGAAGCAGTAAAACATAACTAATTGAATTGGGAATATTACAGAATAGAGATTTTCACTTGAGCAGGTGTGAAATTCTACATAGTGATGTGGGGCATTCAATTTCATGACATAAACTTGCATTATACTCATAGGTGTTAGTGAGTAATTGGCATTGAAAATCCCATTGGGATGCTACCTACCAGCTTCTCAGAAAATATTTAAGTTGAGATTTATACATTATAAACATCCATGATATTGTTTATTTTTATAGAGTCATACAGTGCAGAAACAAGCCTTTCAGCTCAACTGGTCTATTACCAACCTGCATGTGGCCCATATTCCTGCAAACATTTCCTATCCTTATACCTGTCCAAAAGTATTTTAAACATTGTTATTGAACCTGCCTCTACCACTTCCTCTGTCAAATCATTCCATTTACCCACTACCATGTGTGTGAAAAAAGTTGCCTAAGTTTTTCCCCTTACCTTAACTGTCTAGTTTTAGACTCCCCTGCCCCTGGAGAAATAATGTGACTCATCTATGCCTCTCAATTTATAAGCCTCTATAAGGTCATCCCTTGGCTTTGACTCCAGGGGAAACAGTCCCTGCCTATCCAATCTCTCCTTATGACTCAAATAGACTAGTTCAGACAACATTCTTGTGAATCTTGTCTATGCTGTCAGGCTTAATCCAATTATTTCTTTCGCTGCACACAATACTTCAAATGAAGTCTCATCACCTCTTGTACAGCTGTACCATGATCAGGAAATAACATTTTACTCTTAAGGATGAATTCTTAGATGGTTTACCTCTGCAAATTCAGCAGAGGGAACATTTACCTGTCTGTTCCATCTTGGAATGATCAGAAATGTGGCCTTTATGAATAAAAAGGTTGCATCTATTCCTTCACTTTATCCTGCCTTCTCACAATCATATTAAAAAGGCAAGAAAATAATGAAAGTAAGGACTGAAGTGATTGACATTGAAAGTGCATGAATAATACCTCTGTTCAGTATTATTTCAAATGTTTTTTAAAGCTTTACTACAAGAGGGAATCATCATGTCAAACTTAGATCAGAGAACGTTACAGCACAGTACAGGCCCTTCAGTCCATGATGTTGTGCCAACTTCCTCCATAACAGTCCAATATTTTCCTCTTCTTTTTATTAGTTACAAAATCTTATAAGTGCAGCTGCACACACTATAAACTTACTGCACCATGTGATGAGAGCAATTTTTATTCCACAAAAGAACCAACATTATTCTCTTACAGCCATGGTGACATGCTTTGCCCAAAGCATTTAGTATTATAATGAAGCACCAGAGGTTTGCGTGTCTCAAGTCCAACCTATTTCAAAGCTGTTACTGAATAATAACAATTAAAATGTGTTTAGAAAGTCTTTGCATAACACCATAGTTTGCCACCTTCAGAAATTTGTTTCATTTCTCGTGATTGTTTAAAATTATATTTTTTTAAATAGTGAGCCCTAACAACTTTTCTTTCGGAGAATCTGAAAAACTGATCGATAATCCATTGGAATTCAGTTACTGACAAGCCTTATGTACAGGTGCTCCTCTACTTGCGATGGGCAATGGTGAACCAGGTGGTGTGGTGTATTTGGGCTTTCAAAGTGTTTTTGATAAGGTTAATATGCAAAATTAGAGAACATGGTATAGGAGGCTGTTATATAGTCAGGATAATGTGAATCATTTTGTAACCGTGTAAGAATACAACAGACTCGCCAAGGCAAATAGCGCCTTTGGAAGACTACACAAAAGAGTCTGGAAAAACAACCAACTGAAAAACCTCACAAAGATTAGCGTATACAGAGCCGTTGTCATACCCACACTCCTGTTCGGCTCCGAATCATGGGTCCTCTACCGGCATCACCTACGGCTCCTAGAACGCTTCCACCAGCATTGTCTCCGCTCCATCCTCAAAATTCATTGGAGCGATTTCATCCCTAACATCGAAGTACTCGAGATGGCAGAGGCCGACAGCATCGAATCCATGCTGCTGAAGATCCAACTGCGCTGGGTAGGTCACGTCTCCAGAATGGAGGACCATCGCCTTCCCAAGATCGTGTTATATGGCGAGCTCTCCACTGGCCACCGTGACAGAGGTGCACCAAAGAAGAGGTACAAGGACTGCCTAAAGAAATCTCTTGGCACTTGCCACATTGACCACCGCCAGTGGGCTGATATTGCCTCAAACCGTGCATCTTGGCGCCTCACAGTTCGGCGGGAAGCAACCTCCTTTGAAGAAGACCACAGATCCCACCTCGCTGACAAAAGACAAAGGAGGAAAAACCCAACACCCAACCCCAACCAACCAATTTTCCCCTGCAACCGTGTCTGCCTGTCCCGCATCGGACTTGTCAGCCACAAATGAGCCTGCAGCTGACGTGGACATTACCCCTCCATTAATCTTCATCCGCGAAGCCAAGCCAAAGAAAAGAAAAAGAATACACCCTTCTCCTCTGCTGTTGCATTTTTAAAATAGCTCTTGAATGCTAAATTGTACTTCGGCTGAAACTTTTTTAAATGATAAATTGGCCTTTAATGCAAGAGGAATATAGAAGTGGGAAGGCCTTACTGCCTGTGTACAGGCCCTGTATTGTGTACAGTTTTTCTACGAGGAAGGACAATCATTTTATAGAGGAGTACAGCGGAAGTTCACCAGACTGATTCCTAAGATGGCAGGACTGATGGATAAAGAATGACTGGATATTCTAGTGCTATATTCATTGGATTTAGAAGAATGAGAGTGGATCTCATTGAGACTTGTAAAGTTCTGATAAAACCAGACAGGTTAAATGCAAGAAGAATCTGACTGTTATTGGGGAAGCTTAGAACAAGGAAATCAGGATAAGGGATCATCCATTTAGGACTGAGGTGAAGAGAATCCTTTTCATTGAGAGAGTTGTGAACTTGTGGAACTCCATACTGAAAGTTGTTGAAGCCAGTTCATTAGGTAGCTTCCAAAGAAAATTTGATGTAGACCTATTTGCTGAAGAGATCAAGGGTGTGAATAGAAAGCAGAATAAGGTACTGAAATTGTAAGTTCAGCCAAGATCATGTTGCATTGTCAAGCGGCTCAAGGGCTGAATAGACTTCTGCTTTTATTTTTGATGTTTCTAAGATATTGGTTTGTGTTAAGAGGAAGCAGCTTTCAAGAAGAGGTCCAGAAGGTTGTTAGAACCTTCCACAACATTCAATAAGCCCTTGAATTGCCAAGACATAGAAGGCAATGAACTAAGTCCTGGAAAATGGGATTAATTTAGCAGGGTAATTGATATTGGTGTGGACATGAAGGAACTGTTTCTCCATTCTGTAACTCTTTGCTGCATGAATCAGAATTTTTTATGCTATTTTGCTGGGAGCAGTGACTTGGATTTTCCATTTAACTTTCTTTTAAAGCTAGTTTATAACCATTTTTAAAATCAAATGCAAGACTTAAACTTCTATACCCTTAAAATCTTACCTTTCATGTGAAAAGCTTTGACATTTTTGTGAATTTAATTTAGAATTTTAAGTATACTTAATACTGGTGGGCTTTTTGTTGATATTTTACTGCAAATTTTGAATCCAGTATTTGTCAAAACGAATAAAGTGCATTTTTTTTGCAATATGTTTGCATGGAAATCATGACTTTACTGCAGAAAAGTAAGACAGACTTGGATCAGGGAAATATTCAAAGAGCGAGTGGAAATAGTCACCAAATATGTAGACAATAAAAACATAAAATTATTTACGGAATAAAAGGATTTCACATTCAAGATGAATGGATAGTTGATAATGTAGTTCGACAGGAATGTGTGTTAGACATTTGGGGAGAGATTATAGAATTTGCATTTACTGGATTTTGTGAAGAATGAAAGCATGGAGAGATTACAGGCATGCTACATGCAACCTGGGGATAAAGGAAAGAAAGGGGTAAAACACCTCAAAAACTGCAATTCTCAGAGCTTTTTTTATTCATGTGTGGTTTGGCCCGAGAGAATTCAGGCACAGGTACTTATTCCAATGGACCTAATGTCAAAGGAGGAAGTGAGATTGATCGAAGTCTGAAAATGGCATTAAAATGGAGGAGGGAAAAAGGGGGAGAAAATGACACTGTATATACTCAAGAGAAAAAATGTCTGTATGTATCTTGGTTAGTGTGGTTTATAGTGTGAAAAATTTTTTAAAATTAAAAAAAAATGTGAGGTAATTCTACAGATCTAAGATGCAAGCAGGGAAAACTGAAAAGCTCAAAGCTGAAAAGCAATTTTTACAGTTGCATTGCAGTTGCTGCAAACAGGAGGGCTGCAGGTCATGCGGATGACAAAAGAGGAGGGCCTTGCTACAGGTGGAAGGTTAACCTCTGAGTGTCTGTTCAAGATAGTCTGGTACTGCAGTTATCACAGCCGAGAGTACACGGCACAGGACTATAAGCTTCTGCACAATGTAACAGACAATTAGGGTAGCAGTTCCCATGTTATCTCAGAGGAAGAATTTAAAAGTCACACACATATATATATATATATATATACATATATATATATATATATATATATATATATATAAAAAGAAAATAAATATTCATAGTTCAGCTTCTCCCATCAGGAAAGAGATACAGAAGAATCAAAGGCAGTATCACCAGGCTGAGGAACAGTTTCTTACCAAAGGCAGCGAGATTACTGAACAAAGGAACCAATGACGCTAACCCTTCACGACTCATCATAATGAAGAAAAAATCAATCTATTTATTTATTTATTTATGAAATCTTGTCCTGCGTGTGTATGGTTTTTATGTGCGTTTTGCACTGAGGATTAGAGAAAGCGGTTTTGTCAGGTTGTATTGGTACAATCAGATGACAATAAAAATGACGATAGTTGCCCTAGTGCAAAAAATGTGACTTTGTGCAGATAACCCTTTTGTGGGTGATGGAGCAGTCCCTGATTAGTGTAACAAGGGAAGGTTCAAAGACTCATAGCTGTTGGAAATAAACTGTTCTTAAACCTCGAGGTGCTGATCTTCTGTGCCTTGTCTGAAGCAGTGAGAGAGGTTGTGACTAGGATGATGAAGGCCCTTTATGATGTTGGCGGCCTCCTTTTTTTTGGAATATTTATTTAAAGTTGTCATCCATGTAATTATAGTTATAACCATAACCATATAACCATTTACGGAGCGGAAACAGGCCATGTTGGCCTTTCGAGTCCGCACCGGTTCACTGATTACAGAGTCAATGCTTAATAATGAAAATCACAGTGATTACATGTATTAACCCCTGTTGGCTGCCTCTTTGTGGTGGTGTTTCACGCAGATGCATTCATTGGACGGAAAGTCAGAGCCTGTGACCGATCTGGCTATGTTTGTTACCTTCCAGAGCCTTCTGCATTCCTGGGTGGTCAAATTTCTAAATCAGGCTGTGATGCAACCTATACATTCTATTGTGCACCTGTAGACATTTGATAGAGTACTCAACAACATGCCAAATCTCCTCAGACTTCTGAGAAAGTAGAGGTGTTAATGTGCCTTGATGTGCTGGCTCCAGAAGAGGTATTCTGAAATTATGGACTCCCAGGAATTTCTGGCCCATCAATGTGGACAGGTGTGTGGTCCCTCAGCTCTCCGTCCTAAAATCAACAATGAATTGGTGGCATTGACAGCAAAATTGTGGTCTGGTACCATCCAACCATATTCTCAATCTCCATTCTTTCTTTTTGGTCATTTTTTATTCCACCAACAAATGCCATCAGTGAATTTGTAGATAGAGTTGGAGCCGAACTTGGCTATCCAGTCATGAGGGTACAGGTATAGAGCAGGGGACTAAGCACACAGCTTTGGGGTACCCCTGTGTTAATGGTCAGCCTGGAGGAGAAAGTTGCCAATTCATAATGATTGGTGTCTGTAGTCAAAGATTCAGATGCATAGAGATAGGCAGAGTCCCAGATCCTTTCATTTGGACATACAACTTGCTGGTGTGATGGTGTTGGATGCAGAACAGTAGTTAATGAACAACAGTGTGATGTAGGTGTTCTAATGGTCCAGGTGATCTAACATCGAGTGGGGGGGGGGGGAGGTGGGCACTGAGATTGTATCTGCCATTTCCTGAGATAGCAGTTGATGAGCTCCATAACCATCCTCTCAAAGCACTTCATTGCGGTAGACATCATTGCCACTGGTCGATAATCACCTTGATCTTCTTGGGCACCATTAAAATGGAATGACCAAAACAAGGTTGAAATGGAATTACTTAATGGTGTCGATTGCACATACAAGGTGAATATATTTAAGGCACGGTTACTTTTTTAAAGTAGCAAGTAATATGTGCATCTGTGGTGAAACATTTCATACCAGCACTTAATGGTAGATCAATTCAATCTGCTGTAAGAACTCAAAAGGACAAACAGCGTCAATGAGAGATAAAGAATGGTCAACACTATAGGACCTGAAGTGTTTAGCTTTATATTCCAACATCTGCTATCTCTTTTGTTTCTCCACTTAACACAAGATCTTTCTGTCAAACCTCAAACACTTTACACTGGTGCAAAGGCATTCGTTCTCATTCTCCAGGTCCCCTTTCTCTGAGGTATAATCACAAGTTCCTTTATATGTATGATATCCACACATAAAATCAACAATCACTCAGTGCCACACACCACTCATTTCATCTTCAATTATGAGTCCCTACTGATGGTGATGAAATTGCATTTCCTCTATTCAGGCAACTCCTGTCAAGAGTTGTTTGTTGCTAAAACTTAGTTAATTCTGGCCCCAGTCTGCAGACACCATGAATGAAGTAAAAGCACAATGCTGGAGAAACTCAGCAGGTCAAACAGTGGCAAAGATTAAGATACATAACCAACATTTCAGGCTTGAGCCCTTCATCAAAGGCAAAATTACCTCGACAAAATGGCCAGGTGGAGTGACAGGGGCACAGTCCCACTGGCATTAATATCGACTTCTCTGCCTTCAGCTAGCCTACTCCCTGTTCTCCTTCTCTTCCCCATCCCTCTGTCTTCATAGCTCCAGCTCTCCTCCTCCTCCTTCCTTCTCCATTCACAGGGCCACCCCCCCCTCTCCTTGTTTGCAGGTGTGCCCTCCCTCCCTTATCCACCTACTAACTCCTGCTTGTGGGACCTTGCTCCTCCCCCTCCACTCTTTTTGTCAGGTACCTGTCTACATTTTACCTGTATCTTGATAAAGGGCCCAAGCTTGAAGCGTTGGTCATGTATCTTTATATTTGCTATATAAAATACATTGTTTGACCTGCTGAGTTTCTCCAGCATTGCGTTTTTACCTTGACCTTGCTAGCTTGACTTAACCCCTTGATTTCATTAGGCTTGCACCAGTCATCCAGAACAAATACATAAATGAGTCAACTTAATTCCTTACCCTCAAGGCTTAGAATCATACAGCATGGAACGGATACCCTAACCCTGTTCTACTTTTTTTTTACTACCTTGCTTGTTTCATTAATTATTTATTAACTCTCCTAACCAAATATGTTACTTTATATGGTTTGCTCCCATTTGGAATTTAATATTGGTTAATGTTAATTTTAACATGCATAAGCTTTGATACTGAGATGATTTTGAGAAAATATATCCACTATCTTCTGTTGAAGAACAAGATGTGCAAAAAACTTGGAAGGGCCCCTTGAAATGTGAATGAATAATTGGATTTCTGGTAGAGGTAGATAGGTGCAATTGCCATTCATAGTCATGAACTATGAACACGTGCCATTGAACTCGGTAGTAGGCTGCCTTGAGTTGCTCAGTTTGACAATCTGTGTATTGCTGAAAAGATTGTAGTCTTAGCAAGAGTTAGTCACTCTTCAGGGTAGGCAGGCTGAGCTGAATCAGACTTTTAATCAGGAGGGCTTGGACATTGCCAGGATTATCTCCAACTTGGAGACAATGACAGACGAGAGTGACAGAATGCAGCTAGAAAGCTGTACTTCAGTAGTTAAGATGCAATGTCGTGAAAATGAGCAGCTGTATCTGAGGACAAGTTATGACGATGACAGACACAGATGGAATTTGACAGTAATCTATGCAATGGGGACTGTGAAACTTGGGCTGAGAAAAAAGCAAGCCAATTGAATTACAATTGATTGAATTTAAACTGTAGTGTGGCAGTGTGGTGCTGCATATAGTCCACCTGTTTCATAGCTATAGCAACCTAGGTTTCATTCAGACCTCTGGTGTGTTAGTGTGGAGTTTCCATGTTCCCCTTATGACTGCACATACTTCCTCCACATGGTCCAGTTTCCTCAAACTCAAGGACCTGAAGATTGTTTGGTTAATTGACTACTATAACTTGCCCCTTGTGTGTAGGTAGGTCAATCAAGGAGGCTGTACTAGAAAATGATTGGAGAAATGCAATTGCTCTGAGAGACAGCAAGGAATTAATGGATGAAATGGCCTCCTGTATGCGATATATAAATTGGAAGTATGAAGTATATACGTTAATGAAAATGTGCAAAATAGTCAAATTAATTATGTGGGGTTTGTTCCCCTTGTAAGATGGAACTTTGTTGTACTGGATACAGTTTGTTAGTCCTTTACTGAAACCATTACTCTCAACTATCTGTTTATAGTTCTTCCTCTGTCAAGATATGTTTGCATCAACATAAAGAAATTTGAAATATATTGGCAAATCACATCTGTAAATAATCATGTCCTGCTGGCAGAGTGGGAGATGTCGATTTCGAATGAGTGCTATGGAAATGATTGCAATTTTGATTCATTCTATTTAATTTGGCCTCAGGCAATAAGCTAAGGTAGACTGTAAAGTGTGATTCATCCCAACCAAATTCCATTTCCCTATCAAAATTGCTTTTATAATTTACAGATTTAAACTGGTGGCTGATTTCTCCTGCAACCAAGTGGTATTTTGGTCATTTTGATTACTATGTGCAGCAAGTAAAATATGAGATTAATTTATTAAAATTTATTAAAATTTATTAATTTATTAAAATAGCACATATTCGGTGAGGAAATCTTTTGAGCTGATCCAGCTCAAAATAATATTTTTATTTTTCAATTCTTCCCTCATTTCTTTTGGCATGAATTTGTTGGTATTATAGTTTGATGACTGTGTGATAGTACAGATTCTATTACCAATGTGTATATGTACAGATGGTAGTGTAGGATGACTGTGATTGGCTGAGAGTGTAGCCACACCTACTGGCAGGTCTTAAAGGATTGCAGACCAGGTCATTCTGGACTGGTCGACCTACATGTGATATGCTCCAGTCTTTTAGTTAATAAAAGCTTTGGTTTGGATCAACAAGTCTTTGGTTCTTTCAATGTGCTCTACACACAGTCAGCGTTCTAGGAGCCGTAGGTGATGCCGGTAGAGGACCCATGATTCGGAGCCGAACAGGAGTGTGGGTATGACAACGGCTCTGTATACGCTAATCTTTGTGAGGTTTTTCAGTTGGTTGTTTTTCCAGACTCTTTTGTGTAGTCTTCCAAAGGCTCTATTTGCCTTGGAGAGTCTGTTGTCTATCTCGTTGTCGATCCTTGCATCTGATGAAATGGTGCAGCCGAGATAGGTTTTGAGTTTTGTGTGCCCGATGGAGATGTGGGGGGGCTGGTAGTCATGGTGGAGAGCTGGCTGATGGAGGACCTCCGTTTTCTTCAGGCTCCTAGAACGCTTCCACCAGCATTGTCTCCGCTCCATCCTCAAAATTCATTGGAGCGACTTCATCCCTAACATCGAAGTACTTGAGATGCAGAGGCCGACAGCATCGAGTCCACGCTGCTGAAGATCCAGCTGCGCTGGGTGGGTCACGTCTCCAGAATGGAGGACCATCGCCTTCCCAAGATCGTGTTATATGGCGAGCTCTCCACTGGCCACCGTGACAGAGGTGCACCAAAGACGAGGTACAAGGACTGCCTAAAGAAATCTGTTGGTGCCTGCCACATTGACCACCGCCAGTGGGCTGATATCGCCTCAAACCGTGCATCTTGGCGCCTCACAGTTCGGCGGGCAGCAACCTCCTTTGAAGAAGACCGCAGAGCCCACCTCACTGACAAAAGACAAAGGAGGAAAAACCCAACACCCAACCCCAACCAACCAATTTTCCCCTGCAACCGCTGCAACCGTGTCTGCCTATCCCGCATCGGACTTGTCAGCCACAATCGAGCCTGCAGCTGACGTGGACTTTTACCCCCTCCATAAATCTTCGTCCGCGAAGCCAAGCCAAAGAAAGACACACAGTCAGCAATATCTGGTGGTAAAAAGCTAGATCATGTCATGTAAATCTACTGAATTTAATGGTCAATTCACATCACTCTGCTAAATGAAAATTACATCTTATCCTTTTCTTCACTCTTCCTTTCCAAGAACTTGGATTTGCACATTAATTATCCATTACATTTATTAAGTTTGCTGTAGGCAATTCAATCATGTAGTTAAATGTGCCACTGAATATTAACAAATCAGTAATAACAATTACTAGCTCAAGGGTAATTGTGGAAATTCCTTTAGTTGATAATTGTTAGGTTTTTTAAAGTCACTTTTTTATCTCCACATAATTTAAGTATTCTTTACCTCTCTTTATCTCTGTCTGTATTTGTTTTGAATCTTCGTAAATCTCATTTGGTCAAGAGGATCTGAGCATTTATTGATAACAGTTCCTATTTCCAATGAGTTACAGCACCTAGCTGAAGCATGCGCAAAAATGACTAATGGGGCATACTGCGAGCTTCTTTACAGCAAGGTCCTATTTCTCTTTCTCCCCATCAGCCTGTTTATATAATTCTGAGGTAACTTTTAGTCTTGCTTTTCCTGTTGGTCACAGCAGATGGAAATGGCTTCAAATTTATTTTGATGGTCATCTCCCAAAATTCGTCAGACCCAGAGCAGTAACTACAGATTAGAGGGTAGCAAATGTAACTTCATTGCTTTAACCACGGGAAGGGGATAAACAGGGAATTATGTAACATCACTTGTGCGAAAAAGGGCACAACAGTGCCCTGGGAAAGCAACATTTATACAAGTTAGCGTAGCTTTATGAAAAGGAAGTTATGTTTTTCAATTCATTGGAAAGTTTTGATGACATAATCCATGGATTTCTGTGTACTCAGATCTACAGAAACGTTTTGATGTGGCCCCATGCAAGAAAATAGTGTGCAGCATGAAGGCATATGGGATTGGGATGGATTGAGATTCAGTTGTGAGATGAGAAACAGTAGGAATAAGCACGTCTTTTCGTTTTTGGATGGCAAGCGGGGGCACAAGAATCATGTGTATTGAACCCAGCTATGCGCAAAATACATTAATATACTGGATTTGGCTGTGGTGAGAGTCCATGTACAGTTCTGTGTGCAGTTTTAGTCTCCTTGGTTTGAGGAATGGGGGGAAATGCAAAAAAAACCATTTACTATTGTGATTGCAAAGGTGGCAAGATTTGACTTATGAGGACAGACGAGCCTGATTAGGATACAGTGCTCTCCATAATGTTTGAGACGGGGACACTTTTTTCCTTTATTTGATCCTATGCTCAGACAGTTTTAAATTTGGAATCAAAAAATTCACATGCAATTGAAGTGCACATTCCAGATTTTATTCAAGGTTATTTGTATAAACAGTGCTGTAATTTCTACATGGTCAAACCAAAATGTATACTAATAACCTTGAATAAAATCTGGAATGTGCACTTTAATTACATGTGAACAGTTTAATTACAAATTTAAAACTGTGGAACACAGGGGAAAATAAAGGAAAAAATATGTCTTTGTCCCAAACATTATGGAAGGCATTGTATATTCACTGCAATTTGGAAGAATGAGAAGGGATTTCCAGGAAAACAATAAAATTCTAGCAGAACTCAACAGACTAAATGCAGGGAGGCTGTTGGCAATCGTTGGGAAGTCCTGATCTAAGGTTCATAGCCTCAAGAGGTAGGATATGCCATTTAGAACTGAGATCATGAGAGATGTCTTCACCCAGTGTACAATGAACCTATACAATTTGCTAAGACAAAAAGTATGGAAGCTAAATCATTTAATATATTCATGAAAGGGGTGAATTTATTTTTAAATACAGAAGGATCAAGGGATATTGGGGAAAAACAAGAACATGATACTGAAATGGATCCATCATGATTATATGGAATTGTGAAGCACTGACAGCGTGAATGTGGAATGGATAGAGAGTCATGCAATGCAGCATGGAAACAGGCCCAAAACTAAAACATGTCCACACTTCACCAAGATGTTCATATGAGCTAGGGGATCACACAAAATACTGGTTGAACTCAGCAGATCAGGCAGCATCCATGGAAGTCAAAAGATAGTCAACGTTCTGGTGTTCAGCTGAGCTAGTCCCATGTGGCTCAAATCTCTCCAAGCCTTTTCTAACTATGCTTCTGCTCAAATTTTTTTTAAAACAATGTAATTGTACCTGCCTTTACCACTTCCTCTGACAGCCAGTTGCATATATCCACCATCCACTTGCATGGAAAAACCTACCCCTCGGATCACATCGAGTCATATCTCTAGTTGTAGATACCCCCAACCTGGAAAATGATTGTGACTATCTTTATTTTGCCTTTGTGATTTTATGAACAAGTATAGAGCCACTCCTTAGCTTGAAACAATCTCAGCCTATGCAGTCTCTCTTCATTACTCAAGCCCTCTAATCCCGATAATATCTTAGTGAATACTTTCTGTACTATCTCTTGTCTAATCACATCCTTCTTATGGCAGGGTCACCAGAACTGCAAACAATATTCCAAGTCCAGACTCACCCATTGTCTTGCCCAGAAGCGGCATGGTGTCCCAAGTCCTGTTCCCTGAGCTCCATCCAATGAAGGCTGCCACATCATATTCCTTCTTGATCTCTATCTCCATTTGCCACTTTGAGGTCTTTTTGTTCTAAAACAGTCTCCAGGACCCTAACATTTACTTTCTCTGGCCTGCCCTGGTTTATCTTCCCAGAGTGAATTGTTTATTTACTGTCACGTGTAGCAATATTATTGTAAAAGGATTTGACCTGAATCATCAACCATTCATTTCTCCCACTGATGCTGCTTGACCTGCTGAGTTCCTTCAAAACATTGCTTTTTGGTCCAGCTTCCAGCATCTGTAGTCTCTCATGTGTCTCCAACATAATAACTTTGTTTTGAGTGCTATAGATAGATGCATAATATTGTTGTGTATTTTCCCTTTGAAAATAACCTCACTCGAGAGAAGCTGTCAGCATCTTATATTTAGATTAAGATGCTGCCAAACTGGAAAACCCCATACAATGTAACTCCTTGTATCACATCATACATGTTCTCATAACAGATATGCAAGTGGATAAAAGAAATACAAAGCTGATGTTTTATCTGGGATATTGTGACAATATGATTGAGGGCCATAATATTTGGTGCAAGTGTTTCTGATCTCTGAATAAGGAAATTACTTTTTAAAGGGAATTGCATTAGTTCATTCAAAATCCTGAAGCAATTTGTGGGAAGAGAGGCAATGGCTTTTCTGCAGGTGAAGTTCGAGAAAATTGAAAAACTTCAAGGAAGACGGCTTTTGGAGAGTCAGCTCAATATTATTAACAGTATTGTTATTACTGTGTGTGCGGTAGGAAATATCTTATTCATTTATGGGACTTGAACATCAATGACAAGACCAGCATTTACTGCCTGAACCTGAACATCTGGTCATTGAGACAGTTATATTCTCGAACTGTTGCAATTCTTTTGGTGACAGTACTCCAACAGTGATGTTTAATAGGGAGTTCTGAGATTTAGACCTAGAAAGAATGGAGCAATAATATGTTTTCAAATTGGGATGGAATGTTTACTTAGAGGGAAAACTGAAGTGGCTCTACTTCCATAAGACTGTTGTCTGTGACGACCTTGGTGGTAGATATTAGTGGATCTAAGAGGTGTTGTAAAAGATGAAAAACTGCAGTGCAGTTTGTATATAGTACACTGCAACCCTTGTTTCTGTAATGAAAGTGTAGGGTAGTAGCGAGGGCGCTAATTAAGTATGCTGCTTTGTCCTGGATGATACCTTGTAAATAAATGATAAATCACTACTGAAGGATACTCTTCCTCAGACTTGGACTTCTTCCCATGTCCAGTTGAGTTTTGATTGTCAGGTAACCCAGATGATACATTAAAACATCAAGTGTAGATTATCAGTGTGTCTTGTGAAGGATGAGACTGGACATGACATTATCACTACTTGCCAACTATTAGCTCATGTCTAAGTGTTATCTCCATTTTACTGCATTTTATTGGACTGTCTGATTTTATGAGAATTGGCAGATGGAATAAAACATGATGCCATCCATAGTAATCATGAACATTCCTGTTCGTAAGAGAGATTTTGATAAAGTAGCGTAATAGGTGGTTGGGCTTCAGCCAATACTGACCAAACACTTCCTCTTATTAAAGGTATGACTCCAGCATTGGAGAGTTTGCCTTTTGATTACCATTTACTTCAGTTTTACAAGGCTGCTTGTAAATCAAAGGCAACTTTGTTGACAAAGATTTTCACTGGAAATCTGCTGCTGGTTTGTGGTCTGTAATTATGAGAACAGAGGATCCACAACCTGAAACAATACCTGCAGAGTCCAATTAGTGGGTAACTGTTGAGCAAGATTTCTGGCAATCGGCTGCTCTTTTGATATGTTGCCAATTGCCAGGATTATTCTGGAATCACTAGGAAGCATAGATTAGTTTCCTGTACGTTGGGCCAAATAACCTATAAGAAAAGTTTTAGGAGTAACAAAGTATATTTTTAAAAATATTTTTGTTCTAATTCTATTTAGATTCAGTAGATGTGAATATTGTAGTGGATATGAGAGGAGCAGAGTCCAATTAGATTTGGCAGTCCTCAAGTTTTTGCTTTCAAACATTTTATGATTTCATCTGCATGTAAAACACTGACATTTGCTGCTAAATAGAGGTTTTGTTGGTTTCAAAAAGAAACTGGCAGTCAATGACTCTTCAGTATTTATCCTTTTGAAGTGAAACGACATAGATACACACGAGTGCAACTTCTGAAAAATAAAATTTACAAATACTCATTAGTTTCATTCCTGAGAACTGGGGCAATTTAACTTCACATCAAAATCCAAAATACCTTTTCTCAAATCTCTGTATTCTCATTTCTTTTTTGCCTATCAGGTTGCAAATTACACAAAAAACAGGCATTGCGATCTTAACAGGATCCAAAATCGAAAAGAATTACATATTTCTAAATCGAATCAAATCCATTAGATTTGGTAAGTCAGCCATAGTACCTATCAAAAATCTAATTAGAGATAACTAGATTTTTATTATGTACTGTGGCTGGCTCTATCTTTAAAATCTTAGTTGAGCCAGCTTCCACGACTATGTGGAGTAAAGAGTGGAAAATCCAGAAAACAAAAAGTGGTGGAAACATTTTCAACAGATTAGGAAGCAGACATGGGAAAGGGAACAGTTAACATTTCAGGTCTGGGGCCTATCATCCGATCCTTCAGCAGTTCAAATTTCCAATAGCCACTGTGTGCTGCTTGTCAGTTTTCAGCATTATTTCTTCCCTCCTACATTTATCTATCTTGTAATTCCTCCAGACTCAGAACTGTCATCTGAATCTTCTTGGTCTCCTTCCTCTGACATTCCCTATTAAAGAAAATTCTCACTTTTCCAATTCCAATCATTTCCTTTTTTTCCCCTTTTTATTATTAAGTAAAGGGGGCGGGGGGTAAACTACAGATTGCAGATCATAGCACAGAACAACATGAAGACATCAGAGAAGAATAAAATATGTAAGGGAATTTAACGTATATAATTTATATATTTTTTGTGTTCAATATTATTTTTGGATATAGTACAAGTTATGATTTAATGGTTTAATATAGTTATAGAATTGGATGTCCTGATCAAAATAATTTATGTACCAATCATGGTCATGCTTCTAATTTACAATTGATATGTGATGATATGATTTATGTTATCATTAGTTTACCTTGTGTAAAGGGTTTTTGTTAAACTCAAAACTATTTTAAAGAGAAACGGGTTATTGTCCTGAAACAACTCTTTCTTCTTCAAAGATGCCGTCTTGCTTACTTAAAGGTAAAGGTTCCATTATTGTTACATAATACTACATTTAGAATGTAACATACATGAAATTCTTTAACTTTGTCTACCGTAAGAAAGACAGAGCCTCCACTTTGTCCAGAGCCTCTCACAGAAATAACATCTCTATTTCCATTTTGTTTCAAATTTCCATCACAATATCTGCAAATGTTTGCCTTGCAAATACTGCAAGCTCACGAGAAGAATCCTTTCATTTCCACTCTAATTACTGACCCTTAGCACAAGTTTAATCTCTAATTCCATACACTCACATTTTTGTCTGTCAGCACTTTTATTTGACCAGAGTATTAATCAAAATGGAAAAAAATATTATTTGTCGTGAAAATTAAACATCAGTTTTAAACTCAGTTGCCATTTATCATCAGATAACTCTCTTTCACATTATCCCCTCTGCTACTTGTCATGAGACAAATTTTTACAAATACTTTTATTTCTGATGGTCATACATGGTTCCATTTCAAGAAACATTATTTACATTTAGCTAACATACAAAAATAATACAATTAATTTACATTGAGATTTTGCTGAAATACACATTACTTGATACAAAGCAATAAATCACAATCCACCAGGCAGTCAATTTCACATTTTCCAGCAAAAGTTCCATGACCCCAAGGAGCAGTTCTTTACACATTCCAATGGGTATTTGTACATAGCAAAGTTATTTTTTTTTCCTTACCCCTTAGTTTCTTCCCACTATAACACCCTTCAAGATTTCCTCAATCAGGTGGGACAATGGTGTATTTTGCATGTTCTTTCTCCAAACAAGTACAAAATGCAGTAGTGTTCAATGCAGAGATGTCACACAAATTAGCAATCTTTTTCCATGGAAATCAATTCTTTTAAAAAATGAACAACACTGTCACTCAAATACTTAGCACTGAATAGAGTAATAGGGTGCTGCCCAAGACAAGCATCGACATGACTAAAATTAAGTGGCTTTTTTCAGGAGTGATAAAGTATTTCCATGTACCATCTTGCAATAAAAAGTCTGGTGAATTTCTTGTTACTTTTGATTTCACAATGATGTCTGATAGTTTGAGAAATGACAGCTAATTTGGCATTTGTGAAGCTGGAGTCTAGAAAGAGATTTAGCTGCTATAGGTTCTGGAAACCTATTGGAACTGTGGTTTTAACATTATTATCCATGCAGTGTGGTGACGTGAGCTATTTAGAATTCCAGTGATCATGCCATTAATTACTGTGGTTTTATTTATGCCATTTGGAACACATTTACTACCAAAGCAGGATACTGGTACTACTCAATGTTCAGATGAGGTGCTAAATTTATTAACTTTACTCCAACTAAATGATAAAATTATTGGCAATAACAAAAACATAGAAATATTAAGGAAACATGTGAAGTCTGTCACTGAGTAATGAACTGGCAGTGGCATCTTGGCCACTTGAAGTTCACTCCATTGTCCTATCTGCTAACATCGAGTCTGCAACCAATAGTGAAAGCTGGGATTCACCTGAGTAAGTTGCATGCTGTTTTCCAAATAACCTAAGCACTAGTTAGCTAGCAAATATCTTATTACCACAAGTAAAAGTGCCCAATAGTATTGGGAAAAAGCACACATTAAAAAAGATGTGCATGTCTTGAAAACTGTGAAAGGCCAAAACTACTACCTTATTGTTAAACTGTTGGGAGTCGTAACATTTGATGGATTCAGTTAATAATACAGCTCTTTGTCTATGCATAGTTTTAGGGAATGCCAGGTAGAGTCAAATGCTGCATGATAATTAGTATGTCAATGCCAGGCATCACTTGTCCCAGTGGGTGTGTTTAGTAGATGCCATGATTTTATTTGGACTGCCCTGAACAAATGCATCACTAAAGTGTTCAAATATTTTAATCATTATGAATCGCATCCTTTTTATAGTTGTCTGTGTGGCTTCTTAGATCATGGGAAATTTGATGAGTTTTCTCTACGTCGTCTAACACCCCACGTCCCCTGACAATCTCCCATCCTGTCCGTATCTGAGGATGATGTGCATGCTGCCTTCAGGAGAGCAAGTCTGACGAAAGCATCCAGCCTGGATGGAATGCCTGGCCGAGTATTAAAGATTTGTGCTGATCAACTTACCAAGGTATTCAATATCTCACTCCAGCAAGCCATAGTACCCACCTTTTTCAAACAGGCATCAATCATACCGGTGCCCAAGAAGAGTGTAGTAACCTGCCTTAATGACTGTCGACCAGCAGCACTTACATCAACAGTGGAGAAGTGTTTTGAAAGGCTGGTGATGAAACTGATCAGCTCCTGTCTGGTGACATGGATCCATTCCAGTTCACCTATCGCAGAAACAGGTACACATCTCACTAGCTCTGCACAGAGCCTGGACAGCAAAGAGGCACACATCAGGATGCTCTTTGTCGACTACAGTTTGGCATTTAACACCATCATCCCCTCAAAACTGATCAGCAAACTCCAAAACCTGGGAATTGACACCCCACTGTGTAAGTGGATCATGGATTTCCTCACCTCCAGACCACAATCATTGAAGATTGATAAGAACTTCGCCAGAATCTCCATCAGTACCAGAGCACCACAGGTCTGTGTTCTTAGCCCCCTGCTCTACTCACTTTACACCTACGAACGTGTAGCTCGGTACGACAATAACACCATCTACAAATTTGCTGACAATATCACGGTAGTGGATTATATAGAGGAAGGGGATGAGTCAGCATATAGGATGGAGATTGAAAACTGGGCTGAATGGTGTATACCAACTGCAACTGGGCTGAATGGTGTATACCAACTGCAACTGGGCTGAATGGTGTATACCAACTGCAACTGGGCTGAATGGTGTATACCAACTGCAACTGGGCTGAATGGTGTATACCAACTGCAACTGGGCTGAATGGTGTATACCAACTGCAACTGGGCTGAATGGTGTATACCAACTGCAACTGGGCTGAATGGTGTATACCAACTGCAACTTGGCTGAATGGTGTATACCAACTGCAACTTGGCTGAATGGTGTATACCAACTGCAACTGGGCTGAATGGTGTATACCAACTGCAACTGGGCTGAATGGTGTATACCAACTGCAACTGGGCTGAATGGTGTATACCAACTGCAACTTGGCTGAATGGTGTATACCAACTGCAACTTTGCACTCAATGTCACCAACACTTCAGGAAGGGAAAGCCAGAGGTATACAATCCAGTGATCATTGGATGATCAGAGGTGGAGAGGGTGAGCAAATTTAGGTTCTTGCGAATCACTATCTTGATAATCTTTCCTGCCCAGCACACTAATGACATTGTGAAGAAAGCACGTCAGTGCCTGTTCTTCCTCAGGAGTTTGCGGAGGTTTGGTATGACACCAGAAACACTGGCAAATTTCTACAGAGGTGTGGTGGAAAGTGTGCTGGCTGGTTGCATCATGGTTTGCACCAATACCCTTGAGCGTAAAGCCCTCTAAAAGGTAGTGGACACAGTCCAGGATATTACAGGCAACACCCTCCCCACTATTGAGTACAGAGAATGCTGCTCATCAAAGATCACCCAGCACACACTCTGTTCTCATTACTGCCTTCAGGAAAGAGGTATAGGTGCCACAAGAGTGGCACCATCAGTTTCAGGAACAGCTGCTACCCCTCCACCATCAGACTCCTCAACGACAAACTCAATCAGAGACTCATTCTTCTGGTTTATTTCCATTTGAAAATGAGCACAGCTGGAATCATACATTTTCCATAGCTGATTTAAGGACTCAATCCTCTTAAAATGACAATTCAAATAATGTTATGATACCATGTATCATTTGTTCAGTCTAGTTAACGCACTGGCATTCATCTAAAATATTGCTTTTCAAAGCACTTTTTTAACATTTATTTGATACATTTAAAATGAGCTCCTGCAATTTCTTAGTCATGGTACTGTATTGTGAATGAAAATAGGGAAAGCCTGTTTTACCTCTTGGTACCTTGAATAGGTATTATCATGCCTATATAACAAAAGAAATAAAATTACAGGAGTGGATTACTTTGAAAGATGATTTCTGAAAACACTTTTTCTCAAAAGGTAGAGCATGTTAAATAAATGGAAGCTGTTATTCCTTTGCTTTCCTCTAAAATATTTAGGAATGCTTTTGAATCTGTCCTAGTGGCCTCAACCAATATTCGAGCTGACACTTTATAAAAAGGTTGGTTTTTTTTGTCCTTAATTTTCAACCACTCCTTATAATCTTGAACAGCATATAAACTCTTAACCATACTTACCTGCTCAAACCAAGTTTTGTTTCAGATTTGTATTTTTTTTCTTGCAAAATATCCCATATACCATTACAAAGTAATTCTTTGAGGGAAAACCAGCTGTGAATTATCATCTTTATCCTTCTAAAGACAGGATACACTTCATAATTAACTGTCATTGACAAAAAATAGTGTCGGTAAACTCAGTGGCTGCCTCCATGACATCCCTGAATTGCACAACGTCAACCATGCTACCATGTAAAATTTATTCCAATGTCAAAAGGTTTGTTTGGTTTTATATTATGCTCTTTAATGCTGCATACACCATGCCTATATAAAATGTCAAAACAGATAAATTAGGTTGCATAAAATGTGCGAGCCTTCCTTGAATTAACACTTCTTTCAATTCAAGTAGAAATTTTTTTTAAAAGATAATAAATTGAGCAAAATAACACAAACTGCTGGAAATATTCAAGTTAGGCAGGATCCATGGAAAGAGAAACTTAGTGAATGATTCAGGTCAATGACCTTCCATGCAAAGACATGAGATGGGTCTGGAATTAATGGATTGTGCAGACCTTTCCTTGACCTGAAATGTTAAATGTGGTTTTTTTTTTCTCCACTGATGTTGCCTGATCTGAGTAGTTCCAGCACTTTCCATTTTTATTTCATATTTCCATAATTTTCAATTTTTTACTGTATGATCATCATGTGTAATGATCAAGTTGTTTTTTTTTATGTGTATTGTTGATTATGGAAAGAAAGATTGTTATTCCCAGGATTACCACAATTTTCCCTTCCTGTGCCTCTTTGATAGAGGCAAAAATAATTCTTGGGCTAGAAATTCTTCGCACTGAAAGATGAATGCAGAAATTGGTCCCTTTAAATCTACAAATAAGGTCTGATTTGGTGTAAATAGCCATTTGTGGTCCTTGAATATACAAGTATATTTCCACAGGGGACAAAATGTGCAAAGCAGCTGATTGACACCACTCCACACACACAAGCACCTCATCCACATGGACAGCCTTATTCAAAATTATGTGTGCGATGTGTAATTATCATGTTTTTGATAAAGTTCATTCAGTGCACAACAAATTTTGCTACACAAGATCATTTTTAGTCCTCACTATTTCAACTGTTGTTCTGACATGGAAGCATCAAATTGAGTTTACTAGCTGGTAATGTTGCTACTTATGCTTTCATAGACTATTTATAATATGTTAACTGAGTTATAATGAGATTAGAAATTACACTAAAATAATACACAACATAATCTGATGAGATTAAGGAAAATATCCCCTTCATTGCTATTATTGCATTGTCAAAGGTTCAATGTAGTAGTTGTGTTATCTTGATTTTCTATTGGGAACAAATTATCATATATTTCAGCATACAAGTCGAATCATAAAACTCTCAAAAATCACTCATAAAACTTTTGAGACCTTGAATTCATCTCAACATCCAATCCACACCAATCCAGCATATTAGTTGACCCTGGAAATGCCCATATGGCATATTAGTCGACCTTGGAAGCACCTCCCCGCCACTGGAGCAGCCATTCCCTGATACCTTCCCGCTGCCGGGAGCCACCATAACCCACCCAGACATTGTACAATTATGGACCCAGAGTTGCCTGAAGTTACCACTCCTGCTACTTAGACTGAGGACATCGCTCCTGCATCTTCTACGAGGCAGGAGCAGCTACCTCGTTCTCCTGGCAGCAGGAAGTTCTCGCTCCCGCGGGAGAACAAGTTCACTGCTCCTGCCATGTAGGTTCAAGGTACCTGCTTCTGCTTGGAGAACAATGTTGCTGCTCCTACTGGGGAGAATGAGTTTGCTACCCTGCCCTGTAGGCTGAGGTTCCCGCTCCTGGCTGATAGGCCGAGGTTTATTTTACTTACTTCATTTAGAGCTTTGCTACTTGGCAATTGGGGTGTTATAAAAAATTTTGGGTTGTTGCTGGGAGACCCGGACAGCCTGAAAATAGGGGTTGACATATGCCACATATACCATTAAACCATTAAAATTAAGCTAAAAGGGGTGGGTCCGACCTATCTGCCAGTCGACTTATACACCGAAATATATGGTACAGGTTAACTGAATCAATAGTTGCACATCTGCTTTAAAAAATTTGAATAATGACTGAATTATAATATAAGACACAAAGCTCACATCTGATACAGAGATGACTGATACCCCATAAACACAATAATCCGGCAGAAAATTACTCTGGAACTCGTGTACATATTTCATGCAGAGCGATAATAGCTGTAAGAAGCAATCTGAAGCTGCAACCAGAGGACTCTCCACCCAAACCAGAAAAAGGATAGTTTGCCTAAATACAGCAAAGCTACAAGTATTTACAGCAGATGGACTGTACAAAAGTCATCCTTTGATTCAAATTTACAGTTATTAATACAGTTAGTAAGTCATTTGACCATCTTGTTAAACTAAATACAAAGTTAACCACTTGCATTATCCATATGTTTGGTCAGTTATTTACAGTTGTGCGAGTTTCACGTGGAAAATATTCATGATTGTCTGCATTCTCAAACATGAAATTTAGTCAACAGCTTATTTAAAATGAAATTGCAATACAGCCATGTTTAAGATTTTTTTTTCACTAATTCGGAAAACTTGAATAAAAACAGACATCGATCTACAATTTGCTGTTGGCCTTTGGAATGGCATAAAGTGGGCAATATTCAATACAAAACAGATTGAAACCATTTCATGGGAACACCACAGAAATTTGTTCTATTCATAACAGCTTTCTTCCAAAAACTCAATGGATTCTTTCTGGTTCCTGCTGTACATCATTGAACTTGGTATAAAAGCACAATTCATCAACTGTCAATGTTGTTTTCACAGATACTATCACTTTATAATAGACCTCATGGAAAGTGAATCATCTTCATTTCTACTGCTGCAGGACAGAACAAATTAGTTTCAATTTAGCTGGCAATTCATCATTTCTTGTGTAGTTATGGATGCTTACTTTTTAGATGAGCAAAAGTCAAGAACAGAAAAGTAGGTCTCATCTTTATTCCAAGTTGGATAGTAGCCCCACTATAATTGTTCTAATACTCATCATACATATTTAGGTCTGTGAAATAGGTGTTGGAGAAAGACTTAGCATGTAGATGAGGGTTGAAGTACTTGTTTCGTTCTTCAAGGATCAAATTATTTTTGTTGAAGGCCTAAAAAAAAAAGAAAGATATTGCTTATTACTGCTTTATGAACAGTACCTGTGCTCACGGTGCTATTTTGAAGGGTTTCAGCTTTGATCTTGTGTTCAAAACTAGAAATTTATTTCACAGCTGCATCTCAAAGCTTTTCTTGATGGTGGCAACTTTGACTCTTGTTACAACATGCACAGATTTCTCCTATTCAATACTAATTACACTTGGTTGGCACTGAAGAACTTGAACATTTGTAATTTTAAATCTGCTAACAGTATCCTTCATAATTCCATGTCTTATTATTAAATGTGTGCAATCCACATACCTCAATCAACAAACCAATTCATGCACTCTCTGATCAAAATTGTAACAGTAATTCAGCAGAAAACAACCAAGGCTTTTTTCAAAAACTCCTGGAAATGCTTCTGAAGATGTGAAGACATAACTTTTTTTTTACTAGTACGATTCTGGGCATTTTTTTTAAACATAAGCAAATGAGAGATAAAAGGGTGGAGAGAGCAGACTGTTTGTCTGAGTTCCAGGCTACCAATTTCAAATTGGATATAAATCACACAAATTACATCAAATGTATGTGGTCAGCATTTCCACTCCACTCATGAAACAAAGTCTAATATTGTCTGTCTATTATAAAGGGACAAAGTTGGAGGCGATCTTTTGGTGTTGATTTGATAAGGGAACTCAAGGCAAGGGACCATTAAGAGGTAGTAACCATAATATGATAAATTTTAATCTACAATTTGAGAGTGAGAAGGGAAAATTGGAAGTGTCAATATTACAGTTGAACAAAGGGGACTATGGAGCCATGAGGGAGGAACTGGCCAAAGTTGACTGGAAAGATACCCTAGCAGGGATGACCGTGGAATAACAATGGCAGATATTCCTGAGAATAATACAGAAGGTCAGTTCATTCCAAAGAGGAAGAAAGATTCTAAGGGTTGTAAAGGGTGACTGTGGCTGACAAGGCAAGTCAAGGACAAAGTAAAAATAAAAGAGAAATATAACATAGGAAAGATGAGTGGGAAGCCAGAGGATTGGAACATTTTCAAAGAACAACAGAAGATAGCTAAAGAGCCAATACAGGGAGAAAAGATGAGGTACGACGATAAGCCAGCCAGGAATATAAAGAAGGATAATAAAAGCTTCTTTAGGTATGTGAAGAGGAAAAAATAGTTAAGATCAAAGTTTGGCCCTTAAAGAGAGTTACAGGTGAAATTATTATGGGGAACAAGGAAATGGCAGATGAGTTGAACAGGTGCTTTGGATTTGTCTTCACTAGGGAAGACACAAACAATCTCCCAGATGTAATAGTGGACAGAGGACTTAGGGTAATGGAGGAACTGAAGGAAATTCACTTTAGGCAGAAAATGGTGTTGGGTAGACTGATGGGACTAAAGACTGATAAATCCCCAGGGCTTGAATCCCAGGGTACTTTAGGAAGTGGCTCTAGATATTGTGGACACATTGGTAATCATTTTCCAGTGTTCCATAGATTCAGGATCAGTTCCTGTGGATTGGAGGGTAGCTAATGTTATCCCACTTTTTAAGAAAGGAGGGAGAGAGAAAACAGGGAATTATAAACCAGTTAGCCTGACATCAGTAGTGGGGAAGATGCTGGAGTCAATTATAAAAGATGAAATACCAGCACATTTGGACAGCAGTAACAGGATTGGACTGAGTCAGCATGGATTTATGAAGGAGAAATCATGCTTGACTAATTTTCTGGAATTTTTTGAGAATGTAACTATGAAAATGGACAAGAGAGAGCCACTGGATGTAGAGTATCTGGATTTTCAGAAAGTCTTTGATAAGATCCCAAATAAGAGATTAGTGGGCAAAATTAGACCACATGGCATTTGAGGTAGGGTAGCAACATGGATAGAAAATTGGTTGGCAGACAAGAAACAAAAAGTAGGGATTAACAGGTCCCTTTTAGAATGGAAGGCAGTGACTAGTGGGGTACCGCAAGGCTTGGTGCTGGGTCTGCAGCTATTTACAATATACATTAATGATTTAGATGAAGAGATTAAAAGTAACATTAGCAAATTGGCAGGTGACAGAAAGCTGGGTGGCAGTGTGAAATGTGAGGAGAATGTTACGAGAATGCAGGGTAACTTGGACAGGATGGGTGAGTGGGCAGATGCATGGCAGAAGCAGTTTAATGTGAGGTTATTCATTTTGGTGGCAAGAGCAAAAAGGCAGATTACTATCTGAATGGTGTCAAGTTAGGAAAAGGGGAAGTACAACAAGATCTATGTGTCCTTCATCAGTCTATGAAGGTACAGCAGGCAGTGAAGAAAACTGATGGCTTGTTGGCCTTCATAATAAGGGGAGTTGAATATAAGAGAAAAGTGTTCCTTCTGCAGTTGTCCAGGGCCATGGTGAGACCACACCTGGAGAACTGTGTGTCCAGTTTTGGTCTCCAAGTTTGAGGATGGCCATTCTTGATATTGAGGTACTGCAGCGAAGGGTCACAAAGTTAATTCCCAGGATGGTGGGATTGTCATATTTTGAAAGATTGGAGTGACTGGGCTTGTATACACTGGAATTTAGAAGGATGAGAGGGGATATGATTGAAACATTTAAGATTATTAAGGTATTGGACAAGCTAGAGGCAGGAAACATGTTCCCGATGTTGGGGGAGTCCAGAACCAAAGCCCACAGTTTAAGAATAAGGGGTAGGCAATTTAGAACTTTTTCACCCGGAGAGTTGTGGATCTGTGAAATGTTCTGCCTCAGATGGCAGTGGAGGCCAATTCTCTGGATGCTTTCAAGAATGTTAGATAGAGCTCTTAAAAATAGTGAAGTCAAGGGCTTTGGGGAGAAGGCAGGAATGTACTGATTGTGGATGATCAGCCATGATCACAGTGAATGGTGGTGCTGGCTCAAAGGGCTGAAAGGCCTACTCCCGCACCTATAGTCTAACACTGCGTTCTGCAAAAGTTATTCAGATGATTTACAACTAAATAATTTCATAATTGGGTATGTTTTCCTGGTGCAAAATATCCTATCAGTTTAACTAGATGCCTTCAGTTGAGTAATTTATGGTACAATTCATCAATGGCTGTGAATAATAGAGAAAAGCAAATTATTCCCAATATTAAGGAAGTTTCTACCCCAAAGGTTTTAAGAAAAATGTGCACACAGCAAGCAAACTTTTTGTTATCTTGCCTTCAGTTAACCATCATGCCGGTAACTTCAAACAAGAATATTGTTTGTATAATTAAGAAATAACAGAACAAAATTCAAAGCTGGAATGTCTCACCTTAATGGCTTCCACAGAATCGTATTTATCAAGTTTATTGACCTGGTTTGTGATGCTTGTGTTGAGAGGAACTGCAGAAATTGGATGGATGACAGTAGCATCATGGGACTGCCTTTGATATCGGTGACAGTAAGCATATACAAGTAATGTTAGGAGACAACCTAAGATGGAACAGCTGAGTCCCACAGCAATCATATGGAACATGTTGAATTCTGCAAATAATGTTAGAAAAATTCAATTAACCCCTCCTTGAATTAGGTATGAATTTGTTTGAGATTTCTTCAAATTGCTGTCTCAGAATTCATTGCTTACCACCACATCTTCTCTCCACTGCACTGGACTTTGCAACATACACTTCTGAGGAAATAATTTAAGAAACTATTTTAAAATTATTTACATTAATAAAAATGCATATTTAGAAATGAAAATGCTTTAAAATATTGACAATCTAAAGCCCCTTTCACACTTGCAAGTGACCCCAGGAATCAATGGCGAATCGGCCTTTAAAGTGTCCAGTGTGAAAGCAAAATCAGCTCAACGGTGGCATCAGATGACATTATCTCTCACCAGGGATTGATGGCCTTGACCCCAAGTATAATCCCTGGTGTCTGCAGGCACCAGCATTGCAATCATCCAAGGGTGAAACAGGTTATTTCAATCCCACAATGCAATTGCCCAGGTTTTTGTGTGAGTGCAGGAACATGAAGGAAGAAAGGATTAAAATGAAAGTATAAACTTTGTCATGTGAAAGTCACAGCGAGGGAGAGAAGAAATAAATAACAATAAGCTGATAATTTTTAAACAGTGTGGGAAAGTTGGTAGCACTATAGCGCACAACTTGTAAAAACCGTGGGAAAAAGCACCTGACTTATCAGAATGTTGTGCGGCAGAGAAACCCTCCATGAATGCTCTGTGCATTTCTCTGCTGCTTGGAATTCTGGGAGGGCAGGTCCACCATTCCTTTTTCCCCCATGGTATTTATAAATTGTATGCAATAGTGCTACCAACTTTCCCATGCTATACAAATTGTGTGCTATAAGCGCTACAAACTTTCCCACACTGTATAAATTGTACGTTATACTGCTACCAACTTTTCCACCGTTTAAAAATTGTCTGCTATTGCTATTTATTGCTAGCACTTTCCCACAGTCCCTTATAAAGGTTTATATAGGTTGGCATAACTACAACAGGGGCTGAAGGGTACATAAAGCTTAATTATGATATAATTAGGCATGATTAATTTTGTTCAAACATAAGATCATAATACATTGATGAGGATTTAGCGCAGGTCCGCCATCGCTCGATGTGTCATGACATCATCACCAGTAGAAGGTAGAACAGTCCTAACCTCGGGAATAGCTCCTTGCAAATGTGAAAGCGTTCAGTGTCCCAGTTAGGAGTCCAGTCAAATGTGAAAAACCAAACCCTTATTCCTATCCCAGGACACTGAACGGCCAATTTAGTGTGATGCAAGTGTGAAATGGGCTTAAGTTTATTCAGCTGAACCACAGAACAGGACCGTTTTGCCTATTAAGCTACCTGATTCAATTTATCGTGGTGATAGGGTAGAAGTTTGGCATCAGTTTTGTTCATGCAGTACATTGGTGATTCCATTTTTATTTTCCAATAACACCACCCAGAAAGGAAGAACACGCCTTTAGGAATTCCAAAGGAACTACTCAAAATTCTTAAGAGCTAATGATGTGCCATGTAAGCATATTCAATGTTGATGCATGCAAAGAACGGCAGCAGTTGGCACACAGCAACTTCAATGACAATGAGACTATGACAACTTCTGTTTTTAGTTACGCTGTTTAAGGAATAAGTATTTCCTTGCGCTTTGGAAAAAAAAATAAAGATTGGGTGTGGACATGTTGCTGAGCAAGCAAATACTTGCTCTCAAGATGCACATATCCCTTACCTATGTGAATTAGGTTTGTGAAGCTACCCAATTAACAATCCATCACAGAAAGAACATCAATAAAGGGGGAAGTAAGAACTGGTTAATAATGTTGCTGAAAAAAATAAAACTGGTCAAGCAATGCAAAATGCAGTAAATTTTACTCCTGTGATTTTCATTCCTGCACATCTAAAATTCAAAACTGCATCTTGTACTTAAGCTAATAATAAGATACATTTATTTTAATATTGAGGTGTTCTAGGCAATGAAAAAGGTTCTCAAAGCTTGCAGTGGGATCTGCACCAGCTGGAAAATGAGCCATAAAATGGCAAATGAAACTTAATTTAGACAAGTGTGAAGTGTTGCATTTTGGAGGGGAAAAATAAAGAAAGGAAATGCTTGGTAAATGGTAGGGCACTAAAGAGTGCCCAGAATCACAGTGCGGCTTTCGCACAAACAGAGGAACTACTGACATGGTCTTTGCCCTCAGACAGCTCCAAGAAAAGTGCAGAGAACAAAACAAAGGACTCTACATCACCTTTGTTGACCTCACCAAAGCCTTCGACACCGTGAGCAGGAAAGGGCTTTGGCATCGGATGCCCCCCAAAGTTCCTTAACGTGGTTTTCCAACTGCACGAAAACCAACAAGGTCGGGTCAGATACAGAAATGAGCTCTCTGAACCCTTCTCCATTAACAATGGCGTGAAGCAAGGCTGTGTTCTCGCACCAACCCTCTTTTCAATCTTCTTCAGCATGATGCTGAACCAAGCCATGAAAGACCTCAACAATGAAGACGCTGTTTACATCCGGTACCGCACGGATGGCAGTCTCTTCAATCTGAGGCGCCTCCAAGCTCACACCAAGACACAAGACAAACTTGTCCGTGAACTACTCTTTGCAGACGATGCTGCTTTAGTTGCCCATTCAGAGCCAGCTCTTCAGCGCTTCACGTCCTGCTTTGCGGAAATTGCCAAAATGTTTGGCCTGGAAGTCAGCCTGAAGAAAACTGAGGTCCTCCATCAGCCAGCTCCCCACCATGACTACCAGCCCCCCCACATCTCCACTGGGCACACAAAACTCAAAACGATCAACCAGTTTACCTATCTCAGCTGCACCATTTCATCAGATGCAAGGATCGACAATGAGATAGACAACAGACTCGCCAAGGCAAATAGCGCCTTTGGAAGACTACACAAAAGAGTCTGGAAAAACAACCAACTGAAAAACCTCACAAAGATAAGCATATACAGAGCCGTTGTCATACCCACACTCCTGTTCGGCTCCGAATCATGGGTCCTCTACCGGCATCACCTACGGCTCCTAGAACGCTTCCACCAGCGTTGTCTCCGCTCCATCCTCAACATCCATTGGAGCGCTTTCATCCCTAACGTTGAAGTACTCGAGATGGCAGAGGTCGACAGCATCGAGTCCACGCTGCTGAAGATCCAGCTGCGCTGGGTGGGTCACGTCTCCAGAATGGAGGACCATCGCCTTCCCAAGATCGTGTTATATGGCGAGCTCTCCACTGGCCACCGTGACAGAGGTGCACCAAAGAAAAGGTACAAGGACTGCCTAAAGAAATCTCTTGGTGCCTGCCACATTGACCACCGCCAGTGGGCTCATATCGCCTCAAACCGTGCATCTTGGTGCCTCACAGTTTGGCAGGCAGCAACCTCCTTTGAAGAAGACCGCAGAGCCCACCTCACTGACAAAAGGCAAAGGAGGAAAAACCCAACACCCAACCCCAACCAACCAATTTTCCCCTGCAGCCGCTGCAACCGTGTCTGCCTGTCCCGCATCGGACTTGTCAGCCACAAACGAGCCTGCAGGTGACATGGACTTTTTACCCCCTCCATAAATCTTCGTCCGCAAAGCCACGCCAAAGAAGAAAAAGAAAGTAAGAGTGCAGTAGAACAGAGGGATCTGGGAATACAGATACATAATTCCCTGAAAGTAGTGTCACAGATAGATAGGATTGTAGAGAGAGCTTTTGGCATATTGGCCTTCATAAATCAAAGTATTAAGTATAGGAGTTGGGATGTTATACTAAAGTTGTATAAGACATTGGTGAGGCCAAATTTGGAGTACAGGTACCTATCCTTTTATCCAGGATTCCTAACAATGGCAAACTCCAAAAACCAGCACTTTTTTAGTTATGAAAACGCAACCACAGTACTCCTAGCCCCCGCCTGCAGCCATCTGTCAGTCGCCCCCACCTGCCCCCGTCTGTCCGTCAACCTCCTGACGCAGCAGCAGGGGCGCACTGCTGCTGAGCCCAGAGTTCACTTGCCTCTGTGGTTGGCATCGGCGTAATATGGGAGCAATGGGTAATCATTACCCATAATCCCCAAACAGCTGAAATTTGGATAGGTACATGGATGTGAGAAATATGGAGCTTATGGACTCGGTGCAGGTCAGTGGGACTAAGCAGAAAAGAGGTTTGGCATGGACTAGAGGGGCTGAAGGGTCCTGTTTCTGTGCTGTATTTTTCTATGGTTCTATAGTTCTATTTTCAACATTATTGTTACAACTGTACAAACAATTCTTGTCTTTGTATCATAAACATCTCAATATTCAGTTGAATTATGAAATACTATTCAAAGTCTGAACTTGTAAAATAGCTGTTTATAATCAGGTTTGTTGAACCAGCATTTGGAAAGCTGTGATCAAGCAATGTTACTTTGCAGGGAGCTAAATTAAGACGCAATGCTAGGAATTTCCTTGTATCATGTTTGAACAGATGTCAGTTCCACTTCAGTCACTTGAGAGTTTTAGTTTGCATGATCATTTGCAATTTATGCAGTGGACTCTGTGGTTACAGAGATAGCACTGCTCAGCTAATAGTCTGATTTGAATATATAGGAGAAACTTGTCAGATTTACCAGAGATATTTCCACATACAGAAGTGGAGAATAACTGGGTACCTGCTTCTAAAATGTAATCATGAATATGTGTTGTTGCTGTTGCATGTATTTCTTTTCTCTTTCATTTGAAGTAACTTCAACATCTGCCATAAACATGAGGGTGGAGGGGGGAGTGGCAAGATGGCGTAGAGGGCAGACGTGCGATCCCACCCCTCCTCAGCCAGTTTTTTAAGTACCCGTCTTTAAAGTTTATCTAAGTGAATAAAAGTTGTATCTTTATTTTTGGGAACATTAGTGGGTCACAATGGCGACTAATGTTAAAAAAAAGAAAGCTCAATTACAGAAGAAATTACCTTTTAAAAGTGCTGAAGTATTGAGGCCTACCTGTCCAGTTGAAGCCACGAAATTGTCATTTGGAACCTCCAAGGCACAGAGAACTCCTGCCAGGCTGAGTATTACACCGGCGCCAACCTTGTCTCCACAAGATGGTGCCGGCATGTTGATGAGCTTGGCCAGAGTTGATTCGCGCATTCGCAATTTCAGACACGTGGGCGACCCGGCTGAAAGAAGAGCCCTTGAGCCCAGGCTGCTGTCGGGTGAGCCAGGGACGCGCAGAATGGCGTTGGAAGCTGCCTCTGCGCAGTCCCTGGCCTTGCCGGGCATGCGTGGTGCCTCAAGTGTCCGTGAATTACTGGACCGCGTGTGAGCTGTGGGGGGGCCAGAGCAGCGGCGTCCCAACGTGGTCGGGATACCGCCATCGGGTGTGCAGACCTGCAACTGCACTGGGAAGGGCCCGACAATGTTGGAAGAAGAGGAAGACTTACCTTTAACGTGCAGTCACGGGAACAATTGGAGGTGGAGTCTAGAGAAGGTAGGCCTCAAGATGTGGAACTGGAACCTGGAATGGAGTCTGTTTGTACAGTCTTGGAAGGGATTGCCTATCATATGGACAATATGTCAAAACAAATGACTCAAGGATTTTTGGATGTGACAACTAAAATATCTAACACATCTGAAGATATATCTAATATGTCTGAAGATATATCTACAGTTAAGAGGGATGTCAGTAAATGTATTAAATTAGTGGATATAGGGCAAGAAATTTTTTTTTAAAAATTGAAACAGCTTTTTCTGAGTGTAAAATTCAAGTTGTACGTAATAAGGAAAAAATAGAGAAAGTGGAAGATTCATTTGTGGATTGGAAAATCAAAGTCGGAGAAACAATGTGAAAATTATGGGTCTTCCAGAAGACATTGAAGGGTCTGATCCAATAAAATTTTTCAAGAGTTGGATTCCCGAGGCAAAGAGTTATTTTTGGAAGGTTTAGTATTGGAAAAGGCACATAGAGTGTTACGAAAGAAACCGTTACCGGGACAACCACCACGAGCGGTCTTAGTTCGGTGCCTGAACTATCAAGACCGAGAAATGATACTACGGTGGGCGGGACAGAAGGGACGACAAAGTCAATCTCCAATGATGATCCAGAATTTTTTTAAAGCAGATTTGAGTCAAGAAATTATTAGGCGACGACGGGAATTTAATTCGGCTAAAGAAGGGTTATAAATTTGCTTTTCGATATCCTGCTGTGTTAAAAGTCTTATGGTAACTTTCAATCTCAATTTTTTGAGAATAATCATGATGCTTAGTTTTTGCTAATTCATTACCAGATTTACGAGGACATGGAAGAGTTTCGACACCGTCGCCTAAAAAGAGGGCAAATGGAAATGGGCAGAATGGGAAGAATGGGAAAAATTGAAAAAATGGAAAGAAAGAGGTTTTAACACAAAGTCTTATTGACATTGAAGATCTGGAACAATCATTGGGAATGGAGTCATTGGGTTGAATATATTCACAGTATTGAATTGTGTTAATGTGAATGATGTATTTCTGGCTGGGGGGGTGGATCGCCCTGAAATCAGCACAAAGAATGTGATTAATACTCTGCTGGATGTATATGGTGACAATGACACTTCAAAACATTCAAGGCTCAATAGTTTGTAGAATGCATTACATTTATCCATCCAATAACATTAGGCAGGTAGTATTCTTCACTATGCTTTCACCATCTACTTAAGGAAATGGGAAAAGAACCAACACTGCAACACACAAGGATAAATAAGAACAAACAAAAAAAATGACAAATGGCCATGAGATTTCTAATTAGAAATTTGAGTAAATTCAGAATAGAAATCTGCTAGTCTTGAAATTGTGCTAAACGTGTAGTGAAAAGGTTAACCTGGGTTTCTACTCACTTTCAATAATGCAAGCTTCACAGTACTACACCATAAATTTGCCATATACAGCTGGCATCTCATAGCTCCAACACTCCAATTTCAATCATGAACTCCAATGCGATCCTGTGGACTTTGTTCATTCTCTCTGTATCTGCTGGGTTTCCTCTGGAAACCCCATTATTGATGTTCTTTCTGTGATGGATTGTTAATTGGGTAGCTTCACAAACCTAATTCGCATAGGTAATGGGATATGTGCATCTTCTGAGCAAGTATTTGCTCAATCTTCTTTTTTTCCCCAAAGCGCAAGGAAATACTTATTCCTTAAACAGCGTAACTAAAAACAGAAGTTGTCATAGTCTCATTGTCATTGAGGTTGCTGTGTGCCAACTGCTGCCGTTCTTTGCATGCATCAACATTGAATATGCTTACATGGCACATCATTGACGCTTAAGAATTTTGAGTAGTTCCTTTGGAATTCCTAAAGGCGTGTTCTTCCTTTCTGGGTGGTGTTATTAGAAAATAAAAATGGAGTCACCAAAACTGATGCCAAACTTCTACCCTATCACCATGATAAATTGAATTAGGTAGCTTAATTGGTTTTCTTCTGTATCCCAAAAACCAATCTACAGGAGCACAATTGAGAGTGTCCTGTCTGGCTGCATCATTGCGTTGTATGGTAGCTGGAAGTCACTACAAAAGATCATAAATAAGGCCAAGAAGATCACTGGGGTCTCCATTGATGACATGGGGTGGGTGTGTTGTTTCAATAGATCTCAAAGAATTGAGGGCCCTTCCATCTAACACACATAATCTTTGTCCCACTGCCATAAAGGAGCATCAAAATCAGGGCTGCCAGGCTAGGAAATAGTTTCTTCCTGCAGGTTGTGAGATTGATGAGTAGTATCCAGTAACTGAGTAAATCAAACCAAAAATATCTGTATTTATTTTAAATTATATTTTTAGACATAATTATTGCATGCTACGTATTGTTTATGTGTGAGCATTGTGGCTGAGATAAATACTGTTTTTTTCTGGTTATATACATACAGTCAGATGAAAATAAACTTGAACTTAAATTTAGCAAATTTTGAAGTTACAAAACATTGAACATTATTTTGTGCTAATATTGGGTAAGCATTAATTAATGAGCACATAGAAGTTGCAGATGCTGAAACATTGAACAAACAATTGCTGGAAGAGCTCTGCAGTTCAGACAGCATCTTGGGGTTTATTATTCTTTATGAATGAGAGGGTATCCAATCACAAGCAATTAAAAAAATTGAATATGCATTCTTTGGACTTTAGAAGAAAGAAGGATAAATATCAGAGGGCATCTGTACAAGGTATGGGGAGGAAAGATTAGGGGAAACGTCAGGGGTTTTTTTTTAACATAGGAAGTAGTAAGTGATTGGAATGCATTGCCAAGGGTGGTGGTGGAAGCTGCTACAATAGAGATATTTAAAAGACTCTTAGAGAGGCACATGGAAACAAGAAAAATAGAGAGTTTTGTGTATGAGGTAGGGAAGGTTTAGCTTGTTGAGTAGGTTTCTATCAGTCAGCACAACATTGTGCGTTGAAAGGCCTGTATTGCACTGTAATGTTCTATATTACATTCAAAAGGGATCCTAAACTACTTTGGAATGTTAGAATAACCCATCTTAATCAGGGTTCATCAAAACTCTGTAAGTGAATCTTCAATCCTATTTCTAAACTCTGACGCTCTTGCAATACATGTCATTTTCCTTACACTATCTTTGATTTGTTCATGCGAGAACCAATTTTCAATCTATGCTAACATACATCAACTTTCTCCCACCCCCCCACCCCAACCCTTCCAATATCATGAGTTCTTATCTTATGTGCATGCTCTCCATGTGGCATCAGTAACTTTTATAGTCATGAAACTGCTCATTGCTTGACCTTTAACATCTTGGGTGCAAGTCATAGAGGACCATACAATTAGCTTTGCATAGTAAATGATCTTTTCATCATCTGTAACCCCTAGTTTCAAGTCCATAAAGAAAAACCGGGCAGCTCCAAGTCTGGGCCAGAGGTCATGGATTCCAAATTAGGGAATCATCAAGGCAAGAGCCAGGAGGTTTACTTGGCAAATTGCTGGCTTTGCATCTACTGTTGGGTAGGGAAGGGGAGCAAATAAAAAGATGCTGTGGAAAGGAGGGTTAGTGAATTGTAGTCCTAGAATTGAATCAAAGAACCAAATGGTGAGTTTGTAAGAGATTGCATGGTGAATTGGCAGCCTGTTATCTGGAGATAGTGGAGTGAGTGAGGAGGAGGGGGGAGGAGGATGGGTTATAGGAAAGGACTCAGAGTTGAGGGCCTGGTATCATTAATCAGTGGAGCAAGCAGTGAATGAGGCTGAGAGGATAGTGCAATGGCAAGTCACAGGTCCTTTTAAGTTGTGCCACTGAAATTTTGGTTGAGCTGCGAGTTCCAAGTGTTTCAGGAAAACATTAACTAATTATTCCTGGCAGTGTTCTAAATGAATATTACACAGGGAATGGCATCATTCCACACACTTCTGATGCGGAAAGTTGCTGACGTATATAATCACAATTCATAACAGGAAAAGCCTGGTTAAACTACCTGAGAAATACAGTCATTGCATTCCATTCCAAAATAAATCAATTTTCATTTGATCAACGCTATTTTTTTTGTAGATTTGCTTGTTCAGAATTAATTACCCCTGAATGTTGCTGTTGTAGAACTGCTGTACTAGAATGGGAAAATCGAATGCTTGTCCAAAGAGAAGATATGTTTGGCATCTTTGCCAAATCTAAATATCACGCCCAAAATTTTAAAGAGGTGAGATTGATATGAATATTTAACTTTAACAGAAAACCAATTCATAATTAAATGTAGATTTTGGGTTAACTTGAAAGTCACCTCCAGCCAGCAAACTTACCTGGAATAAAGTTAGAGTCATAAGTACAAGCTCGGCTCTCACTGCTGTTCTCAGAACATTGGTAACCCACTGGAAATAATATTTTACAGTGACGAGTACGTCGCTGTGACCCAGACACCTCGCATTCTGACCATGCAGACCACTCTGACCAGTTATCTGCACAGGGAGAAAAAATGGTAAACAAAATAATCCTAGAATAAAGATGACACTTTCAAACATAAAATAATGAACCATTTGTTACTTTCTGAAATATTTAACTGATCATTTATCTCTTTTTTTACTATGGAGAAAGGTAATAGAGGCACAATATCATCTAACTATTTTTAATCAGGAATAATTTTAGTCCCATCACAAGCTTTCACACAAATTCTTAAATTGAACTGTTTCTATCAGTGAAAAGTCTCCTCTCTGCTGGCTTTGCTTCAGTTGGAAATCATATCGGATACATTGAAGAAAATGCCCAATTATCCTGGTAGATATAACAAACCAGTTACAATGCTATATCCTAAATTTTACAATGCATCATAATTCACTTTATTGTGAATATTTATTATCATAAACAATGACTGGACACTAATGGTAATTAGATTCAAAACAGGTTTTAAAAAAATCTTGTCTATTCGAGTTTTTTCCTTCATTATTAAATATCTTAACACAGACTGGAACATTAAAAATTATAATTTACCACTCTTTCATCCTGCAGGAAAAATAAGTACAAATATTATTTTTTTAATTCTATGCATTTCTTCAAATTATAGTCATCATCATATTGCTGGAAATTATTTTCGTTAACTAAAATTCCAAGAAAAATTCACTGAGCAGTTAGCAAGCTCCCTACATTCCCCACCTGGACAAGGATGTGTTTTGCATAGAGCTTCTTCGGTGTGCAGACCAAGACAGATGTCGCCACCAAAGGCAGGCACAGGATTGTTGCAGGAACGAGTCCTCGTGTAATGTCCACCTCCACAGGTAACTGAGCACTTGGACCAAGAAGACCAACAGGACCAGCCACCATCCACTTAAAAGAAAAATTACTCTGATGAAGAATCTTCAACCTGATTTTTTACAATAGTTTCACTTCCGATAGATGCATTTTCTATTTTTAGTTTCCACCAGTGCAGATTTTTTGGTTTTCAAATAATGCATCAGGAGGCACTTTACCTAGCTGGGTGCTATTGTCTTCAGTTTTCAAATAATGCATCAGGAGGCACTTTACCTAGCTTGGTGCTATTGTCTTCAGTTTTCAAATAATGCATCAGGAGGCACTTTACCTAGCTTGGTGCTATTGTCTTCAGTTTTTTTTAATATTTTTTATCTTTCACACCATAAATCACATTAGCCATGATATACACTTTTTCTTTTTCACACATATACAGTGACTTTTTCTCCCCCCCCCCTCTCATCCATTTAAGGTATACAATCTAGGATACATTAAACCAGTCAGACAATGTTGTCACTCAACAAAAATAAACCAGAAATTCTACTGAGTCCATTCTTTTCTTTCCTTCTCCTTCCATCAACTTAGGTAATGTTTGTCCCCGGTAGGTTTTCGCTATTGTATTTAATGTAAGGCTCCCATACTTGTTCGAATATTTCAATATTATTTCTTAAACTATATGTTATTTTCAGTGAGTCCACATGAAGATAATGGAACAACTTAGGATAATAACAATAACAATAGGACCAAATGTCATATTTCCAAGCTTTCTAACAATTGAAACAGCAACATTGTGAGTATGGACGAGAATTTAAAGAAGGTTTAGAGGTCTATGGACAAGCTGGGTGAATGGGCAAGAATGTGACAGATGGAATGAGGAGGAAAAATATATAACTTTGTTACATGTTACAGAAAACAACATTTGTAGGTAGTGTCTTTTTCAAAATAGATCTGGGTGTGGTTGCGCACAGACAGCATCTTGGGGTTAAGGCCAACGTGCAGGTTAGGCAACATGCAATTAAGTGGCCAAATGGCACTTGGTCTTGATTATGAGATCATTTCAATGCAAGGCCAAGAAAGTTTCATTGCAATTGTGTGGGGCCTGAGTGAGACCACACCTTATGTATTATTTTACAGTTTTTGTCATGTTGCCAAAGATAAGATATCCTTAAAAGGATTACAAGATTCATTTAGTTGATTCTGGGGATTGTGCATTTGACACTTATGCAGGTACAGTATTAGAGTCCAATACTCAATCTACTCAATATACAGTGCCCTCTATAATGTTTGAAATTAAACAATTCACCTGTAATTAAAGTGCACACTACAGAGATTATTCAAAGTTATTTGTACACATTTTGGTTTAATCATGTAGAAATTACAGCACTTTTTATACATAGTCCCCCCATTTCAGGGCACCATAATGTTTGGGACATTTGGCTTCACCGGTGTTTAATTGTTTCACTGGTGCAGGTATAAGAGAGCAAGGCTTGCTTCTAAGCTTTTGATCACCTTTGGAGTCTGGAGTTGCCATTTTTGACCATGGGGACCAGAGTTGTGCCAATGAAAGCCAAAGAAGCCATTATGAGACTGAAAAACAAGAACGGTAAGAGACATCATCCAAACCTTACAGTTTGGAACATCATTAAAAAAGAGTATACTGGTGAGCTCAAATACATGTCCAACAGATCAGAAACACTCTTCAGGAGGCAGGTGTGGATGTGTCAATGACTAATATCCACAGAAGACTTCTTGAACAGAAATACAGTGGCTACACTGCAAGATGCAAACCATGAGTTAGCCACAGAAAGAATGGTCAGATTACAGTTTGCCATATAAAAGAACCAGCAGAATTCTGTAAAAAGGTCTTATTGACAAATGGGACCAAGATTAACCTGAATTAGATTGATGGCAATAGCATAGTGTTGAGGTGTCTGTTGTGTTCAAGAATAGGTTTGATAGGTTCAAAGAGAATCAATGCTAGATGTGTGTTATCAACAAATAGTGGGTTTTATTTCCACACAGGAGAATTCACAAAAGGGCACACACTCACACAGAACAACCCAGAATAATTCACAAATAACTGCACATTGGGTGCGAATAAATCACTGCTAAACATTCTCAACACTCAATTGAGAATGCAAAGTTTAAACACACAGTACCATCAACTCTCTTTCTCTAGTCCCTTTTAAATAGCCCTCCTGGGACCCAGGTGTGATTACAGGGGCAAAGGTGCTGGAAGCACCTTTTAAATTGCAGGGAAATTGACCCATTAAATTACAAACGTGGCAATTTAAGGGGGAATCCCCCCCCCCCCCTTCAATGACGAGTCACACATTCACCGGAAGTACTGTTGGATGTTCAGATGCTGGCTGCCTGGTGACACATGCACGCAAGCGCTGACGTCACCAGTATGAACGGGTTGGCCATTTTCCTGTGGATGTGACCTAGAAAAGTTTAACTGGGTTCCCTGACTACCTTTGAGGTAGGTCAGGGTCCCAGTTGGGTTCCAACAGGGTTGGACCCTAATTGCTGCATAACTGGGTTCTAAGCAGGAAAACTGCCCGGTTAACCCCATTTTACACTGCAGTTTGGAATGGCCTTCTCTCTAGCAGGCACAGCACACTAACAAGTATATCAAATGAACCTGGTCATCAGCATTGCCCACAGCTCGTGATCTGGGACAGGCCCAATACATTCGGCCCACAGGAGCAGCCCGTGGCCTGCAGCCTGAAATTTAGTGATGGTCTCCATGTAGCAAACAAAGGGAGAGAGCAGAGAATGCATGTGCACAGCTTTTTCAGTGCAAGACCTGTTCACGTGACCTACGAGGACCAATCACGCACCAGTATCACCTGTGGGAAGATCGACCCCTTGACTGGCAGGTGAGGTGACTTCCGACTAGACTCCAGCCATAGAGGTCACATGACTCTCTGCAATCCACACTGCAGTGTCAAGGAACTGCTCAAAATTCAAAGCATACCACTTTTGCCATGGTTTACATCTTGCAGTGTAGCCTATTTCTGTTCACGAAGTATTCTGCAGATCGTAGTCATTGACACATCTCACCTTACTCCTGAATTATCTGTCAGACGTACATGTAGGGATTGTTCTTCATTATGGTGAGAATTCTTCTCTCATCAGCAGTGGGGGTCTTCCTTGAAATACCAGTCCCTTTGCGATTACTGAGCTCACCAGAATGCATTTTCTTCTTGATGATATTCCAAACTATTGATTTTAATAATCTTAAGGTTTGGGCTCTTACTGCTGTATTCTTGTATTTCAGTCTCATAATGGCTTCTTTAACTTTCATTGGCACAACTGTTTCTCATGTTGAAAAATGGTAGCTTCAGACTCCAAAGGTGATCAAAAGCTTAGAAGCCAACCCAGCTCTCTTATACCGGCTCCAATGAAGCAATTAAACTGACCTGAGTACTCACAAATACCTGTGAAGCCAAATGTCCCAAACATTCTAATGCCCTGAAATGAGGGGACTATGTCTAAAAAGTGCTGCAATTTCTATATGGTCAAACCAAATAACCTTGAATAAACTCTGTAATGTGCACTTTAATTACATTTGAATTGTTTGATTACAAATTTAAAACTGTTGAGCAAAGGGACAAATAAAGGAAAAAAGGTACCTTTGTCCCAACATTATGGAGGGCACTGTATGGAAAAATGAGAGGGAAACTCATCAAAATTCTTAAAGGGGGTGATTCAATGCTTGAGAAGTCAAATCAGGGGCACAGTTTGAGAATAACGGGTAGATCATTGATAGCTGAGAGGAGGAGATACTGAACATTTGGAATTCTCCACTCCAAAGCACTACATAGTTTCAGACATTCACCATTCTAAACCCAGCTCAATGGATTCCAGACAGTAAAGGGTGCACGGTAAACTGGGATGGTGTCAGAAACTGTATCGACACAAGGTCAGTCACAATGTTTGTGAATGGCAAAGGTTTGAAGGGAGAGATAGCAACCTCCTGCTTCTATTTTTATATTCTTATGTTGTATTCAGAGATCTATTTGAAATTACCTCTCCACTTAAAGCGACTATACATTTTGTATCAATAATATTGAGCAGAGGGATTTTTTTAAATTTGTGTCAGATGCCACCATTTTAACATAATTGTTACACCATTTTGAAGACTCTCCTAAGGACATTCAGCTAAAATATGGTTTTACACAAGGTCAAGCACAAAATAAATACAATAGTTAACATACACGTGGACTTGTATGTTTCACAAACCTTAAAAACACATTTAAGTAGCACAATTGTAAACTTAATTTTTTTAAATTACTGCTATGCAGACTCAAAGGATCTTTCCCCAACTTGAAGGGAGTTTGATTACACAAGCACATTTCACGTGCACTTCAAAATTACTTTAATTCTACAATAACAATATCCAAGGGTCTCTCTGACACTTGTGCTCAGAATTCTGCATTCTAAGTAGACAAAGCACAAAGTGATGCCAACAGCATCATCATGCCTGCCCAAACAACTCCATAATATATTTTCCAAGAGGAGACTATCAGTGCAGTGGACAACAATTTCTAGTCTATATAGTAACAAAAATTTTAAAGCAACAAACAGGCATTAAAAAATAAGCTGTAGCGGGCCGGGTCAACCCCACACACGATGCCATAGTGAATAGTCAGCGTGGCAGGGCACAGGGGCTTTCCTCCCACCATGCATCACTCCTGTGAGCCTGTCACCTCCCCTAAAAAGGAACATGCATGGTTGGAATAAACGGCAGTTGCTGGATAACTTGCTTGGTGTGGGGAGTTTTTATTTCAGTAGCTCTGCCTTTTGCAGAGCAACCAAGCAATAAAAGAGTGGAAGTTTACAGATAAAAGCAATAATAACTCCTACAAAGCAGCAGAAAATGTAGATTTTGTTTTTCTGAAGTTGACCTATTGTTAGATATTTTCAACAGACATAAATTGCTGATGTTTCATCTATCGAGAATTCTGCAAATGGGTCCCTAAAGAAAATAGGGACCCAATTTACATGCACATGTAAATCAATGTCTGTGCAATGGCAGATTATAGACTACAGAACTCAATCTGCTAATATACTAAATCAAACAGCAACTGCTGTGACAGTGAAGTTCAGAGAACAGAACCAATTGGAGGCCTGCTGAATTCTTTGTAGATATTTTTCATTTCAGCTACTGATAATTTTTCAATTATTCCTGTGGAGCTGAAGCTGAATCCTTCACAGACTATGGCAGATGTAGGATACTATATGAATCATATAACAGATAAGTATTAATGACACATTTGAAGATTGTAACACCTAGGATTCGGTTTATTTAAAATGAACTTGTGTTGATGATAAAAAAAACTTTTTCTCTGATGGGCTATGGCAGAACTCAACAATACATAGAGGTCTAAAGGTTAATCCAGGATTAAATTAAATTGTGTTCCATTTGATCATAACATTTTAACCAAAAATTGTTTTGAAATTACTTTTAGCTTCCACTCTTACAACTGGCAAACTTTAAACTTGTAAATTCTTCTTTATATAGACCAGTGTCTTGGAACAATGCTTGCATTTTGGATAACCAACCCAAAGTACAATTCAGGGCCCCAAACAGTAATTCCAAGTGAAGCCATACTTCACTCATGAATCTGCAGGGGTTATCTATGGCATCTGATGCTCCCATTGTGGTCTCCTCTACGCTGGAGATACTGGGCCCAGACTAGATCACTTCTTTGAGCACCTTGGCTCCATCTGCCACAATAGCGTGGAACTCTCAGTGGCCACCCATTTCAATTCCTTTTTTGTTAAAATAACTTTATTTATTCGTTCATCAAAGTTATTACATACAATAAGAAAAATACATTTTGAACAAAAATTTTTTTCCCTCTTTTTAAAAAAGAGAAAAAAAAGAAAAGAAAAGAACCCCCCCCTCTCAGCCAGCTCTCTTTAGGAGTGCCAAAGAAAGAAAAAGGAAAACCAAAATATATTTACTAAAATCTAATCAAGATAAATCTAAATGTAAATATTCTAAATATAAAGATCACTTATTAAGAAAAAAAGAATAATTATCATGTAAAGCATATGTAATTTTTTCCATTACTAAACAAGTTTTCATCTCATTATGCCATCTATTAATATCAATCACATTAGCATTTTTCCATGTACTTGCTATACATTTTTTTTTGCTACAGATAAAGCTAAATATACAAAAGCAATCTGAAATCTATTTAATCCCAAATCTTTCAAAGGCTTCAACTTACCCAACAAAAATATTGTCGGATCTAAAAGTATTTTAATCTTATACAGATATTCCAAAAACAATTGAATTGCTTTCCAAAAAGATTGTATATGTACACATAACCAAACAGCATGAAAAAAAGTTCCAACCGAATTGCCGCACCTAAAACAAGAATCTGATTCACTAAAATTTTTTTTTTAAACTTTTCAGGTGTTAAATACTATTGATGTAAAAAATTATAATTAACCATTGCATAACAAACATTTATCAATCTAGTAACACGATCATGACAGATATCTAACCAGTCATCCTCAGAAAAAGTAAGGTTAATATCCTTTTCCCATTTAATCTTACATCTATTCCATCCCTTTTTTTCCATACTTCCCTGTAATATTTGATACATCAATGAAATGTATCCCTTCTTTGGTGCAGTCACAAGAAAAGATTCAAATTTAGTCAAATCAGGTAAAATCACGTTTCTACCAAATATGTGTTTTACTAGGGATCGAAGTTGATAATAAACAAATAAAGAATTTTCATTAATACCAAAATCTTCCCTCATTTGATTAAAAGATAAAAATCGACCTTCTTTAAAACAATCCCCCAAGTTTTTTATACCTTTAGATTTCCAATATGATAAGTATTGATTATACATTGGAAAAGGAATAAGTTGGTTATTATATAACGGTGTTAAAGTCAGTAATTTACCCTTAGAACCTATCATTCTATTTTTCCTCATCCATAACTTCATTAAATGTTTTAGTATAAGCACATTATATTGTTGAAATAAATTTAAATTCCACCAAAACAAAAATTGATGTGTTTCAAATTCAGAAATATTTGCCATCTCAATTTTAGCCCAACTCAGGGGCCGTTCCAAGTCCATTAATAAACTAATAAATTTAAATTGAGCTGCCTCATAATAATTTTTAAAATGTGGTAAGCGTAATGCATATTTCCAGGTTAACTTATTCAAAACTACTCTTGGAAATTTACCCTTCCATAAAAATTCCCTAACCATTTTATTTAAATCTCAAAAAAATTCTTATTAAGTAAGCACGGAATTGATTGAAACAAATATTGTATACGTGGAAAAATATTCATTTTAATAGTATTTACTCTTCCAATTTTGTTTCAATCAATTCCGTGCTTACTTAATGAGAATTTTTTTCGAGATTTAATTACTAATTATTCGAAGAATATTATCTGAAGCATACCTATTCTTTATAAAACCTATTTGATCAAAATGTATCAACTTAGGTAAAAATTTAATCAATCAATTCGCTAATACGTTAGCTATCATTTTATAGTCTACATTCAACAAAGAAATTGGTCTATATGAAGACACCTTTACGGGTCTCTATCCTTCTTAGGAATTACAGTAATTAAGGCACTAGAGCATGATTCAGGTAAATCGTAATGTTCTTTAATCTGTCGTAACACATCTCCAAACATTGTAGATAAATCATCATAAAATACCTTATAAAATTCAACCGAAAACCCATCATCACCAGGTGATTTTCCACTCGGCATTTCCAACATGGCTGATTTAATTTCCAAATCATTCAAAGGAGCCTCCAGCTCCAATATGTCTTCTTCTCCTAATACCGGTAATTTCAACACCGATAAAAAAGAGTCAATCGAACCGTTCTCCTGTTTTTCCTCAGAAGTATATAATTTCTTATAAAATGAATAAAACTCATCAGTAATCTCACGAGGTTTGTAAGTAATAATCAAATTCTGTCTAACTGCATTAATAACCCTTGATACCAGTTCTTTCTTTAACTGCCATGCAAGTACCTTATGTGCTTTCTCACCCCATTCATAATACCGTTGATTAGATCTATTAACCAAGCATTCATTGATAAGATTACAACGTATTATATTTCAATTTCAATCTAGATAACTCTATCTTCTGATTTTCTGTCGCATCTCTCTGAAATTCTTTTTCTAATTGATCAATCTGCTTCTCTAATTCAAGACTCTCAGTCAAATAGTTATTTTTAACCTTAGAAGTATAACTAATTATTTGACCTCTCAAATAAGCTTTCATAGCTTCTCACAATATAAATTTACTCTGAACAAAAAAAGATTGATTTGTTTCTTAACAAATTCAATAAATTCCACTTGTTTTTTAACAATATTGTATTGAAGCTACACAAACTTTTTCAGAACTCTCCTAAGTAAAATACAACAAATTACCCGACTTTTATATTCTGCTTGCAATATTTTCCCCTGTAAATGTGCCGATATTAAAAAAAATCAATTCTAGAAAAAGATTCATGTCTTAATGAATAAAAAGAAAAATTCTTCTCTGTTGGGTTAAGACGTCGCCAGATATCTACTAAATTAAAATCTTTCATCAAAGCTCGAATTTGAATTGCCATTTTAGATTTTTTAACATTTTTTGGAAATTTATCTAGTAAAGGTTCCAAAACACAATTAAAATCTCCTCCAACCAAAACATTTTCATTAGCTTGTCCCAAAAGCAAAAATGCATCCGAAATAAATACTTCATCATCCACATTCGGTGCATAAATATTAAGTAAAGTCCAAAATTCATTAAAAATCTTACAATTCAACTTAAGAATACGTCCAGCATTCATTTCCATTGATTGTAATTTTCTTTTTCATTCAAATGTGTCTCCTGTAAAAAAGCAGTATCAATCTCCATCTTTTTAATGTAAGCCAAAACTCGCTTACGCTTGATCAGATTATTTAATCCTTGAACATTAAAGGTGGCAAATTTCAAAATTACTAAATACCAAAAATAGTCACAAAATTAATAATAACAAAAAAAAGAAAAAAGAAAAATTTTCAAATAAAATATATAGGCCCTCCAAATAGAAATAGTATTCGTTAATAAAAAAACAAAAAAAAACTACCAAAAGGTAATAACTCCCTAAAAAAAAACTGGGTGTGGATAATCCACTAGTGACTGATGACTAACAAAGAAGTTAGTGCAATCCCCTCCTCCCCAGCCACCCAGTCAGAAATATTAACATATTACAAAAAAAATTTCAAAAAAAATTTTCAGCTTTAAGATTCCAGTCCAGATGGTGAACTAGTTTCAAGAGTAGATGAACTCTTTCCCTTCCGATTCTTCCCATTCCCATCCTTTCCATTTCTGCCATTTTGTCCGTTTCCAAGTCCATCAGGTTTTCTTTTAGGAGATAATGGTGGACTCTTTCTTTGTCCTCTGACATCTGGTAATGAATTAGCAAAAACCATTGCCTCATGCTCACTCTCAAAGAATTAAAACTGATAGTTTCCATAAAACACTTTCAACAAAGCAGAATAACGAAAAGCAAATTTGCAACCTTTACGCTATAAAACATCTTTAACTGAATTAAATTCACGTAGGCGTCTGATAATAACTTGACACAAATCAGGATAGAAGAAAACTCTACTATTCTGAACCATCATTGGGACTTGCCTTTGTCTTGCATTTTGAACTGCAAGTCGAAGAATTGTCTCCCTGTCCAAACAATTCAAACAACGAACTATCACAGCTCTTGGCAGCTGACCGGATAAAGGTGGTCTTCTTAAAGCTCTATGTGCTCTTTCCAATACCAATCCATCAGGAAAGGACTCTTCCCCCAACATTTGGGGAATCCAATTTGGAAAAAATTTAACAGGATCTTGACCTTCTATACCTTCTGGCAAACCCACAATTTTCACATTATTTCTTCTGCTTTGATTTTCCAAATAGTCCATTTTTCTTGTTAACTCTTTTTCCCGGGCTCCTAAACCTTTACCTGATTTTTCCACCTTCACTATTGTTTCTGTATTGGATTGTACCTGTTGTTTACATTCAGAAAAAGAAGCTTCAAATTTTTTGAATTTTTCCCAGTTTTCTTTAACTTCTGCCTTAACCACATTTAAGTCTGAAATTATATCAGTATTCATTTGAACCACCTGATTCAATTGACAAGTAATAATATCCAGATAAGAAGCAATACCTTCAAGCATCATATAAACAGGCTGAAGTGCAGTTTGGAATGCAGGATCCGGTTCCATAATTTGTAACTCATTTTCTTCCAGTTCTTCTTCCATTTCCTGTACAGTGGTAAGTCCTCTTCTTGTTCCTCTTCAAAAGGTAGCATTCTGATCGTTTTGCTGCAGGTTTGGACACCCAACGAGGACTCCCCGACTTCCTCAGGGGGTCGTTGTTGTCGTCCCCCCGCAGACCATTTTTTAATAAAATTACGGAAATCTCCGTAGTTGACAGTGCCACCCAAGCGCATAGTCGCTGCAGACTGCATGTCTGCCGTCGGGATCTTCTTCCTCCGCACTCCCGTCTCTTCCAACGGGAAAGTTCTTTGTAGCAAGCCTCCAGAGTCCTGCCCAATTTCTCAGGAGTGCGCTCCTTCCTCCGCAGAACAGGTTGAACCAGCGCCATGTTGAGACTGGTGAGTAACTGTTACCTTAGGTTTTGTCCCCACCGGCGATCGTTGAGGCTTGGGGATTGCTGAAAACGGATCCGAGACTGTTCAAGGTTGTTTAGGCCCCAATTCTTCTGCACTTCGAAACTGTATTTTCTTTTGTAACTGAGACTTAGTTTTTTTTTAACATTAGTAGCCATAATAGCTCACCAAAATATCAAACTAAAAATTAAAGTTTTAAAATTAAAAATAAAGGGTTAAAAAAATGGGCATTTAAAAATCTGACCAGAGAGGGCAGGGATTACACGTCTGATCCTTATGCCATCTTGCCACGCCCCTGTCACCCATTTCAATTCCCTATTCCATCCCCTTGCTGACATGTCTGTCCATGGTCTCATGCGCTGTCAGGCTCAGACCATCTGCAAATTGGAAGAATTTCAGACTATTTTAGGGCATGGGAGAAACATCAGTTATCAGACTCATTAATCAAACTATTAATAGGCAAGAGCATTTTTGATTTCAGGGAAAATTAAAGAAATGTCATATAAAGGTAGATTTGATGGGTCAATCTGTCACTAAGTAAATATTATAATCCACAGGATATTAATTATGTTATCTATAATTCAAAATAAATAGAAGCTTTGCTGTCTCCTGAAAATAGTTTAATAACTGCAATGTATTGGCAAATGCAAGAATCTTTGTTTTATTCTACCTTTGCATGAACAAGTAACTCATCTGATTGCAGGTTAAGATTAAGACTCAGAATTGGAAACCCAGCAAGGTTTGCATAATCTGTCACATATCTAACATGTATAAAAGTGTACGTCTTTTCAGGATATTGGAGGTGGGCATGGTAAAATGTGAAGTATTTTGTCACACAACTATTACATATAAACCTACAGTTCTCTTGTGATTAGAAAGGAGAATATAAATGTATAATAACATTTGGCAATGTTTATAATGTACATATCTTTTACTGTTTCTCATCTTTCATCTCTGCACACATGATATGCAGGAAAAAGTGCATTATCACCAAGGCTAGAAAATGTTCAGTTCACTTGACAAACAGCAATTTGTGCACTTTTGTACAGATTATTTTAAGGTAGCAGAGAACCAGCATGTACCTGGACAAGGCATGATATTGCACTCCTGGTAATCAACAGGTTGTCCCAGGCAAGGAAGTCCTCCATTCCTTGGCTCAGGATTATTGCACATTCGTTTGCGACTGCGAATTCCTCGGCTGCAATCTCTGCTACACTGTGTCCATGGCAGCCAAGCAGACCAAGCCCCATTGACTGTGTAAGCAGAAAATCTCCCAAACCGCAAGATGCTTCCAGAATACCCTTTTGGAAACAAGGGTTAAAGTCATAGAAGCAAAAATCAAAAATACAATTGCTTACCCATTTAAAAAAAACAAATGGTGGCAGACTTAATATTGTATGGGAGCAGATTTTTAACAAATTTCAAAAATATGATAGCATTAAAACACATTTTAAAATTTGAACTAATTTTAAACTTAAAAGTTAAACACACACTAAACAATTAAGTATATACAAGTTAAGAGAATTAAGTTAATCAAAGTCTACTTAAGATTCCCCTGACAACTTTTGCCCCATTGATTTCAATAAAAGTGCTATATTTGAGCCAGGTTTTACATGGTACAGGACCAATAGACAGATTTCTTGATAGAAAGTCTTGGAAAACTTGCAATCCTGTTGGTCTTCAAGGAAAATCCATCACACAGCACAGGTAACGTAGAAAACTATATCACTGCTGGATGTTTATGGGAATGCTGAACTTAGAGGACTTAGTGGATAAATAAAGTTGCAGCCAAGTCTTGGTATTCAGATGGAAGGTCTACCATTTTAAATCATATAAAAATCTTCTCTATTCGTTGGGAGTTAAGTGAAATTTCCTACATGGAAACTTTCCAGACATAAGATACTGGCCTAAAAAGTACTGCATTGACAGAAGCACTTTAACAGAACAGCCTGGCTGTGGAACGAGAGGTACTGCTACAAATCACTGAGGGTAGTTTTCTGGATAAAGCCATAAATCTAAAGGATAGATAGAATGCTTTAAGGCCCATATATCTATTCTGAGCCATGGTATCACAAACTGATACAATTCTCCTTTTTGATTTATTATTGTACCCATCCATTAGCTTTGGAGGTGTGGTGTCCTTGTTCCAGTAGAAGCGCAAGTAAAGGCTTTGGTGTGCTTTCTTGACTGTCGCACCAATGTGTTTGTCCAAAGTTAGGTCACTGGATGCGTTTATTCCTAAGAACTTGAAGCTATCTACTCTTTTGACTTCAGCAACATTTATCTGGTCAGTGGGGTGAACTCTGCCCACTCTCCTCAAAATCGTCTCCTTTGTCTTACTGATTATACTACTAATTTTGGTGCAATCCACAAACTTGCTTATCATACTACCAACCTTGTGATCCAAATTGTTAATATACCAGCGTTGTCTCCACTCCATCCTCAACATTCATTGGAGCGCTTTCATCCCTAACGTCGAAGTACTCGAGATGGCAGAGGTCGACAGCATCGAGTCCACGCTGCTGAAGATCCAGCTGCGCTGGGTGGGTCACGTCTCCAGAATGGAGGACCATCGCCTTCCCAAGATCGTGTTATATGGCGAGCTCTCCACTGGCCACCGTGACAGAGGTGCACCAAAGAAAAGGTACAAGGACTGCCTAAAGAAATCTGTTGGTGCCTGCCACATTGACCACCGCCAGTGGGCTGATATTGCCTCAAACCGTGCATCTTGGCGCCTCACAGTTCAGCGGGCAGCAACCTCCTTTGAAGAAGACCGCAGAGCCCACCTCACTGACAAAAGGCAAAGGAGGAAAAACCCAACATCCAACCCCAACCAACCAATTTTCCGCTGCAACTGTGTCTGCCTGTCCCGCATCGGACTTGTCAGCCACAAACGAGCCTGCAGCTGACGTGGACATTTACCCCCTCCATAAATCTTCGTCCGCGAAGCCAAGCCAAAGATTCAGTACTTTGCCATTCCACTGGTCACAAGCCTCCAATCCAAGTAACAATCCTCCACTACTGCACTCTGCCTCCTATCATTAAACTAATTCTTTATCCACTGGATAGATCACCTTGGATCCCATGCAATCTGACCTTCCAGACCAAGTTACCATGGAACGTTTTGTCAGTCCTCCCTGATGTCCAACATCCTGCCTTCAATCACTTCTTAAAAATACTCAAATAAGTTCATGAGACACAATTTCCCATTAACAAAGCCACCTCACCACCCCCTTCCTTCTCCTATCTTAGCTCACTGTTCTCTTCCCCATCACTTCTCAGTTCCTGTTTTTTGTTTCCCAACCATATAACCGATATCCACCTATTACCCCTTCCCCTTCCTCCCTCCTCTCCTCTTCCCCCCTCCATCACATTTTATTCAGGACGTTACCTGTTTTTTTCCAGATTCCTAATGAAGCTCCCATCAGATTGCTTTTCTTCCTGTATGACCTCCTGGATGCTGTATGACCTGCTGAGTTTCTCCAACACTTTTGTGTACTGTACGGGAATTCACCATGGAACTTTTAGCCAATCAGCGTCACAACCCCATGTGTAGGAAATAGGTACAGGTAGTGTATTGTTATGAAATTATAATTCGAATATCTAATCTCTGCTCAACACATGTAATGTTCATGTTTGTGCCACAATGCATGTACAGTGAGGTTCAGACAACCCAGATTCCCATCTGCAAAATCTATGTAACAGTAATCCCGCTGATCCCTACCATAACCAGTCCAGATAGCTCCAGAATTCCTTCTATTTTTCACACCTCGTCAGATTCCTATTGAATGTTTCACTACTTCACTTTGGCAGGGAATCCCAAACTCTAACTACTCACTCCGTTTTGTGTTTTTTTAAGTGCTTTTTCTCATATTGTTTCTGCAAAACTTTATTCTTAGTGTCAGTTCTGGAAAATTACTTTCACAATTTGTTCCTTATATGGTCTATTCAGGTTTTTTGTTTGACTACCCACACTGCAAATCAATTTTCCCATAACTAACATCTTCTTAATATTTCCTCCAGCCAGTGTATATTTTGGTAAATCGACAATTTCCAATATCAAAGCTAAGTCATAAAGACAGTGCAAATGGAGTTTGCATAGATAATTTTATGCAGAGCATACTTGTGGGTGCCAATCTGGTTCCAGTCTCGGTTAATACCCTGTCTTGAGTTAGCTAAGTTCAGCCAAATTGATGATATATTGCTACAATTGTCCTCGGGCCTCAATTATTCTGGGTCAGAAGGAAAAGCAGAAATTTTCACTGTTTATTTCTATCCATTTGATCCTACTGGATATAAACTAGGCTTGGATTGTAATATTCCCTAGGTTGTACTTTAGTTGTCTGGTTTGCTTTCACAAATACAAAATACCCAATTAGATGAAGGATATGAGTTGTAAATCTTTAATGTTTTCAGTTCTCTACTTGGTAATTTAATAATTCATCATACTCAAAAATGAATGAAGTACATTTGTCTGAAGTCTCTAGTGAATAAGATTCTCAGTCTGCTTTCTGTTGACAATGATCCTGAAGAATGCAACAACGTGAAGCAACATTAGAAAATCATCTATCAACTTATTTTTGCAAATGCCCTTGAATCAATTTTGTTAAAACTGTCAATATTTTGTTTAACATGTGTCCAAAAATATTTGGCCTAATTAGCAGTAAAATCATGTTTTTGCATAATATACCTGCAGCTATTTTTAAAAATGCATTCATTAATAGATAAGTTCCCCCTTTTAAAATAAAAAGCAGAGAAATGTTATGAGCACATTCAATAGCTATATTGAAAAGGCCTTTAGTTTGGTATGAGCTCTGGTGTCTGAAACTCTATGCTAACCTTCTACTTGGGATGTTTACATGTTTACATCAATGGGCTGTGGGGGGGGGGAATATATATATCTCTACATAGATATATCTATATATCTATATAGATATAGATATCTATTTATCTATATAGATATATAGATATAGATATAGATATATCTATTTATCTATATAGATATATCTATAGATATATCTATATATCTATAGATATATATATTTTATTAACTCAGGGACAATAAATAATGTTCCCAATTGTTTGAAGACTTGTAATTATTTAACTTCCCTAAAATCCAAATTTCTGTTGTCCACTCACCACCTGCAGAACAGCCTGTTGATCCATCACTGGAGCAGTAGCGCATCTCTATCCGTTGACGACCAACATCTAACAAGTTTGGGTCAGGTAAGCGAGCCTTGCACGTGTACCTAAATCTCTGCTCATAATGACCTCCATTGTCTGAGATGTTAACAGGCATCCAAGGGGTCCAAGGAGTAGTCTTTTTCAGTTCTGGACAGAGGTTAGTATTACAAAGTTGATATTCCTACACATAAATTAAAACAAAATGAGCAAAATTAATTTTTTTTTTGCACAATAAAAGTTAGAAACATTATTAAAAAAAGGCACCAATGGGTGAGTTTTGCACATTTGGTATATTTCTCCAAAACAGGATTCAAATAGAGAACACGAATATGGTTGATATTGATCACTTTAAACATAAAGAATGTGCAACAATTCTGATACTTGTTGAGCAAATCTAAAATATAGGCTTCATTCTAGTTATAGAACTGGAGGGGAATGGGTTATTTAAATAATATTAAAATGTTACTTTAAGCAAACTATTAAAAAGTCAATGATCCTAATAATAACCCTGTCATACCCTGCCTCACACATATTTGAGGTCATGATCCCAGCATCAGATTGGTTTTACTCGCCTCAAGCAAATACAAATTAGAAGCTAAAATCTGGGTTTTTTTGTCTGAAACCATCATCATTACATATTCATTTATTCTTCTACAGCAAAGGTGAATCTTTGTCTGCCTTATGGCAGACTAAAGGCAATTTTGTGTAATATTACATTTCTGCTCTATTACATGACAATAAATAGTATCTGATCTAAATTTTAATCTGGAAAAAATAACACTTCACACTGAACTATCTGCTTTTAATAAGATTAATAAAACTAATTTAAGTAAAAAAAAAAATTCTGGGTCCAAACACCAGAATTGAACTTGTACGTAACCATATACTGTACAAATAAAAGGCATTGAAATGTAATGGTTGTTAAAATCCACTTAGAATGTTTGTGAAATGCTTACCTCTTCTCAAAAAGCAGTATGTTTGACACAATTATTTGGCACTATGCAACATCTGCACTTTACATGAGCACAATTTCTGTCTAGTGAAATTATGCTTTGGAAAGAGAGGTCTCTTTTACTCAGTTGTTATTTTCACCAATTATTTCATATTTATTTATATTGAGTCTTTTGTGGTCCGAGACCTGACAGATTACATTTCCAAAATCCCTTAGATCCGCAGAAACAAATCTCTATACATTCACAGGGTCATCTCTGTTTTAACACTCGCTTTGAAGTAGGTTCATAAAAAGGAATAATATATTCCAACTAGACTTGGAAACTGATAGGCATTCAAGAATGAAGTCAACCCTGACATTAAGTCACATTGGATTGAAAGTCATACGGGCTTTAGTTTGTGGGTGGGCACAAAAAAATGGAGGAAGGGTGGAGGTAGAGATCTCACCAATATGCATTTACTTAGATTGTCAGAGTACATACATGACATTAGATATAACCCTGAGATTCTTTTCCTGCAGGCCAGGCAGAATCACCACTTATTGGTTGTACAAAAGTAAAACTGTAAACAAAAACAAATCTAAACCACTGATTGCAATCCAGAGAGGGGGGAAAAAACAAGCAACAAAATGCAGAAGTAAGAAGCCTTAAATGAGTTCTTGATTAAATTTATTATGGTGGAGGGGTAGCAGCTGACCCTGAATCTAGTGGTGCGAGCCTTGTGGCAACCATACCTCTTTTGTATACTTTAGCAGTATGCTTGGGATCATTGTCTTGCTGTAGGATGACACACTGTCCAATGAATTTGGAGCCATTTGTTCAAACTTGGACAAATGAGAGGTTTCTAGACACTTCAGAATTCATATTGCCATCAGCAGTTACATCATTAGTAACAGATGCACCAGTACCTGTGGCAGCCAAACGTGCCCAAGTCACAGGTTTCATAGATGAGGTGGAATGTTTTGGATCTTGGGCAGTTCCTTTACGCCTCCACACTGCTCTTGCTATCACTCTGATACAGGTTAATCTTGGTCTAATCTGTCCACAAGACAATTTTCCAGAATTTTGCAGGCACTTTTAAATACTTCTTGGAAAACTGTAATCAGGCCATCCTGTTTCTGAGGCTAACTACTGGTTTGCATCTTGCAGTGTAGCCTCTGTATTTCTGTTTATGAAGTTTTCTGCGGACAGTAGACATTAGCACATCCACACCAGCATCCTGAAGGACATTTTTGATCTGTCAGACAGGCATTTGGGGATTTTCTTTTTCTTCATTATGATGAGAATTCTGTTATCAGCAGTGGAGATCTTCTTGGCCTACTAGTCCTTTTGTGAATGCTGAGCTCACCAGTACGCTCTTTCTTCTTAATGATATTCCAAAGTGTTGATTTTGGTAATCCCAAAGTTTGGGCGATGTCTCTTATTGTTTTATTGTTGTTTTTCAGTCTCATCATGTCCTCTTTGACTTTCACTGGCACAACTCTGGTCCTTGTGAAAAATAGGAACTACAGACTTCAAAGGTGATCAAAAGCTTAGAAGCCAGTCTAGCTCTCTTCTACCTGCACCAATAAAGCAATTAAGCACACCCAAGTACTCACAAACACCTGTGAAGCCAAATGTCCCAAACATTATGGTGCCCTGAATTGAGGGAACTATGAATAAAAAGTGTTGTAATTACTACATGGTCAAACCAAAATATACACAAATGTCCTGAATAAAATCTGGAATGTGCACTTTAATCACATGAATTGTTTGATTACAAATTTAAAGCTGTGCAGCACAGGGACAAATAAAGGAAAAAAAGCATATTTGTCCCAAACATTACAGAGGACACTGCACTCTATATGTTTTGCCAGTATTCAACATAGCAAAATACATTCCCTCACAATTTTCTGGGTTAATTTCTGTCATCACTGTGTCCAACTTTCCAGATGATATCCCATTGTATTCTTGGTCAACTTACTTCACTATGTATGGTTCCACCAGCTTTTGTCTTCAACACATTTACTATTCAAGTCCTAAACCTATCCAGCACCTATCCCTGTGGTATACCACTAGTTAAAAACTTAGAATCAGAAAAGCAAACCTCCACCACTACCCTCTACCTGAAATCCAGTTTGCCAACAAAGCTTAAATCTCATGTGCTTTAACCTTCAGGATCAGCCGACCATGCAGGATCTTATCAAAAGCCTTGCTAAGGTTTTTCAACAATGTTCTTAGTTACTTCCTCAAAGAACTCGATCATATTTTAGGATTTCCCCTGTACAAAGCCATGCTGGCTCCCACTAATCAATATCTACTTATCCATGTGAACACAGATTACCCCTTAATTGTTTTTCAACAATTTCCCTACTACTGTTGAGAGGTAGTTTCCTGGCTTGCACCACTCACCTGGTGCACTATCAGAGGCTCCATTAGGCATCCATCTATGACTTCTCTTACTTTCCATAGCATCCTGTTTTAGATCCTGTTAGGCCCTGAGGATTTATCCATAATAATGTGCACCAACATCTTAAAAATTTCCTCCTTCCAATACAAACATTCCAGAATGTTAGCAGAGATTATCCCTAACTGTCCATTCTCCATATCCTACTCCATAATGGATATCGATGATTCAGGACTCCATGATGTCCCTTGGCTCCACAAAAAGATTTCCTCATTGGTTCCATTGGCCCCAATTCTCTCCTTAGCTACCGCTTTGCTTCTAATATACTTTATTTAAAGTCTTTATAATTGAAACATTTCTTCTTTCCACAATTTTGCACTTCGTCATAAAATTGAAGGAGGGAAGAGATATAATAACTTCATATTCCAGGCTCTTCCAGATGAGGCAGATTCACCTGCACCCACCTCATCTACTGCATTTGATGCTCTACGTAGCCTCCTCAACATAAAGTCCATGTATTGACAACGTTTTTGTAGAGCACAGCCATTTAATACCATTTTAATTCCTCTTTCCGTTCCCCCACCAACTTGTCCATCCTCAGCCTTCTCTACTGCCATAATGAAAGCAAACACAAACAAGAACAAAGTCTTGCATTCCTTTTGAGTTACATACACTTCAATGGTAGGAATGTTGAATTTTGTAATTTCAGGTAACCTATTCACTGTGAAACCTTCCACTTCTCCACAAGGTCCTCTCATACTTTGTTCACCTTTCCCATTTATATTTGCCAATCTAGCTTATTCCCCCTAACACATACCCACCCCCCATCCGGTTCTGCAGTCCCCTACCTCTACCTTCTGCTTCCCCACCTGGCTCTATCTGCACCTCATCTTCCACCTCACCTGGTTCTACCTATCCCCTACTCAGTACCCTCCTCACCCATCTCCCTTATCTCCTTATACTGACCTGATCTGAAATGCCAACCATCCCTCTGTCTCCACAGATGGTGCTCAACCCAAAGTGTTCCTCTAGCAGTTTTGTTTTTTTTGCACCAGATTCCAGTATATTCAGTCCTCTTGTATCCCCACTTCTTTTCCAACCTGTTAAAGCAGTTATTTAATTCTAATTTATTAATTTATTCATGATAGGTTGCTTGAAGATTTTGCTTTTGAACCTACGCTAAATGAAAGTCAATACAAGCCAGCTCAAGATCTGCAGAGACCACAGCATTCCATCACAGATATGGCCAATAAATGGCCAGCAAATGGTCACCAAAGCTCACAAAATGAATCACCAGCCCAAAACAGGCTGAGCTATTCAAAGTCTGTTCAAGCATCCACACGGTCTGTGAGATTAGGTGAGAAAATAAATGAAACTGAACTTATAAATTTCAATTACAGGTTGTCCTCGACTTCTAACCTACGCGAGTTATGTCCACCGGCTCATATGACCAAAATTGTAAAAATATTTATTAAAACTACTGTACAAGTTCATAATTTGTATTAAAAGTACTGTATACAGTGGTCCCCACTCCCGGCAGCAGTCTCAAGTCCCCATTCCCCATCGGCAGCCCGAGATCCCCATCCACCCAGCTGCCCGAAATCGCCATTTCCCAGCAGCAGCCCGAGGTCCAGTTCCCCAACTTTTGATCAACCCGAGTTACAACCAATCCTTTGGTCCCCGTTACAGTCACAAGTTGCGGACTACCTGCATGTTGCTATTTCAAAAGAATATGGTCTTAAGGAGACACTGGCTGTATCTGTTGAATCAAATTATAAATCCTTCTAACAGCTGTGTAATTTTTATTTAGTTGGAATTAGTTCAGCTGACACCTCAATTTTTCACACTGTGGCATATTCTGTACAAGATGTGATGTTGGAAAGATTTTAGCTTTGCACTCAATTTAAAGCACAATATTTGCTTACATTAAGTCTATATTCTGGCAACAGAATGCTTGACATTTAGAGTAATTGACCTGAAAATTTTCATTTAAGTACATCATTTCAATGCTTTTGAAAAGATGCAAATATCCTTTGGTTATACTTTTGATGTTATTATGATAAACTCACCACATTACAACCTGGACAGTCATCACCATTCTGACACGTTCTTCTCCGAGCTTGAACTCCTCCCCCACATTGTGCAGTACAGCGTTCCCAAGGACCCCAAGGAGTCCAGAATGTGTGCGGAGCACATTGAAGATACTCATTGCAGTACCTAGAAAGGAAACATGCCAGATTATACACTCATGTAGAAAAAAGAGCAAGTTAACATTGTTTTTTCCTTTCTTTAATTTTGATTCCACTTTTTGTTACCTGTACATCGAAAAAGAATTTCTTAAAGTAACAAGGAGAACTCTAAATTCCAAGGAGACTTTACAACTGCAAATGGAAAAGTGACCTTATAATGAAAATTTAACAAAAAGTTACATTGAAATTATTTATGAATTAAAATACAACAATGAAACTGACTGCAGTTGCTTAATGTTTAGAATGAATAAAGGATATCCATACATTAGTGTCAGTATAAAAGACACCTTCATACTCTCTCTCAGAACTTGGAATTTAATTAACCATTGACTGCACTTAGGGCTTTCTCTGGCTGCTGTGGTTTATGCAGCTTCAGTTCACAATATCTGATTAAATACAATGGTAGCAGGATAATCAAATGATGCACTAAAGGAAAATTTTGCTGAAGCTGCCAACATTATTAAGAGAAGTTTTCTGAAATGCAATTATAATACTGAGTTATCCATGCTTCTGATAGATGAGGTGGTAGGTTAGCAAATCACTGGCACATAGTAGTCATGTGACTGTACCTCGACCAGAATTTTCATGCACATGAAACTGGGGCATTCTGAATTATTTGTAAAGGAATTTTGATTTTTGCTTTTATTTGACAATCTCTCCAGGGCATTCCCACCATGATGAATTATACCATGGCTAATGGGGAAGTTGAGGTATTTATAATTGTGAAGAGTTCAGTTTGTTTTAGGAAAGCACAGATCATCTCCAACATGGCTAGCAAAGGAACCAAACAAAAAAAGGAATAACATTTGAAAGTGACAGCATGCCAGACGCTGCAGCACTCTTTCCCATACGGAATAGTTTTCAAGTGCTATGTTCCCTGTCTTTCTCAAAGTTCATCATGACTGCCAATCCTGACATTAATTATCTCAACCAGTGCACCTGCACAGCAGGCCTCAGAAACTATCAAGGACATTTGAGGAGGAGCTGACCACATGCAATTGGAAAGGCTCTGCACTGAGAAAGGTTACACTACTGGGAGTCAGCAGCTATTGGAAAGTTGAGCTCAGGGACTTGAATAATAGACATGGTTCAAGGGTCATGCAACTTGCCAGCCTACATCAACATGTTGAATGCATTACTAGAAAAGCTGATGTATACAGATCCAATTTTCTATTGAAGTCTACAGGCAGATAAACAAGAGTTGAGGGGGAACAAAATGAAGTCAACTCGTTAAGTTTAATGTACAAGTACAACTCGACGAAAGAGTGTTCTCTGGTCCTCGGTGATCCTCTCTGCCACTCTTATGGTCCTGTGGATTGACCTCCCATCCATTTCTCTGCAGCAACCGTGCAACACAGTGATGCAGCCGGCCAGGATGCTCTCAATAGAGCTCCTATGAAGCATGGATAAACTGAATTGCTTTTAAGAAACATCAGCATAGGGACAATGGGTTGAATCGTCTGCTTAAACACATAACTTACCTTCTCTCCATGGGGAAATATTGTCTCTATAGTCTCAAAATTGTATTCTTTGTACTGTGAAATTCCATGATAAACATATAATCCTGTATTTAAATATTAAATTCAGATTAGAAATAATTATCAAGGATAAAGATAATGTGTGTGGATTATGCTCTCCCAAAAGTTGTAAAATTTAAATACCTGCTTAAACCAGAGTTACCATAAGACGCTGGTGCAGAAGTAGGTCATTTGGATCATGGCTGATGTATTTTTCTTTTCAACCCCATTTCTCTGCCTTCTCCCCATAACTTTTGACACCCTTATAAATCAAGAATTTATCAATCTTCACTTAAATAAACCCAATGAATTGGCCCCCACAACCATTTATTACATTACTGTGTAAGACAAAATATCCAAAATAAGGCTGTCATGCTGGGGAAACTGCATCTATGAACTGACAGTAGTGAGACAGTATCAGGATTTCTTGATATTAGTAATTCTTGACCTGAAGATGAGGCAGAGAAGAGTCAGACTTTGAAAATAAAATTGTTTTCACAACTTTATTAGTACTCTATTTGGTTTTTGTTAAAATTATTTACATTTTTAATTTTAAAAACCTAATTATATTTAAAGACCTGTAAATGCATTTAGAAACCATAAACAAAAGCTTACGAGCTTCGACAAAGCAAAGCTCATACAGCTTCATCTATTGGGGGAAGGCTGGGAGGGAATTCTTAAGATGGAGCCTCAGCTGTATGCCATGTAAAGGCTTGCCAAATCTTGCCAGATAGCTCCCGGATGCAGTCAATTTGACTCACCCTCCACATGCAAGTGCGGGCAGGTGACAGCTCAGTTTGTCCCAGGGTGTTATTCAGGAACATGCATGCTCTATTACTGCTCCACTTGCTTCTGGAAATCACTTCTGATGCAATAAATACAAGCACATCTGGTATCTTTAGCATTCTGACATACCTGTCCACCCTTTTGCTCTTTTCTGTGCATACCACCAATCAAAATCCCAGGGTATTTCAAATTTTTAATAACATCCATGTACGGATAATAACTTTGCAAGCATTAACAAAAGAATAGATTTCAAGCAGCTTTACAGCACAAGTGACATAGAACAAGGATCTTGGCAAACCCCACAGGTCAAAACAATATATGGGCCTCACTGTTAGAGAAACTCTGGTGTCTGCTCCATTCTTGTTAACTTGCCAAGCAGCTGCATGCAAAGGCTGCCTTAATTCTACTAATCACAGCCATCTGACATGTGGAAACATAAAACAGCAAAGGGCTTTTAATATAAAACAAACACATTATATGTTCAGAGCCTTTGACAGAAGAAAAAAAATTCAGTCTTGTATATACTGTTAAAATTGTATAAAATGAAATCTTATCAGGGATACTAAACAAATTAAAATAGTATACGTGAAAACAATTTTTCTTGTCTTAAAAGACCTTTTTCTTAAGATGCTGAGTTTAACAAAGTTTAGATTCATCTCTAAAATATCAAGGCAAGTTCCACATATATTAGATATATTTTATAATATATTAGCTATATATTTTTTCATTAGATGTATCACTTAATAAATTTGAGACCACTGCTCCAGATTAAAGGTTGTGGCCAAGTTTCCTGGTTCTATTGGGAGCATTTCAAGACAGACTGCAATCTCCTTCCCTCAAGATCAAATCTTCACACCTCTTGCCTCAATGACCTTTCTCAATTCAGTCACATACTTGAAATTTAAGCATGGAATTAAATGTGTGGATTTTGGATACAAAGTGACACTTTCCTTTCACCCCAAAATAATTTTACAAAGATTTATATAAAGAAAAACAAAACACAACAAACATAAAAAAAAGAAAAAGAAAGAAACCCCCCCCCCCCCCCCCAACCCAGTTAGCTCCCTTAAGGGGAGCCAAAAATATAAATCATATATATAATTTTTTAAATAAATATTAATAACAGTTCAATATACATCCAATTGCATATATTTCAAATACAGAGACCACTTATCAACAAAAAGAATAATTTTCATGTAAATTATAAGTAATTTTTTCCATAACAATACAAGCCTTCAATTCATTATGCCAGTGTATTATATTAATTTCTACATCATCTTTCTAAGAACTAGCAATGCATTTACACGCTACCGATAACACCAAACGTACAAAAGCAATTTGAACTTTATCCAAACCCATTCCCCTTAATGAATACAAATCTCCCAACAAAAAAATCGTTGGATCCAAAGGTAGTTTAAAATTATACAATTTTTCCAAAACTATTTTAATTTCTTGCCAAAATGGTTGGATTTCCACACGTCCAAAATGCATGTAAAAAAAAGTACCAGTACATAAACCACATCCAAAGCAAGAATCCGAATTACTAAATGCATATTTTTTTTTTTAAATTTTTCCGGGGTCAAATACAATTGATGTAAAAAATTATAATTGACCATACCATATCTTACATTAGTCAATTTAATTACATTGTCTTGACACATGTTCATCCAATCATCTTCAGGAAAAGTAAACACTAAATCAGTCTCCCATTTAAGTTTAGATTTTTCCCAATCTGGTTTATCCAGATTGTAACTGAAACATATCCCTTCTTTGGTATAGTAGAAGTCAAAGATTCAAATTTCGACAAAGTAGGTAAATACATCTCTCTACCATAATTATCTTTTAGCAAAACCCTAAGCTGATAATACAAATAAATAATTTAAAGGTATTTCAAATTGTGTGTATTTTCTTGTTGATGCAATCATTATTAACAGGACTCCCACTTTATAAAAAAATGTCCAGGCATAAAATATCTAAAACATTTGGGTTACTTAGTTTAAATAATGTCTCCCAACTGGGACCATTTTTAATTGCCAATCTGTCTCCAATTAAGCACGTTGAAGAAGTGTCTATGGTCTAAATAGCAAATACTCAACCTTTTCTTATCAGATACCAGTTCATCACATTTCAATGTAAACGTATTTCAATATGTTAGTGTACGGTTCTAAAAAAAACTCTCACAGAATCATTGTGAAACTAGAAAGTTTGCAGACACTGTGGTTAATACAAACACAAAAGTGGTGGAGAAACTCAGCAGGTCAACAAAGATATGAAACCAATGTTTCGGGCCTGAGCCCTTCATCAAGGTTATGTACCTTTGCCTTCTATTCTCACAGAATCTTTATTCTGCACATTTTATCATGTTCATTTTGACAATTGTGCCTCCCAAACCCTACTGAAATATCATTCTGTAGAACCTTGACAGGTTTTTGATGCTCTAATGAATACCCAGTTTCAAGTGTGAATCTGGGTGATTAGTGCCAACAAAACTATTTAACAGAAGAAGCATCATGTCTGATGGTTACAGCTCTTTGTTTATTCCTTGAAGAAGGTCACACCCAAAATAAGGTTAATATATCATTACTTCCTATGGATGCTGCAAGACCGGCTGAGTTCCTTCCGCATTTCTGTGTGTTTTTTCTACAATCACATCATCTGCAGACTTTCATGTTTCATTCTACCTTTACTCAGCAGCTGCTCAACACATTTAGTCACCCGGACATGGAAGCAATCTCATTTGAACCTGTTCAGGAATAAACTTAAAAGGTTTTCAACTGAGATGGTGCCATACTCAGCAACTGTTGTTCATTAACAATACCTATTTTTCACACTTTGAGATGACTTTAAAATAAATTAAATGATCATTTTTACTTGACATAGCGGTATAAAATTCATTTGTGTCTGGGGATCCACAGTAAGCTGTTATAGCATAGACCCATCCTTGCAGTTATGGCTAGATTCTGTAATGCCAAAGGCATTCAGCACCATTCTAAGAACACTTGCACATTTTCCTGTGTACACTGTACCATTGCAAACCATTCAGCTCAAGGATGTAGCTGGCAAGAGCTGCCAATTACTCAGTTTCAACAGAGACGTAGTCCACCGCGATCTCTAAGGAGACAAGAGATGGAAGAAAAGAGCCGTGCTCCAAGAAGGAATGGTTGTAATGGTGACTCGGCAGTTGGAGCTGATTAAAAGAAGAGTTGTTCTTTTTTTTCTAATGTTTTTTTTAAAAAAAAAAGGAATATTAAATAATGATGATGTTAGTTTAAGGTGAAGTGAGAGTTGGGGGAGAGAACTGGATGGGCACTATTTCCTGAAAGTCATCTGCTAAGTGTGAGTTATCTCACACCCATTTTTTTTTGGGAGTTACCGCATTGCGCGGTTCAGACGGGAGGGGGTATTTTTAACCTCCTACCCGTTTTTTTTTTTCCCTTTTTTTGTATTATTAGATTAAAGAGTGAAGAGGTTTTTTTTGTGTTTATAAAAAAAAGCATAAGAAAGTATTTGATTGTTTAAAAAACTAAAAATTGATGTGGTTTTTTTTGTAAAGTTTATTCAGTAGATAAGGAATATTTGAAATTTAAATGTGAATGGGATGGATAAGTTTTTTTTTATATTTTTTTCTTTAACTTTAAGGTGAAAGGAGTGGTAATTCTGGTGTATATTATTTTGCTATTTTAGTTATAGAACGAAGGGAATAATGGTGAAAGTTATAAATTGAATTGTACAATTCTTAATGAGGCTTGAATTTTGTTTGTGGTTTATGCTCCATTTGTTGAAGATATAGATTTCGTTGTAGATGCGTTTTTATTATTTGGATATCTGAATTTTAACGTAATGATTGGGGATATTTAAATGTGGTATTGGAGCTTTTATTGGATAATTATTCAAGAGTAAAAGGGAAAAATGGTGGGAGTACTAAAATTGAATTGTACAATGTTTAATGAGGTTTGAATTTTGTTTTAAGATGGTGGTTTATGTGACTAATATGATGATAGATGTGAAATTAGTTGATATTTGGTGAAGGTTTATCTCTATAGAGAAAGTTTTTTTTATCTTTTTTTCTCATGCTACAATTTTTTTTAAAGAATTGATTATTGTTTAAGAATTTTTGATAGACAATGTTACTAACTTTACTAATTTTTTATATTAAGTTTGAGTTAAATATATGTTTCATCTTAACTCTGTTTGTTAAATATATGCATTTAAGTTTGATTTAAATATGTTTTTTAAGTCTGATATCTTAGTATTAATTACTTTTCTTTTTGTTAGTATTTTAATCGGTTATGTTTTTGTTTTTTTTTTGTAAGTGGGTTTTTTTCCTCACATATATTATTAACTTTATTAATTCTTCACTCTATTTTTTGGGGGGGAAGGGGGGGGTTGGACTAATTTGAGTTGGGTTATTAATGTGTAATAATTATTGGGGAGGGTATAGTTTATTTAGATTACTGATACTGTATAGTAATTTTATTATTTTGTCCTTAATTTTTTTTAATGTAATTCTATATGTTATTCATGTTATAAAATCTTAAATAAAGTTTAAAAAAAAAGGATGTAGCTGGCAGTCAAGGTCTGATTGGGCTATGGGTTATTGACAAGGAGTGGAGATATTCAGTAAGGCAAAGATATTTTTAGGGCCTGGGGCAACCAAGTGAGGGGGAAAAGGAGTATTGATTAGTGCCTGGTAAAGGGAAATGATTATTCATGGAAAAGTGAGGTCGTCAGATGTTCTGTGGTTTTAAGTCATCCTTGTCACTCATGCACCATTTCAGCAAGTTCTGGGCTTGTGAGTGAAAGGAAAATCAAGGCCACGGTCACAGAACAATGTGCTGCTTTAAGTACCATGAAATTAAAAGTCTTAAAAGATTTAAAACATTATATCTGGAGTTATTTTTTCTTAAAAAAAAAGGAAACAATCTTAACAACCTTATCATGCTGTAAAAATGCAGTTAATAGAAATAGCAACACTAAGAGAAGACTAAAATGACTGAGAAACAAATGACTAAATTAGCTCACTTCTTTCATTTGCTCATGCTTGCTTAGAGCTTGTAATGTGAATGAAAACATATTGTCATAGCTCTTTCATTTAGGTCCAAGTTGCCCTTGCATTACATATAACAAGAGGTATGAAAGATATTTCTGGTAGAGTCTAATACTTGTAAGTTACAGAAAGCCAAGTTCTGAAGCATTCAATATAATTGTTACATTTGAGCCAAATATAAACTCATTGCAAATGATTTTGGCACAAAATCCAATCACAGAGAATATTAATGGATACAAATTATTTAAATTCAGAAACAAGAAAAATACTCAAATTTTCACACTCTACAAAGATAAGGGAATGAAAATTAATATAGCACACCACAGAATTAAGTTAAATATGTAGCTAGATGCATTCCAAAAATGAACTAACAAGTAAAGGCACTGCAGATGTATCAAAGTATTCCACCCTACTAAGTCCTACTAAATGTACAAAGTAGTGAATGCTAAACTATGCAGTTAAGACTTAGTTAAATAAGAATGTCTGCAGATGCAGTGATTGTAGTTGAATGCACAAAAGTGCTGGAGAAATGGTAAATAAAGATACATGACCAATGTTTTAGGCCTAAACTTTTCGTCAAGGTATGAGCAAAAAGCAGGCACCTGAATAAAATTGGAACGGTTAAGAATTTGTCTGGTTTGCTGTTACTAGCTTTCTTCAGCATCCATTTAGTTATTTCAACAAATTTTGTTGGGAAAATATCTTCTAACCAACCTTCTGAGTATTCTTTTATCACTAATTCCATCCTGTGTTCTCATTTTACTGACCCGTGGACAGAAGTTTTCACTACTAACTCCTTGAATCCTTTGGAAACATGCTACCTCAATTAATTTCTCTTCTTATTCTGGCACCAACTATACCACCAACATCACACTCAACAGCCGATCAGCTCCATCTCATCAATTATAGCTGCAGAATTATTTTTGTCCATCACATATTTCTGAACTTCCAATGAGACCTCATCTTACAAGGGTTGCTGCTCAGAGAATCAATGGCATAGACCTATTTCTGATATGTTTGCCATGAAAGTGGCACCTGTGGGACAGCAGAATTGCAAAAATCACCCAACATTGTCCTCTTTCTACTAATTTACTTTGTCCCCTTTCTAAGACTGAAATCAATTTGCAACCTTTGAGTACAATAATTTATTAATCATAGCTTGACCAAAGTCTTATATCAATTTATCAACTTCTCACAATGTCTTCCAATTTAAAAATTCAAGATCAAAATAACTTGTATGTTTAAAATAAACATAATTATTATTAATGTGGCCATGCTAAAAACATTATACAAAACTGAGTCAGTCATTTTGCTTAAAATTATAGTGACAAGTATGCACAACAATTAAAAAAAATACACAAGGGAACCATCTCGAGGCATAAATCCAAATCAGGTCAGGATGACTGCAGTTATTTATGCCTCATAGTGTAACATGATAGTGAAACTACAAAATTGCTAAATCTGGACTACAGGTTAAATGTACAACTTCAAAAGAAACATAAAATTTTATTATGTGGTGGTTTTTAAATGATTTGTAACTTTATATGTTTTTGACAGTTTTCTATTAGTTGGTTTAGAAGATTTATGCATTTTTCAAAAGCTCCACAAAAATAACAGCTCACAACAAACAGTAAGGTGAGGAGAAAAGACTGGTTAAACAGCAGGAAAAGGAATAAACAGTTCTTTTTCATGCTGGCCAGCATCCTACTTGGGCTCTACACAGATCAATAGTCCTTTCTCTGCTATCTGTAATCTATATTAATGATTTAGATGAAAAGAAGATAATATATCCGAATCTGTTGATTAAACAAAGCCCGACAGGAAGGCAATTTATGAGGTTGTAAAAGTTGCAGTGGAGTAGGAAAATGTAAATTTATTGTCTTTGGTATAAGAATTGAAAAACCATTTTAGATGGTAAGAAATTAGCAGAATATTAGAATACAAAGTGATGGTAAGAAACGTAACAAATAGAAATAGAAGTTCACTGTGTGATAACTTGAAGCTGCTCTGCCATTCATTAAAATCAGATCTGATCTGTGGTCACATCTCTACTTCTCTGCCCAAACTTGGTAATCCTCAGTGAGCGACCGACAAAATGCAGGAAATTAACAAGCAAGTCCAGAAAACAAATAGGAAGCCCAATGATGGTCTTTATAGTAAGAAAGGGCAAGGTCTTTATTCAACCATCTGGGAATTTACTACACCATGCAGTTTCATTTTCATTTCTAAATCAAGTCCTATTGCCATGTAACAGGCTCACTAGGATATTTCTTAGGACAAAGGATTTATTGTAAGAGAAAAGATTATGGAAAACAAATATGATTCAATGAAGTCTATAATAATAGGTTATTTCATTGAAACAGACAAGGTCCTGACAGGAATTCTAAGATACAATTGGATGGCATTGTGTGCAGCTAATAGAGTTGCTGTCTCACAACTCCAGTGACCAGAGTTCGATCCTGACTTCAGTCGATGCCTCTATGGAGTTTGGACACTTCCCCTGTGATGAGTTGAGATTCCTCCAGGAGCTCTGGATTCTTTTCTCATTCAAAGTTGCGCAAGTTTGTACTTCATTGGTAAATTGTTGCTCATGTGCAGAGGATTGGCAGAATTTAGGGGAAAATTGATGAGAATAGAGGCAGAATAAAATAGGTTAGATTGGGATTAATGTAAATAAGATTGATGTTTGACATGGACAATGGCAGAAGGATCTCTGCGCTGTATCTTACTAAGGTAGATGGCAACTTTTTGCTTTACACCTATGACCATGATCAGTAGAATTATACCATCTACAAATTTGCTGACAATACCACGGTAGTGAGTTATATAAAAAGGAGTGATGAGTCAGGAAACAGGAGAGAGATTAAAAACTTGGTTGAAAGATGTACTAACAACAACCTCACATTCAATGTCACTAAAACCAAGGGACTGATTGTGAACTTTATGAAGAGAAAACCAAAGATGTACGATCCAGTGAACATTGGGGGAAATCAGAGGTGGAGAGGGTGAGCAAATTTAAATTCCTTGGAGTCACTATCTCGGAGGACCTTTCCTGGACCCAACACAACTATGCCCTGAACAACACTGGGGATTCCTGTACCAGTAAATCTGACAGCAATTCCTTCAGAATTATTAAATAAAACTGAAGATGAATGTTTATTCCAAAACTCTTAGTTCAATACACAAAAGTGATGGAGAAACAATGTTCCTCTGTAGCAAAGATACATAACCAATGTTTCTGACCTGAGTCCTTCATCAAGGTACTAATAAAATGCATTCAGGCACCTTAAGAAATGGTGGGGGGAGGAGCAGGATGGGACCACAGGCCCACAGGTAAGAGGTCATAAGGTGGATTATGGGAGGGCAAAAGAGAAAAAAGCTGGGAAGTAATGGGGGAAGAGGATCATTTTCCGAATTGAGAGGGAAGGGAGTTGGGAGCTGGAGGAAAGGAGACAGAGGGACAGGGAGAGAGTTAGAGACTGGAGAGGAGCCTAACGGAAATTGGTCGATGTTAATGCCATCTGGTTGGAGAGTGCCCAGATAGAATATTAGGTGCTGTTCCTCCAATTAGCGGTGGTCTCAGTTTGGCAGTGCACAAGTTCAGGGACAGACATGTCGCTGTGGGAGTGGGATGCAGAATTTAAATGGATAAAACCATGTTCAGAAATGTAGGCATGTGACGGAGCATGGGATTGAAATAGTTAGCCACTGGGAGGTCCCCGTTATTGCTGCAGACAGTGTAAAGGTGCTCCAAAACTATTCATTCTTTTGCTGCATTTAAATTGATAGGTTCATGGTCAATGCATGTCTGGTTTTCTTCTGAATGTCCTGGTTCAAGCGGAGCTGGAAATATTGAGCAGAAAAATTTACTCCAGTCCTTCAGTAGGCTGTCATTTAACCTTCATACCCCAATACCATTACCCTACCACAATAAAATTAATGTGCTGCAGTAATAATGGTATTTTAATAAAATATATATTAAATGTCCTCTAGGTTTGAAAATAATTTCTGTTTACGTGCCTTAAACTAATTTGAAATAATTATAAAGAGTACCGGGAACACAAGACAGAAATATGACCAGATTTAATTTACAACATTCATAGGAACACAAGTGCTTTGTCTGCAGAGATGGATCTTAAATTCAAGTTTATGAATAGTTCAGGTCAGTAAACTTTGAGCTTTCCTAAGTGTTTACAGTTTAATTTAATCTACAGCCAAAAGTAAAACCCACCACTGCCTAGGAGATCAAATATCAGCAACTGTACCGTTTTACAATAGCAGAAGATTCAACTGCTGTTCTCTGCGTTGACTAGCCTTCAAATCATACACTTTCTGGTACATTAACCAATGCATTCGTCCTACAAAAAACATTAATATTTTTCCTTATATAAAACAGTACATCAGGAACCAAAGTTTGATACAATGGAGTGTATCCATTGTCCTCAGATGTGTCATTATGCCTGTTTTTGAGCAGACATGCAATCCTTCCTGCACATTATACAGATTTTCACCCATCTAATTTTCCCATACAAATCACTCTCCATATTGAGGTATGAACAAAAAGCTTCTTGTGAGAGGAAGCCCATCCTGCCTTTTTAATTATTCAAATACGTAAGAAACAAAAAAAGTTTCTAAAACATTTGTATTTTGTGAACTTCTCACAGTACTTGCTTTCTTATGCCATTGTCCAAATCTTCAAGGTTGCTAAATCAATTAGGTAACAATAAAATGGAAAAATGTAATCACTTTTCATTTATGGAGAGGAACATTAAGATCTAACTGCCAGCAGATGTGACTAGTGTAGATGGGCAACTTGATCAACACGGATGAGTTGGGGCTCAGGGCTTGTTTCTTTGTTGTAGCTCTATCACTCCAAGAGGTATCATCTACACTAAACAAATTTATCCCCTGAGATCCTTTTCAACTCCCCTCCACCCACCACCCTGATTCTGTTGCCACCCACCGATACTTAAGAGGCAACTTATAGTGACCCGTTTAACCTACACGTTTTTGGCATGTGAGAGGAAATCTAAGCACTCAGTGAGAATCCACGTGACCACAAGGAGAAATTGCTAACTCCACACTGACAGCTCTTGAGGTCAGTATCAAATCTGGTCAGCAAGAATTGCTGCTCCTTGATCTTATGCAGATTGATTTAGTTCCTTAACACATTACTGACAGTCAGAGATATCCCAAGCTTTTTTGTCTGAATGGCATATAACCCTCTGAACCAGTCATTCTCAACCTTTTTTTCCTACTCACATACCACTTTAAGTAATCCCTTACTAACCATAAACCACCTATGGCAACCTATGGGTGCTCTGTGGGTGATAAGGGATTATTTAAAATGGAATGTGAGTGGAAAGATAAAGGTAGAGAACCACTGCTCTAAACCTTTCTCTACATTACTGTCAAATGTCTTTTGAATGTAACAATTTTCCCTGTTTCTACCACTTCATTTGGCAGCTTGTTCCTTATACCCACACCCTTTATAGGCTTTTTCAGGCTCATTCTACGCTAAGAATGCACCTGAAGAAGCAGAAGTGGCCCTTTAAATTGCCGTTCAGGTGGCAGCGTTTAAAGCGCAACGCTGACCACCTGAAGGACACAGCTGCACAGGATGTGGCTCTGAGCACACTCCGGCTCCTGCCCAGTGTCAGCTGTGATCAGCAGCCTGACCCTTTAACATCCGCTTTCAGCCAGCTGTATTCAGGTGGCTGGGGGAGCCACTGAGCTGAGCTGATTATCCCTCTCAGAGGAGGGTTATGTAGCTCACCTCAAGAGCGCCTCCTGCACATTCAGGTGGCCTCAAAACAGTCACATATTGCCTAAACATGCGGCTTTACATGCGGGGCAATTGGCCACCTGAAAGTGCCTTATGTGAAGATATCATTTCCCCTCTCACCTTTCCCGTCTCCTTTTCTCCAGCTCTGCATTCACAGAGCCTCGCCTACTCCAATCAATTCTCACCTTTCCTCCTATCTATGTTCAATGATCTTTCCTTCTCCTAAATCTTTGAATTCAGGCGCTGCCTGGATTTTACTCATACTTTGAAGAAGGGCTCAAGCCAGTTATGTATCTTTATCTCCTATGGACGCTGCAAGATCTAAGATCCTCCAGCATTTCTGTTTTTACTACAATCACAGCATCTGCAGACTTTTGTGTTTTACTCCAATTGGAATTGAACCCAGTGAAGGAAAAATTTATGATTAAAAGCTTATTTAAATGTCTGAAAGCAGATGACAAACTTGTGTTCTGTGAGCACCATTCCCTTGCAAACTCCATTCCTGAAACTGGACACCAAGCAGGCTTTTCAGAATCAAAATAATGAGAAAACTAGTTTGTAACAGAGCTTTCATTAAAATAACCATCACCTGTAAATCCTGGAGATCAGCCCAGAACACAAACAATGCAGCCTCAAATGAACTACTCTAAAATGAATTGCACATCAAAAGACTTGGACGTACCGCTCCTCACGATTTTGTCCCACACAGACACGACCTCCACGCCGAGGAGTTGGATTGCTACAAGACCGCTGTCGAACCTGAAATCCAATCCCACAACTTGTACTGCAAGGAGACCATGGTGTCCAAGGAGTCCAACCACCATTCCTATCAAACAATTTAATTGGAACAAAATAAATGAGCTTGTGTCTCTCAGCCCACATGACATGGCACAAACTGAAAATCATTTACATTTTTTAGCTGATCAGATACTTACTAATACTTTTTGTCAATACCCAAAAGTTATAACTGCAAAAATAATGAGGTGTAAATAGGAAAATGACTGGTCTGTTATTCATAATATATGATACTTGGCATTATTTCCACTCTTTTTGCTTACCTGGAACAGTTTACAACCTCTACGCTGGGACCCTCACACTGTCGCCCTCCACACTGCGGAGCTGGACCATCACATGAGCGAGTTCTACAGACACATAAGCCAATAGTATTGCTGTCAGTGTGACTGCAGGGTTTCCAAGGAGACCAGCGTCCAAAAGCACCATCTGTTGTCATGTTTCTTATCTGAAAGGCAAACGTTCAATAAAATATCAGGACATGCTGTAGCTTTGAAAAGAAATAATTTACTTTTGATTGCTTGTGCAACAAATTAGAAGTTATTCCATATTTTGAAATAATTTAACATACTTCTGTTGATATAATTGTATTCAAATTGATGATGGTTCATTGGAATATATAATTCCATTCAACACACATTGATTGCTGTCAATGGAACAGAATTATAGTCCAATCAAAACACTTGACCAGCAAAAATATTGGACAACATACCTTTTAATATTTGATAACATTTTTACAAATTATTGTAAAATAACTTTATCTGAAATGTAATTATTGATCACTACAGAGTACTTTATGCACAGACATTCCTGTATATTAGAGTACAGTTCTCTGCATCTGTGAGGCTAACAAACTGTGAAAGTCTGGACAGCACACACAGGCCTTAACCAGCCTCCTATGCAAGGGTCCAGCAGTCAAGAAACTCTAAAAATCCTTTGTTTGTTTAGTTTTCTAGATAATTTGAGTGAATCCCCCATCTCCAGTGATCTTCCACCTGAATCCACCTTATTGATCACCTCCCTGCTCTGATCCTGGAGATCATGTGCTCAGTGTTGCTTTTTGAATTCCCCAATCATCTTCTCTGGTTTATTGTTCTGTTCTAGCCTCCAAACAATGTTAACCATCTTTTCCACCATTCAGATATTCTCTTTCTCTCCAATCCATTCTGTACCCCTCTTTGACTTCCTGCTCACTGACCATCTCCACCTCCCCCCCCCCTCCCCAAATCACCCAATCAATCCCCTCTCACTCAGCCATAATGGGACAAGGAGCTCAATGCACAAGGACAGGATTTATTGCTTCTACTATACAATTTAAGACCCTCTTGACTACACTTGAAAATTACATAGGCTGTATCCCCCTCCCTCCCACTGCATCACTTCATGCCATGAAAACGTAGCCTTGAAGAATTTTTAACCTGTTTTTAAAAGTCATATAATTTAAGCAGCTTTTGAAAAATAGTCTATTAACTCATTTCTATGCACAATTATACTTTGGAGGTCTGTAACATCATGAAAAATACTTGATTTAATCCTCTAACAATGTTTCAGTTTATTGTTAATAAAATAAATACCTATTTAACTGTGTATTATGTAAGGCAAAGGAGGAAAAACCCAACACCCAACCCCAACCAACCAATTTTCCCTTGCAACCGCTGCAATCGTGTCTGCCTGTCCCGCATCGGACTGGTCAGCCACAAACGAGCCTGCAGCTGACGTGGACTTTTTACCCCCTCCATAAATCTTCGTCCGCGAAGCCAAGCCAAAGAAGATGTAAGGGATTAAATTTGGAGAATGGGTAAAGGACATCATTCTAATTACATTGCTCAAACTTAAAGCATAATAGAAAACATTAACAAGAAATACGTGGACTGGATTAGGCAGGCAAATTATCAAACATCTGTTGGTGGGTCTGTGGATTAGAAGTCCTTTTAGTGAAACTAATGAAGTTTCCTGGAGGGGGAATTCTTCCCAGATATGTACAAACTTCAATTTCCTGTTCCTTGGAATAAATTGCGGCCCAATAATGGGAACTGTCAGAATTTCAGGATTCCAAATTTTTACTCTAGCATGTGGAATATTACCGAGATTCATGAATTCAATCTGCTGGTTTGACCCCCCCAGTTTCCCAATGCATTGAACTATGTGGACCTAGTGATCTCAAGTCCAAGAAATAACCATTTCTAAGCATGCTTAACTGGGCATTCAGAGGACATGAAAGAACACAGATTCATTGCTTCCTCACAAATTAAATCTTAATACTGTTTGCTCCACCACTCCCCAACCACCCAGTTCCATCCTCTCTTGCAGCTTACTCTTCCATTACTGTCATGCTCTAATGATCTGCTTCCAGAGATATTCCAGGATTAACTGTCTACTCAGAGCTCCATTATTCATTCATTCATGAGTTCAGGACTCAGACTAGCCACAGACCTCCAGAGATACACCTTTAAACCAGCACAATTAGTAATAATTTTATTGTCAGCAGTTTGTTTCAACTCAACAGAACTGTAAACTGCAGCACTGAAAAGAGTGCCTCTAATATCTCTGCGGTTAGGGATCCAGGGTAAATGCATAGGAGTGTTTTATCATCTCCTTTGGGAATGTAGCAGGATTTGCAGTTGGAATTATGAACAGATGCACTAAGGCCACTGATTTCTAATTACCTGCAAACAGTTTGATGGATAACTCAGAACTTGGACCTCAGTAGCATTAATAATTGTAGTTGTACTGCATTCTATTGAAGTCTGACAAACAGAAAAGTGGGCTTTTTGAATCTCACCAAGGCAACACATTTGCTATAAAACCTATTAAACCCCTAGAAGCACCATTAAGATTTACTTAATAGGTTATAAAATCTACATTGAAATTAGAACATACAATTATCACAGAAACAGGCCCATTGGCCCACAATATCTATGCAAACATGGTGCCAAACTAAATTAATAGAGAAATCAAGCTAACACCTGTATTGTCCAGTTACCAGAGACTTGTCTGTTTTTGGCACAAAAATTCAAATGAGATAGAGAATGCATCCCAACTTGCCATCATTTGACATTATTGGTTCTTATTATTTTAACAAGACAAACATTTCAACCTATCTGTGAATAAATGTAAAGATATTGAACTGGCTTTTGCATTTAATGACAACTGATGTTCAACAAAACTGATCAGCAAATGTTTATTGCTCTTAGGGTATAAACTTCCATGTTTTCCAATGTCATTTGCTGTCAGGTATCAGTTCTAAGGGACATGCAGACATCCAATGGCTACAATACTATTACACTAGCAAAATAGCAATTCACATTGAAGAATTCTCACAGACATCAAATAAGAGAATGATACATGATATTTATCCAACATCAAATATCTTACAGAGTGAAAATCTAGACAAAACTTTCATGAGGGGCCTAATGTGGCTCAAACATCATAACCAAAATTTGTTTTTGAATTTCTAGGTTAAATTTTCTGCCCTGATTCCCTGATCCAGAATGCTCACTCACAAATACTCCTCGTTCATGTTTATTGTCACATATACCAAGGTCAAAGATAAAGTTAGTTATGCAGGTGTAAGAAATCGATCTTGCTTTCTCAGTGCTATCCAATTGCAACAGTTTCCCATTTTGTAATGAGAAGACCCCAGCCCTTATGCGTCCAGAATGCCTCTGAGATTGACAGATTTTTGTGAACCAAAGTTATGAAGGGAGATGGAACAAGAGAAATGAATCACAAATCAATTTATATGCAAAAAATAATGGAGTTAATGGATTACACAGGAGCGACCATTGCCAAGTAGCTTCTGAAGCTTTTAAAAATTGACCATCTCATTTTTGATAAACCTTTTTGCCCAGTTGTTTTTCAAAGAGTTTTGCAAATAAATAGCCTTGTTAGGATCTGAGTAAATGTGGAACAAACTCATGAACCTAAACAATTTTTTGGTAAATTTAGAGATAACGGTCCACAAGCCCATCCCATCCAAATACACCCATGTAACCATTTAACTTACTGTACATCTGTGGAATAAGGGATAGAACCATAGCACCCATAGGAAACCCAGGTGGAGAACGAACATACTCCTTACAGACAGTGGTGGATCCCTAAACAAACTCATGAACCTATTTCTGTTCTTGCTTTGAAACAACTAATACCATTTTTGTGATGTCTCTGTATATTGGAACTTTCCATAATAATAACACTGCTAAAATATTGCAGTCCTTTTACCAACTTCACTACCTCTTCACAGTAGGATTGGCGTAGTGGTTAGCACAACGTCTTTACAGCGCCAGCGATCAGAACCAGGGTTTGAATCCTGTGCTGTCTGAAAGGAGTTTGTACATTCTCCTCGTATCTGCGTGGATTTTCCCCAGGGGCTCTGGTTTCCTCCACCATTCGAAACGTACTGGGTATAGGTTAATTGGATGCAAATTGGGTGGTATTGACTCATGGGCTGAATGGCCTGTTACCGCACTGTGCGTTTAAATTTAAAAAATTAAATTTATTCTAGATCGCAGAATTAATGTTCCTTTCTCTTTCACCCATAGTTTATTGCAGCACTGAATAATCTTTCTATTCTGCTTCATTTATTACAGTCATGATACATGTTCTCATTCTCCTCCCTTCAGAATTCAAACTATGAACATTCTTTACAATTCTCTGATGGTAGGGTTCAACCTGGTGACCTTCTCTGCAGTGCCACCAGATCCTGAGTGAATAGCAACTGAATCAATTTATCCTGGGTGTGAACAGAGGACTCAGCAGTTCATCAGACTATCTCAGATCTATACTGTGCTGACATGACTATATAATCCAGCGGTCTATTAGCACCATTCATTCCTTAGTTTGAAATAAATTAAGAGACATTTCCATCTGCATCCCCCCTCCCCCCCCCCCACCCTCCGGGTGCCTTATAGACTTGAACATTCCCTGTAATCTTTTATCATATCCCCTTGATCTTTTGAATGACCAATTTGATAAGTGGTCATTTAGTAAACTTCATGACTTTTTTTCTTAATAACATAAATTGGAAAGTGTTAAGCAGAAACACTTTTTAAAGAAGACATTCAGTTCAAGAAGGCCTTAAATCAATAAATTAATGAAGTTCTCTATGTTTATTTTTTCTTTTAAAATAATATTCTTAAGTTAATTTTACATTGCCTAAATGTGATTTGGAAGCACTTTGTATATCATTAGTAAAAGTCACGGCTGTGGTGCATTATCATACGGCTTCTTTGTGCCTTTGACCGTCAAACATCATCCACTGCCAAAGTCAAATATTCTAAAACTTCTACAGGTGCACTGGGGAAAGTCTATTGACTGGTATATTGAAGGTCTACACTATTGTACTACATCACTTTATTTTTGTAGAGGATTATTGTGAATATTTATCCATCTATCTTGTGTATCAATTGTCTTTTTTTTAGATCAATTAACTTTTCTATAACAGATTTTCTTTACAAGTACTTGTTCAGCTATAGCAAGCAAGAACTTTGATGCCAGCGAGAATTTCATATGACAATAAGCATTATTTTTTAAAATTTAGACATACAGTAACAGGCCCTTCCAGCCCATGTGCCCATGCTGCACAAATACCCCAATTAACCTACAACCTCTGTATGTTTTGAAGCATGGGAGGAAACCAAAGCACCCAGAGGAAACCCCACACAGACACTGGGAAAACATACAAACTCCTTACAGACAGTGTTGGATCCAACACGGATCACTGGCACCGTAATAGTATTGCACTAGCCTTCTGTTCCCTTTTAACTTAGAAAGTAGTAGCTAATAAACACAATTTTGTTATTCACACCCTGAATTTCTTCTCAAATTCATCTTCTAAAACTCCTGGAGAGAGAGTTTAAGGACTCCTGATCATGATCCAACTTCTGACTTCCAACTTTGACTTGACCTGTAGCTGCAACCCTCTTCCAAGCTTCTTGTTACTGCCATACTTGACCACTATTACTCTCCAGATCAGCTTGTTAAGTTGAAGGATCTTTGGATTTTCATCAACATCCAAGGTGAAATTTACTGTAATTGTTGACCAAATTAGTTGCAGGACATTTTCATATTCTTTCCAAAATTCCACAGCTAGACCTTAGATTTCCAAACATCCTGACATTTAAACCAACCCACAGTACAAAATGATAGAAGCCATGGATATTACACTAGTGAAAGGGGAAAATATAGCAAATATTGGCATCATTGACATACAACTCAAAGTAAATTATAGGTAAACAAATAAGCCAAGGGCATTTGGAATGCATCACCAGGAGTGGTGCTAAAGGCTGGTATAATAGGGACTTTTAAAAGACTCTTAGACAGGCACATGGATACAAGAAAAAAAATAGAGAGTTATTGGAGTAAGATTAGTTTTCTATCCGTTGGCACAACATTGTGGGCCAAAGGGCCTGTACTGAGCTGTAATGTTCTATGAAACGTAGTCATTTTGAAAAACTACTGTTCCTTTCCTCAAATAGTTTGCACTTGGAGATTTCCATGATTAAACTCAAAAGGTAAAGTCGCAAACTCTAATTGGAAGCTTAAACTCCATGCCTACCTCTGTCACACATTCCTCCACCCAGGGAGATGCCATACCAGGGAGAAGAACGTCATTAAATTGCAATGAGTCCAGTTTTAGACAGAACTGCACTCATCCAGCCTCAGCCACAATAATTCATATCTTCTAAATTATAGAGTGTTTAACTTCTTATAACAACAAAATAATTTTCTGCAACAGTATGTTTCAAAGTCTCCCATCGCAGAATATCACTGCTGTCTGAAATTAAACAAACAATGAAAATGGAAGGCACAATCCAGTTCCTGAAATTGAAGATCAGAAACATCTTGCGATACTTGAAATCTCAAATTCCCTAGTTCTGATGAAATGTTATTTGTGTTCCACTTGATATGAATTATTTTTATTGATTATTTTCTGTTTTAATTCAATTCCTTCACTCCAGAATACCAATCCACTCAATTTGCCAAAGAGCCAAGCTCCATTAGAAAATGGAGATGGAGCATTTTGCAATGCTACACGTCAAGGCAAGATACTGAAATGAATCCTTTCAGAGGTAGACACAAAATTAAATATAAAATTAATGTGGAAACTTGGACAGATTTGCTTCTTTCCTTTTCTAATTTCTTTCCATTCACTCTGGACGCTGCTGGACTTAGAAAGGATTGTAATAGAACAAAAAGCAACATTGTCAACGTTTCTGCTACTGTACATTTCCTGAATTATTCCATTTGTAGTGAAGTAAAAACAGTAAACATTTCTTGCATCATTAGATGACATTGAATAGTTAGAAGAGTAACATTTTTTCAGCATCATCTCAAATTCAAATTTAATATCCAGATTGTACATAGCAATGCGACTAAACAGCATCTCTCAAGACCATGATGCACATGTAGAAACACACAATAAATTCACTTCATGCATAATGATCACATATAAATAATCATAATAAATATTTGGGATAATTTACACAGTCACAGAATACTGCTCATCTGTCTCACAGTCTGTGGGAAGAAGTTATTCCCCAGGCAGGCAGGCACGACTTTGATGCTCCTGTACTACCTTCTTGATGGCTGTGATTTGAAAATACTGTGCACTGGATTTCCTCCCAAATCCTTATTACTAGTTTCCAATTGAGGAGTGATCCATGTGCACTCTGGATCAAATTTGCTTTAAGCATGGATTTTTAGAACCTCAATATTACCTTCATTTTCAGAATCAGTAAGCAGATTTGTAAAACATCGCAAGCTCTGGCTTTTAAGCAATTTTATCACCTAAAAGAATCAACCTTTTGGCTGCAATTGAATTTTTAAAAAATAGATCATTTGCTGGGGATGATCAATAACATGAAATTAAAATAACACTGCACTAATCTTTCACTAAAGCCAGATATCTCCTGCTTCAAATATTGATTGCAATACAAGGATGTTCATGAAAGAAAGAACCAATTTGTTTGGATAAAAAGCACAGCAAGTGACATCCAAATTATCATTGATTGAACATTTTGTGATAAGTATCAGGAAAACACAACTGAGAATTTTTCTTATTTCTTTTCCCTCCAATAGAAACCTAGGATGTTGAACCCACTGTGTTGTAATTAAAGCAAAGTGAATGTGCAAAGACAAAGAATCCACAGATTTTTCTAGTTTAAATATACCCCATTTATTGCATGGTCACTAATGGCAGTGCATCGACAGAGAGTGATAGCAATTCTACTGAAGCATATTATCAAAGCTTGAGACCTAATAGTGTCCTCTGTGTCCTTCTCTTCTATTTTAATCAATCGTCATATTTTGGCCTCTGGTAAAATCACAAAGAAAACCATTGGGAATGCTAACCCCTCAATCTGGCACGATTACAACACATTTTTTAAAATTCTTCTCTGTTAATTGGAATCCCTTTTTAACTGGTAGGGCAACACTGGGGACTGTCATACAGCTCTGATCAATCTTACAGTGAGGCTGGGGCAATGGACAGAAAGCGTACCACATCCCTTCACCAGAGGGAATCCACTCTACAGAGCCCAAACACAACGAGAAAACACAGTTAGTGATGGTGGCTGAACATCCTCTCAACTCTTAGACCTCTTTCAATTACAAGAGAACAAGTAGTTGCAAACTATTTAGTTTTATACAAAACAGAATTGGGCACTTTGTGAAACTTGATTGGTCACAATACTCGGGTGAAAGGAAAAAATACATGAGATCAACAGATGGGGCACTTTATGAAATTAAATCTTTAACCATTCATAAATCTTTAGTGAAGATCTGAAGATTAGTAGAGAACAGGCAACACCGTAATATTTTCAACTTATCATGTGACGATCTAAAACTCTAAACATTTCAAGGATAAGGGAATTTTGTCTGTGTCTTCCTATTTTTATACTCACTGGGCACAAGCTGATGTTTTGTTCCCACTGGGTCATACTCATGCTCTCTTCTAATGTTGTACATTTCTTCAGGACCAAGTCCCAGCCACAGTAAGGATCACGAGCTCCCACACATGAACTGTAGGACAAAGAGATCTTTAATTTTTTTCATGTTAACTTGCATATCAATTTACAGAGCACATTCTGAAACACATCAGCACAATGCGAAGCATTGCAATTTATGTATGTTTGCCATTTTTGGGCCAGTTAAGACTTGTGTCTTTAGTTCTTTGTCTCAAAGTCATAAGGTCAGCAAGTTGAGACAAAAGCAATCCTTGTGAATCTGTAGTGGAGCTTAATATATTTTCACAGTTATCAACACAGTTGAAAAGCTTTCATGTGGGATTTAAGATCAATAAGAGGAACACACACCACAAATATTTATTTTATCTGCTTACGATTTGTAGCAGGTTATGTAATAAACAACTTGAAGCTGAGAATCTATGACAACTCTGTCCCAGCAAATACAGCAGGATCATGGGCTGCGTGACCTCTTCCTCTGAACCCCATCAGTTGAGTCTGGATTCCACATCGGATAAGGTTCAAAGAAAAACATTGGAAGGTTAGGTTGCGAGGATTCTTCTTCACCACAGAAAATAGGCCATTTGGCCCTTCTAGTCTGTGCCAACCATCATTCCACTAGTCCCATTGACCTGCTCCCATTCCATAACCCTCCAGACCTCCCCCATCCATGCATGTATCCAATTTATTCTTAAAACTTAAGATCGAGCCCACATCCACCACATCAGATGGCAGCTCATTCCACACTCCCACCAGTCTGAGTGAAGAACTTTCCCCTAATGTTCCCCCAAACCTTTCCTCTTTCATCTTCAAATTATGACCTCATATTTATTTCCCCAATCTAAGTGTAAAAAGCCTAATTCATCCACTCTGTCTATATCTCGCATAATCTTGTAAACCTCTATCAAATCTCCCCTTATTCTTCTTTGTTTCAAGGAATAAAGTCCTAAACTGTTTAATCTTTCCCTGAAACTCATCTCCTGAAGATCCAGAAACATCTTAGTAAATCTTCTCTGCACTCTTTCAATCTTGTTGACATCCTTCCTATAGTGAGGCAACCAGAACTGCACACAATATTCCAAACTGGGCTTCCCCAATGTCTTAAACAACTTCAACATAACATCCCAACTCCTGTACTCAATACTTGGATTTATAAAGGCTAAGATGCCAAAAGCTTTCTTTACAACCCTGTCCACCTGTGATGCCACCTTATTAGGCATCTGTATTCTCTTTGCTCTTCTGCTCCCTACCTATCCAATGTATGTCCTACCTTGGTTTGCCCTTCCAAAATGCAACACCTCACACTTGTCTGCATTAAATACCATCTGCCATTTTTTAGCTCATTCTCCGAGTTGGTCCAGATCCCTCTGCAAGCTTTGAAAATCTTCCTCACTATCCACAACACCTCCTATCTTTATATCATCAGAAAACTTACTGATCCAAATTACATCATCATAAAGATCGTTGGTATAGACAACAATGGTCCCAACACAGATCCCTGAGGCACACCACTAGTCACAGGCCTCCAGTCTGAGAAGGAACCATCCACTACCAGTCTCTGACTTCTCCCACACAGCCAATTTTGAATTGAATTTACAACCTTTCCATTGATACCTTGTGTCTTAACCTTCTGAACTAACCTACCATGTGGGACCTTGTCAAAGGCTTTACTAAGTCTATGCAGCCAACATCCATAGCTTTTCCTTCTTGATACCTCCTCAAAAAACACTGCAAGATTCCTTAAACGTGACTTATCACACATAAAGCCATGCTGACTGTCCTTAATCAGCCCATTCAACCCTCAAAGGACATTCAGGGAAGTTCAGGCTGGAAACTTAGACTTTCAGAATCATAGACTTGTACTCCACAGAAATTTGCAGAAAATCCCTTTGCCTATATTATGTTAGTATCCTCGATCCCTTACCTATCCGTATCTGTCTAAATGTTCCGTCAATGTAGTGATTGTATCTGACTCCACCACTTCTTCTGGATGGGAGTTTCCGACATCTCCATATACAAAACTTTCCTCTCACTTCTCCCTTTATAACTCTGTCCTCTCGCCATATATCCTATTGTTTTCTATATACCTACCATGGGATAACAATTCTATTGATTCTATCTGTGACTGTCATAATTTGATATACTTCCATAAAGTCACTCTTCAACTTCCTCCACTCCAAGGAAAACAAATCTTTCCCATCTGCCCCCTTTTCTTAAATTAAAAAAAAATCAGATTAAAGCATAAAACCTCAACAAACTTGAAAATACCAGCAGTTCTGTTCTATACTCTTGGTGTTTCTCCATGTATGTTCCTCCAGGTTTTGGATTCTTGAACAAACACAGAACCCTGAACATGCTGTTCGAGTCTTGCTAGCAATTCTGAAACTGAACTTCAACAAGTTCCTCACAAGGTCAGGTCTGGAACAAGAGTATGTGCAGTTCCACATCAATTACATTTGGGAATCTACCAGTTGACCCTGGTGCAGGAATAACAAGCCCATTTATTTGAATGGATAAGAGTGGCTGTAAGAGAGAAAGAAAGAGAAGGGAAAGTTTAAGGTAGCTTGCAAGTTTTATTTAAATTAATTGCAGAGTTTTAAATGTTTTTAAAATTATTTTGTAAACAAACTGTTTTTCTTTAGATTTTCAAGTTTTAATCTTATTGCTTAAGAACGTCACAAGAAAGAATAAGCCATTCAGTCCCTGGTGTATGCTCTGCCATTCAATAAGCTGCTGGCTGATCTTTTACCTCAGCAAACTTTTCTTCATGAGCTCCATAACTGCTGGGTTTTGTTAATATCCAAAAATCTATTTATTTAATTGGTTTTGCATTGTGTTTGAATGCTCTGGATGTACCTGGAGTGTGGCTAGGTCTGCTGTCAGAGATCATCAAACTGTTTCATGGATGTGGTACCTTGTTCTGAACCGCCAGCCCCAAACACTATTATTGCATCAAATCATGCAAAAGCCCTTTCCTTGCACACAGCTTTGCCATTTTCAAATGGGAGCGTTTCAGTCATTGGAAATGGAAAAATAAACAAGTTGGCAACATGATATGGGCTGTCATACAAATCCAAATCCCAACAATGATGGTAAGTTCATGGTTGGGAGGCTAGGCATGAATTTCAAACTGATTTTGGAGAGGCTTAATCTTGTGGTGTCCTAAATCTTAAATTAATGTGAATTACTTTTTTTGCACTAGGATGACTTAATCTTTATTATTTACTGTCTCTTCTTAATTCAATCAAGTATGCTCTTGTAGTTGTTCAGTTCAGCTGCAGCAAGCATTTTGGTGCACAAGTACAAGTGAAAGACAATAAACCCATTAATGTCATGATAAGCTCGTGATAATAGATGCTAATTATTTCTGTTGTGTTGACATTAATGTCAACACAAATGGAATCAAACGCAGAGAAAACCTTGGAATCCTTTTTTCTTTAACAGAATTCCCCAATAATAGTGTTGAAGACATTCAAAATAATTTGAGATAAAACTTGTTCAAAGTGTCTGGATCAGTGGGAATATAGGGAGGAAGGGGTTCAGCCCAATGCTTTAATTATATGTTTTAAATAATATAACCAACCAGTGTGACCAGAATACTGGAGCAGAAGCCTTCCATTGGGGTGACCACAAGTTATCTTTGGCACACAAAACAGGAGAGGCAAAATAAAATCTCTAATTTAACTACAGCACATTAGACTCTTCCTCAAGTTGAAATCGTTCATACCTAGTTTTTATAAGGGTCTCAGAAAATAGAAATCCTCCCAAACTAATCATTAAAAAAGAGGAATGGCTAAAGCAAATAAACACCCTTTCTCCAGCTTACTTCCCCAGACTGGTTTTTTTTTGTTCTGTGACTAGGTTGATGAACCTGGCTTTCCACCTACCAAATTTCACATGAATTGGGTTCTAACGATTCTAAGATCCCTGTCATCAAACAGGAAACAGTGCAAACAAAAATCTCAGGGATGTTTCCAGGACTGAAGGCTTGAGTTATGAGCGGCTGGTTAGACTGGATTTTTCTCTCTTAAGCATTGGAGGCCAGGGAATGAACTTAAAGAGGTATACAAATTTATGAGGGACATAGATAAGTTGAGTGTTCACTGTCTTTTTGCCAGTGTAGGAGAGTCTAAAACTAGAGGGTATTGGTTTAAGGTGAGGGGGAAAGATTCTGAAGGGAGCGGAGGTATGTGGATTGAGCAGCGAGAGAAAGTGGTAGAGCCGGTACAATTAAAACAGTTAAAAGGACATACGTGGATGGGAAAAGGTTAGAGACATGTAGGCCAAGCACCAGCAAAGTGACTAGCTGAGATCATCAACATGGTCAACATGATGAGTTGGGCTGAAGAGCCTTTTTCTATGCTGTAACACTCTGTGTCTAAAATTTTCTCAGCATTTGAAGACACTTGAACTGACATTAATATCATTGCAATAGCTGGGTGGGTCACGTCTCCAGAATGGAGGACCATCGCCTTCCCAAGATCGTGTTATATGGCGAGCTCTCCACTGGCCACCGTGACAGAGGTGCACCAAAGAAGAGGTACAAGGACTGCCTAAAGAAAGCTCTTGGTGGCCTGCCACATTGACCACCGCCAGTGGGCCGATATCGCCTCAAACCGTGCATCTTGGCGCCTCACAGTTTGGCGGGCAGCCACCTCCTTTGAAGAAGACCGCAGAGCCCACCTCACTGACAAAAGGCAAAGGAGGAAAAACCCAACACCCAACCCCAACCAACCAATTTTCCCCTGCAACCGCTGCAACCGTGTCTGCCTGTCCCGCATCGGACTTGTCAGCCACAAACGAGCCTGCAGCTGACATGGACTTTTACCCCCCTCCATAAATCTTCGTCCGCGAAGCCAAGCCAAAGAAGAAGAAACAGATAAATATTATAAGCAATGTAAATTCAAGCACAAAATTGGCGATCATCATCAGCTTAGAAAACACAGTGAACTCAGCAATCAAATGCTGGAGAAACACAGCAGGTCACGTGGCATCCATAGAAAGCTAAAGGCAACTGATGTTTTGGGCTTCGCCTTTTTTTCAGCAGTGGCTTCAACATTCACTGACACAAAACCAGAACATCTTAACAAGCTTTAATAAAAATTTACACCCAAAAATGAAGAATATATTGAAATAAAAGGGAGAAATGTCCATTGAAATGATAATACAGAAACAACAGTCAAATACAATAGTTCCACATTGCAATTATTTTGTAGTGCAAAAAATTACAAAATATGGCAAATAATTCAGAAATAATACTGTACTTATTGTCTTTGCATTCAATGACATGTACACCCATTATTATTTCAACCATAAAGTTTATTTTTTTTTAATTCTTATAGTTAATCCTCAGCCTCATATTTCTGCTGATTAATGGTTCCACAGCAGTCCAGACATAACATTGTGATTTTTACTTTGAAAATTTTAATCCAAATGAGGTTTAATGCCTGCAGACTGTCTGAGATAGAAGAGTCAGAACTGAACTGCCATAAAAGAGCCCACAAAGCTCCTTTGATGAGAAGCTGATTTGATGGACGATACGAGATGAAAAGCCTATGACTGTCAATACATTATTAAGTACCTCTGTGTGCTGGCTCAGCTAGAATGTGCTGTTGAGTGGTTTCTGCCTTCAGCTTCTAAATAGCGGAGAAAATTGAAAAGGGAGAAACTGGAATCATCAACCGATGGGTTTTAGTGATCACTACTCAATGCCCACAATCCCCTGAGCAAATTCAAGTGAACAGTGGCTGTCAGCACTATCCACTTCAGACAACAAAAACAAATCAGATAAACTCACCTATTATCAGAACTCTAGTCTCTTCAACATGCCTCTGTATACCAACCACAATTGTTTCATTTATGCTGCACAACATATTGCAAGCTGCCAGCACTGGCCATGATTAATGTAATATCTACAAAAACCCACATTCTCCTGGTACTGCTTTACAGCTTTTCTGCGTGATTTATTTTTCCATCATCGGTTCAACCACATACAAAGTTTGCTGGGTTTCTTTTACCTCTTTGAATGATTCAAATTAGCAGCAGCTAAGATTGATACTAATACAGAATCTAGCAGTGTGAAATAGAGGGCTCAAGGGTCAGGCCAGTTCTATATCAGCCAGGTGTCATCCAAGCATAATGTCTGGGGTGAAGACCAAATGTTTTAACTTTTATGCAAGAGATTCTCGTTGTTCGGTCCACATTATTGGACCCCTTCCTCCCACCACACAAATTGACCATTTGCACTCACTAATGACCAGTTTTGGAAGGAAGTTTGACGAGAGATTAATAAGGGTTGGGTTAGACAAACTGGAATGAAAGGGGCAAGAGATTGGTAATCTGGAAACTGGCTTTAGGACATAAACTGATGAGATTCTGATTTAGTGTTAAAAATCAAGGCGAATATGCCTCACCTTCCTCAGTATTTTCCAGGATAAAAGTTTCAGAAGAAACAAACATCTTTATTCTCTGTTCTACAAACTCCAAAATCACTTTTTTTTCCCCCTTTATCTGTTTCTACCTAGCAACCATTAGCCTCTGTCTAAACAACCCACCCCCCGCATACCCCCCCCCCCCCACCTCCCGCATCCACCCTCCCCCCCAATCACTCCTTCCCCAAGTCCGTCATCTGGTTCCATTTATAACCCAGCCTCTCTACCTTTCCTTCTCCCCGGCTCCATCTACCTATTTACCAATTCACTTAATTCCACCCATCATCCACCAGGTATTCAGTCACCCTCTCTCACCAACCATCTTCCCTCTGTACGCTCAGCCCTGATCCAGGGTCTCAACCTGAAAAGTGACAATTTCTTTCCTCACACAGATGCTGCTGAGTTCCCCTAACAGTTTACTTTTTACTCCAGATTACAGTATCTGCTATCTCTAATATCACTAGATCACTTGTCACGTCTTTTTGACTGATCACTTGTGGTCTTTTAATATTTCTCCCTAAGTATACTTTAGAGACGGTCTTTAACTCAGTTTCTCAATAAACATTTCTTCTCCATACATCACCAGAATGGAAACGGTCCTACCTGTACAATGAAAAATGGTCATGAAACAGTGACATTTCAAGGCCCCAGTGTACATGGAAAGAGTTAACTATTAGTGATTCTCCTACTCTCCCCAAAACCCATTTGAGGCCTTCCAATTGTGAAAGTAGAATGCGACCTTTTGACAATGAAGCTGAAACCTTTTTCTCACACACTAAAATGTTATGGCTGTTCAAAAATGTTACCTCTGACTTCTGTAAAAACCACAGCGTTTGAGGGGGAATCTTATCACATGCTCCCGAAGGCCAACAAACAGAACACTTTGACTGTGTAGGATCTGGAGGTTCCTTATGGGTTCTCGCTGATCAGCTGAAAAAAGTTCTATTTCTTCCAACAAGCAACCACTTCCAGTTTGATTCACAGGAACAAGAACTTTCTTAATGGTTCCATAGTCTGTAAGGGAGATGCAAGAAAGATTCTGATCACAAAGACTGATGGAAAAATGACCAAGGATAGAGACAACGTCCACTTGTTAATTTCTCAAAGCCGATGAACTCTGATATTTACAAAGTTTAAGAAGTCTGCCATCAACAGATCAATGCAGCAGCACTTGAGACTTTTTAACTGAGCTATTACAAGGACTAAACCAACCCAACATAAGTCCAATGGATGAAGAGATGCATTATAGTCATTCAGCTAATACTCATAATAATGTCAGTATAAAAATGATTAGCTTTTTTTGCAATTTAACAGATTACACGCTATCCTGAATGCCACAAACATGAAACATTTGTCCTTGCAAGGAGGCTACTACAAGATTTTCCGTGTTCCTTTTTTGTGATAGTGACAGATAAAATGCTTATGGGGAGCATGGGGGTGGGGGTGGAAAGAGTGGGAAGCTCCACAACTGAAGAGTAGTGAGAATGTGGCACGAACTGCCGGCATAAGTGGTAGATAGGGTTTGATTTCAACATTTCAGAGAAATTTGGATGGGCACATGGATGGAAGAGTAATGGAGGGCTATGGCTTAGGTTCAGGTAAATGGGACCAGGCGGAATAGTAGTTCAGCATAGACTAGATGGGTTGAAGCATCAGTTTCTATGCTGTAGTGTTCTATGATTCTATGTGTGGAGTGTCAAACATCAGATTTATCAGAATTATAAATCTGATGTTTGACACTATAATGTTTCATTAATAATATTGATCAAAATCAATACAGCTCTGAAGAGTAAGAACCAATAAAATCTATATCTCAAGATATTAAAAAGTCAACTAAAATTAACACAATAATATTTCCTCATTGGCAAGCTGCTAGTACACCAAGATCAGGGGAAGAGGTTTTGAGCTCCAGAATATAGTAGGGATGTGAGATAAGTGAAATTACAGTCCAAATTCTATAGGACGCTATCTGATGAGAGTAAATTCAAACACAAAGTTATCTTAAAAATGGAGATTTGTTTATTAGAAAAATCCAGATTACTGAACAGCAAGATAGAGCCACTTAAAATTATTACAGGATGTGATAATGTTTCCAATAGTTGAAAAATGTCTTAGCAAGGTACTGTGTGGGTTTAGCCATTGAGGCAGAAATGTTGCCAACTTTTAAGATTGCATCAAATAAGTCAATAATGACGATAATTGGCAAATATAATGGAGAGCATTTTGCTCATGTCCATTTTGTTGTTTAGTCTGCACAAAGTAAACCAAATGAGCTGCATCCATGCATTATCCTTCAATCTATTTAAATTATTTTCTTCTTTGTGTAAGGATAGCAAGACTTTAATCCTCTGCTTTTTGCTTTGACCCTGTCATAAACTAATCAAGTACAATAGATAAATTCACTGGTCTGGATCAATTGCAAATTGCACATTCAAAGCAGTTTAAGAAATAAGTTACAAAAACAAGCAATACAATTTTAATAATTCATTAGAACAAAGTACAGTCAGCCAGACAGCTTTATTTAAGTCGTGAGGTAAAGCAAGACTGTAATCTAAAGAATTAACATTTTAATAATTGCAGTCTAAAATATAATAGAAGCCCTACAAAAAAATGGAAATACTTGCATTTTCATAGAATTCATGTCAGTTTTAGAATGTTACAGTGCTTTGCACCTATAATACTCTGGATGTTTGGTCAATGTTGTAATGTTATTTGTGCTCAAATTGTTGATCAAAAGATAAATATTGGTAGCAGAGATATTTTCCTTTCCTTCAAAAGTGAGCCTTGGAATGTGCCTGAATGAACGTCACAAATTTGGCACATTCTCTACAGAGCTGCTATGTCCACATTTTTGTTAAATCTTTGGAGTTGAACTTAAAGCCAGAATTTTAGCCCATTTTCACTTGCTTTATCAATGAACTCAAAATAAGCTATTTTGGTAAGTGCTCAACAGGAAAGTCTGCAGATGCTGGGATTGTGGTCAATACTCAAGAGTGCTAGAGAAATTCAGCAGGTCGTGCAGCATCTATAAGAAGTCCGAAGTACAGTCGGTTCAAAAAGCATGTGAGAATAGCAAGAAGGAAATTGTGTATTAGTCTGAAAGAGTTAGCAATGGAATGACAGAAGGATGAGATGCAGCTAAACAGATTAACTGTGCCATATGTACACTGTAGTTCTGTCACCACAGTTGTTGGCAGAATCACAAATGGCAATAAGGAAGTGTACAGGAGGGAGATAGATCAGCTTGTTGAATGATGTATCGACAACAACCTTGTGCTCAACGTCAGCAAAACCAAGGAGATTATTGTGGATTTCAGAAGAAGTCAGGGGAATATGAAACAGTCCTCATCAAGGGCTCAGTAGTGGAGAGGGTCAAGAGCTTCAAATTCCTAGGTGTCAACATCTCAGAGGATCTGTCCTGGAACCTCCATGTTGAAACAATCACTAAAGTGGCTTGCCAGCGGCTCTACTTTGTGAGGTGTCTGAGGAGATTCGGTAGGTCACTGAAGACTTTCAAAAACTTCTACAGGTGAACCATGGAGAGCATTCTGGCTAGCTGCATCATTGTCTGGTACAGAGGTGCAAACGCTCAGGACAAGAAAAAAAACTCCAGAGGTTGTTAACTCGGTCTGTGACATCACAGGCACCAGACTCCACTCTATTGAGGACATCTACAAGGGGCGGTGTCTTAAAAAAGCAGTCTCTATCCTCAAGGACCTCCACCACCCAAGCCATGCCCTCTTAACTCCGCTACATCGGGAAAAAGGAACAGGAGCCTAAAGATGAGCATTCAACGGCACAAGGACAGCTTCTTCCCCACTGCCATCAGATTCCTGAATAATCAATGAACCAAAGACACGGCCTCACTTTTTGTGCACTAGTATTTTTACATTTTTTATAATATTGCTGTAAGATGGTTATAATTTGCATGTTTGCACTAAGACGCTGCCCTCAAAACACTGAATTTCATGACTTGTTCATGTCAATAAATCCTGATTCAGTATAATAACTTTAATCCATCTGGAGCTACTAAGTCATGTGGAGCCATATTAAATATCACTTGTCAAAATGCTGAACATTTCACCTGTGCTTATTTTTGAAGCTTAATACCATCAGTTTCACTCGTGGAGATAACAAAGTGATAAAACACTTTAACCAAATCCCCAGCAGCAAAAATATTCAATTTACCTTGGTAGCAGAGAATGCAACTGCGACAAAACAAATAAATATTGTGAAGAATAAATTCAGGTATTTTGTGCAATATGCACTTTAAAGTTAAGTTAAATGGCTGGAAGTAAAGATTTGGCCTTGGTTACTTTAGGTTTAACTATGATGAATAATGAAACTGCTCAACGATTTTGCTAACATAAGTGTTGCCACAAAGAGAAGTTTGTGCCGACACAAAATGTATTTTCTGTTGACTGATTTGTATCTGAGAATTCCCAGTTATAATGCAGAGTTTTCTTTCCCTATTCATATGCAGGTTTGTGGGGGGGGGGGGGGTAATGTCATAATCTTCAAACCAATTTACTGGAATTATAAAAAAGCTTTACTCTTGCAGAACCATCTTTTATATTGACAAGCAAACAAATTGTTGGAAGAATGAATCACAGTCAGAGCAGAATGATGAACGTTTATCTCAACAGCATAAATGAATCAGATAATTCTCCAATGACATCAGTCACAAGTGGACACAAGCAAATTTCACAAAATGAAAATATCATGTATGCTTTTTGAAAGCTGTCACAGTTTGTTTAAAATTGATCTCTGAAAGCACTGCACAAGAGCAGTCAACTTGAAATGTATAAAATTCCAACAGAACCAGAGAGATTGAATGCACGAATTAGGTGTTCAATAGCAGATTCAGATGTATTGTCAGAATTCATACATGACATCACATACAAACCTGAGATTCTTTTTCCTGGGGCCAGGCAGAATTACCATTTATTGGTAGTGAGAAAAAAACTGTACACAATGTATACATGTAAAAATAAACAAATGTAAACAACTGACTGTGCAATATAGAGAAGAAAAAAAGTGTAAAATAAGAGTTTGTTGTTGAGGAGTCTGATGGTGGAGGAGTAGCAGCTGTTCCTGAACCTGGTGGTGTGAGTCTTGTGGCACCTATACCTCTTTCCTGATGGTAGCAAGCAAGAACAGAGAGTGTGCTGGGTGGTGTAGATCCTTAATGATTGCTGCTCCTCTCAGATGGCAGCATTCTCCTTATATGTTCTCAATGGAGGGGAGAGGTTTGTCTGTGATGCCCTGGATTGTGTCCACTATCTCTATCAGGGCTTTACACTCGCGGTTATTGGTGTCCCTATACCAGACTGTGATGCAGTTGATCAGCACACTTTCCACCACAAGTGTAGAAATTTCCCAGGGCTTCCAATGTCATTCCAAAGCAGGGAGTCCAGGACCAAGGTTCATAGGATAAGGTACAAACCATTTAAGAATGAGATGACATCTTTTTTTTTCCCTCAGAGTGTGAACTTGTGGAACATTCTATATCAGACTGCAGTTAAAGCCAAATCATTAAATATATTCATAGAGGAATTAGATATTGTTCTTAGGGCTGGAGGAATAAAGGCATTTAAGGAAGAAACTTGGAACAGAGTAGTGAACCTCAATGATTAGCCATGATCACGTTGAAGAGTGGAACAGTCTAGGAGGGCTTTTATTTTCTATACCTTTACATGTAAATGGTTTTCTCAGATCAAACTACATTAGAAAATGGGAGATAATTTATTGGTAGAAGGTATGGGAGAGTTATATGTCCATGGAAGTGATAAGAGTAGTAGGACTGGAGGCCAGAGAATGAGTTGCATTGTTTCATTTACCAATATCAATATTACGCAACCTCAATATAACGCATCTGATTTTATCACAGATTATATTTTTCTCACCCCCCCCCCCACCAAAGATAGTTATCTTTATTCTAGGGATACAGAAGGAATAATATTTCCAGGAGAATGAAATAGACTTTTGTTTGTGAAAGTTACTTACAACATTAGTACTGAGGAGGATGCAATAAACTCTGAAACAGTACCAGCAAACAACTTTGATGATCAGTTCCTCAAACTGTAATGTTGGAATACAGGGAAAGAGATTGAATGAAAGTAGTGTGGTTGGACAATGAGGAAATCTGATTAAATTGTCTGCTTGGTGGACACTTCACTGATTGTTTCATTTACAACAAGGTGCTCAAGTTATCCCTTGACAGCCATGTGATGGAGGTTACACTGCAAGGAGCCATAGAGATGGAAGTATAAAACCACTAGAGAAAAGGTACAAAGTAACAAAAATCACTTCAATCTGCTCACCTGCATCCTAGGGTCTTAAAATAGGTCTTGCAACTATTCAAGAAGGAGACAGAAAGTTTGAAACTACAGCCCCACTGACCCAAGATCTTTCATTGGGAAAATGCTGGAATCTGTTATTAAGAAGGGAACATGGGAGGTTGTGTTTAGAAAAATCATAAGGACAATAAACAGAGTAAACATTATTTTATTAAAGATAAATCACGTTTGACAAATTTGCTTGAGTTCTTTGGGAGGGGGGTGTGAAGGTGTAGAAATAAAGGGGAAATCAGTGGTGGTGTATTGAGATTTCCAGAAAAAAATTTAACAAGGTGCCAAATAATAAGCTCATAGAGGGACAGTTAATACCTGAGATAAGACTACATGGGGTTGGGAATAATGTGCTGGCATAGATAAAGGAAAGGCTAGGTAACAAAAAGGAGAGTTAGGATAAATTAGAATCTGCCAGAATTGTAAGATTACTCTTTTTTCACAGGTCACTAAAGTGTGAGGTTACCTCTTTAGAAAGAATGAGAAGTGAATTATTTTTAATATGAATCAAGATTACAAAATACATTTCCATGTAAAGAGGGGGATGGGGGTGGTTGTATTATGTTCTGAGCTTCATTCACTCCCTTCTGTACCTTCCTCCAATCTCCCATAGCATGCAAACTTCCCTCCCCTCCATGGGCGGCATCCACATTTCAACTGTCTAGGACAGGCAGCCAACACACTGAAAGACATATCACACCCCAGACACACAGTCTTCTCCCTCCTCCTCTCTGGGAGGAGGCTTAAGAATGTGAAATTGTGGACCAACAAGCTTAAAGACAGCTTCCTTTTCATATCCATCAGGCTCCTGAATGAACCCACAACAGAACAATCCTGCTGCCCTTCCTTGTTGCTATTTTTTCTTCTTCATTCCAATGCTATACTCTGTAAATGTGCTGTGTGAATTGTGAGATAACAGTTAGTCTGCTCGCAGAAGAACCCTTTTCACTGTATCAGGTATTTTGTGACCAATAAACAAACTTTTTTTAAAATTTTATTTTCCATTTGCTTCAAAAACATTTTAGGTTTTATGATTATCTAATTAAATAATTGAACCTCACCAGCAGGTACTGACATAGCTCGTCACTCATAAAGGCTGAGCCCCGGTCACTATGAATAACTGAGGTACCCGAACAGAGCAAAAATGGAATCTAGGGCCTTTATGACTGACAAAGTGGACGTCTGGACATGGAATGGCGAACGGGAAGCAGGAGTACTCATCAATAATAGAGAGGAAGAAAGTGTTCCCATTCATGGAGGGGAGAGATCCCTTAAAATCGACACTGAGCCATTCGAAGGGTCTGGATGACTTGATCAGGTACACCTTTGTAGGGTGGTAGAAGTGGACCTTGCACTCCATGCAGACCTGGTCATTTTCCTGACGTCTTCCATGGAGTAGGGAAGATTGCACACCTTGACAAAATGAGCCATGCACGTAACCCCTGGATGGCAGAGCTCATTATGCAGAGACTGCAGTTGGCTGGTGTGTGCAGAGGCAAGGCTTCCTCTGGATAAGGCATCATTAAGAGTTCCTGGCCAATAGGTGATATCATAACTGTAGGTGGAGAACTTGATCCTTGTCATTCTTGATTTTTCCCTTCTTGACATTATTGAACATGAATGCAACAGGGCACTGGTCAGCGAAGAGCGCAAATTTCCTACTAACCAGATAGTTCCTCCAGTGCCTCACAGCTTCTACAATGGTTTGAGCCTCCTTTTCCACAGATGGGTTCCAGAGCTCGTAGCCTTGTAATGACTGTGAAAAAAATGCAACCGGCCTGTCCGCCTGGTTGAGGTTATTAATGGCCAGAGTTACGTCCAAAGCGTCGCTTTCCACTTGGAAAGGTACATTCTTGTCCACCACGATCATGGCAACTTTCACAATGTGGTTCCAGAGGTAGTTAAAAGTCGTTTGGGCTTCAGCTGAGAGGGGGAAATTAGTGGCTTTTAAGAGAGGGCAAACCTTATCAGTGTATTGAGGGATCCACTGGATGTAATGAGAAAAACCTAGGCATCTCCTCAAACCCTTTGTGGTCCTGGGTATGGGGAGCTTTAACAGGGGGCGTATCCTGTAGGGATCAGGGACAATGCTGCCATTCTCCACCATGTAGCCAAGGATAGCCAGATGTTTAGTCCTGAACACACACTTGTCAGAGTTATAAGTGAGGCTCAGGGCCTTTGCCACATGGAGAAAACTCTGGAGGTTGGTGTCATGATCTTCCAAGGTGTGGCCACAGATGGTGACTTTATCAAGGTAGGGGAAGGTAGCCTTCAACCCATACTCGTTCACCATTCTATCCATCTGCCTCCAGAATGAAACCCATTTGTAATACTGAAAGGGACCCTCCAGAATTGATAGAGATGACTGTTAGCCTCAAATCCTCAGAATGGATTGGCAGCTGGTGATAGCTTTCAGGTCAATGGTCGAATAGACCCGATACTGCGCAATATCATTCACCATATCCAAAATTTGAGGGAGGGGGTATGCGTCCAGGAGTGTGTACTGGTTAATAGTTTGGCTATATTCAATTACTAGCCAGGACTTGTTTTCCCATTTTACCACTACCACTTGCGCTCTCCATGGGCTGGTACTAGGTTCGATGATACTTTTGTCAAGCAGACGTATTTCATACTTTATAAAATCTCGGTCTGCTGTACTGTACCTTCTGCTCTTGGTAGCAATAGGTTTGCAGTCTGAGGACAGATTCAGAAAGGAGGGGGGGCGGTTGATATTCAGTGTGGAGAGGCTGCATGTGGGTTTGATTTTAGGGGTCCTCCATTCTGAACAGTTATGGGGGGAGGGGATGAGAATACTCAAAGATCACGCTTTTAAGGTGACACAGGAAATCCAGATCCAACAACACAATTCATCAAGTATATACAAGCGAAATTTACAGAATTCCCCCCCTACAATCGACAGATGTACTATACAATGTTGTTGAGTACGCATAGAATGTGAATGAGACGCAAGAAATATGCAGCAATTAGGATACATCTTCAGGTTGTATTTTTGCACAGTCTGAGTCTATGAAGCTTTCAGTAGAGCCTGTATTGATTAGGCATTTAATGGAATATCCATTTACCTTATCACTCACTATGGAGTTGCTGAGCTGGTGAGGTCTGTCCTGATCTAGGACCATCGAATCTAGATCCCCGGAAACTCCATACTCCTCACTTGAGTGGCCCCCACTGTCCTGGGCTGCCCTGCGTCAGTAAGATGGCGTCGACCTCATGGCGTGGTAAGATGGCCGCCCTCATTCTTCCTCCAATGATGTTTGAATTTGGGACATGGCAAGATGGCCACTGAGCCTTTTCATGCAGTTTCCTCACTGCCACCTTCCATCAGCGTATCGCACAGCGTGGGTTCGGGTGAATTCGGGGCAGATAGCTTGGGGCTGGAATCAGATCCAGTGCAGGCCATTGCCCTTTCTTGACACAGCTGGAACACATAGTATTTTTCTGGGCAATGAGGTCGAAGATGCATGCTCTTGCTGCAGTAAAAGCAATCCCGAGCGTGGGAGTGCTCCCTAGCATGGGACACAGCAGCTTTTAGGGCTGGGTTAGTGGGTTAGTCGTTCTCGAGCTTGGCCTGTTCCAGCGATTTGGTCAGCTCGATGTAACTAGCCAGGTCCTTCTTTCCCAACTCGAGCAGTCGCTGCCTCATGTACCTCGAGCGGACCCCTGCAACTAGAGCGTCCTGGATCTGTTCTTCCTCACGAAGACGGCCCATAGGCATTTCGTACCTGGATTTCTTGGCAAGCATCCCCAGATGCAGCAGGTAGTTATGTATGGTCTCACCAGACCGCTGGCAATGGAAAGCGAGTCGGTGCCTCGCTAGGACCTCATTCTGTGACTTCAGGTACCGAGCCTTCAACGCCTCAATAGCAGCGTCATATATAGAGAAGTCCCTGATGACTGTATACCCTTTTATTCCTACCCTCGAAACGAGTGTGGACCTCCTGAGTTCATATACCCTTTTATCCTACCCTCGAAACGAGTGTGGACCTCCTGAGTTCATCCGTGTGGAAGACGTCTCTGGTCATGTTCAGGTAGGCCTGGAAGCAGTCTAGCCAGTATGTGAACTCTTCACCCATGTCGAGTGACAGAGGGTCTATCACAGCATACTAGGCTTGAGTAGGGAAAAAGCTAATAAAATTATAGTGTGAATAAAAGCTCTCACAACTGGAGGGAGAACAAATGCTTTTATTAGCTTATAACTAAGGGTAGGGTCTCGCTGTAGTCTTCAGAAGGGTTCTGGGTTTAGGCGGGAGACTAGGGTTATAAAGTGAGCAGATGGGGGTGGAGCTGGAAGGCGGGGCCAGCCATCAGCACAACAAATGACCAGTGAATCCCAGTTCACTGCGCACAGGAACAAAAGATACACCAAATACAGTGAAAACACAGCGAGTTCTTACAGCATTTCTCACAGCTTCTTCTTATCCTAACGTAGGCCTCTGGCCCAAAACATTAGTTATATATCTTTACCTCCTATGGACGCTGTGAGATCTGCTGAGTTCCTCCAGAATTTCATTGTTTTCACAACAATCATTGCATCTGCAGACTTTCATGTTACAATACACTAAATACAGTTGTACAAATTAAATTATCATATTGCGCTATGAGACAAAAAAAGGATAAATATAAAAGAATAGCTAAATAAGTAAATATTTATAGTTGCAGTTGGTGCAAAACAAAATAATACTTCACTAATGCAGACAGGCCTTTAGGGGTCTCGTAGTTTATAGTTAGGGAAGTAGAGAGAGCTTCACTAAGTCTGAGAGCCACTGGAAAATAAACTCTTCTTGAACTTAGAAGATCCTGAAGTGAGGTAAGGCTGCGACTGGGGTCTTGGGGATCCTTTGTGATGTTCAGTGCCTTCTTGAGTGACTCCAATAAACTTAGATAGGTTTGTTATTTTCTATGTACTTGGGCATTTGAGTTTCTATATCAGGCCATAATTCAACCAGTTAGTACACTTTCCACAGTACACCTGTAGAAGTTTGATAGAGTATCCGACCACATGCCAAATCTCCTCAGACTTCTTAGAAAGTAGAGGCTTTTGTGTGCCTTTTTCACAGCTGCCTCAATGTGCTGGCTCCAACAGAGGTCCTCCACTTTGTGGAAGCTGAGGAACGAGGGTCCTCACCCTCTCCACCACCATCCCATCAATGAGGACAGGTTGTGGCTCTTCAGCCCCCCTTTCCAGAATCTCGCTGATGTTGATATCAAGATTGCTGTTCTGGTAGCACCTAACAAGATTGTCTATCTCCTTCCTACATTCATACCTATCATTTGCACAATAGTTAAGTTGCTGACTTCCAATCATCGGTTGGATTAATGTTTGGTGCTTCCAAATCTCTTTACACTAAGACTAAACCAGTGGTTTCCAACCTTTTTATTTCCACTCACATACCACTTTAAGTAATCCCTATGCCATCAGTGCTCTGTGATTAGTAAGGGATTGCTTAAGGTGGGATGTGGGTGGGAAGGGAAGGTTGAGAATCACTGCTCTAGACCCAATTGTTACTGAAATATTTTGCTTGAGAAAAATTGTCATTGGCCCATTTCCTTTGGTGTTATGAAACCGTGCAGATAACGAGTCAATTAGGTACAATTAAAACAGAGCTTTTCAAACTTTTTCTTTCCACCCGCATACCACCTTACTAATCACAGAGCACCTATGGCATACTTAAAGTAGTATGTGAGTGGAAAGGAAACGGTTGAGACCCATTGGTCTAGAGGGAGTGGTGCAGCAGAATTAAGAGCAGTAAATCTTAATTTTAAGGCTTCAGCATAAAATTGCTCCCAGATATGAATGTTTTCATTGCAATAGGAGGTTGCCAATTAATTAAGCTCACAATAGCCATTAAATTTTACAAGGAATGTCCGCAACATTTTGCACTTTTCTGTTGTAGTCAAAAGGCCACAGATGTTCTCTATTGCAGAAAATAGGAGGTCCACAGCTTACAAGGCAGTGAGCAGAGCCTAACAGGTAGAAACCCGAGCTTCCAATGCAAATTCAGGCATTAGGTTGATTCTCCTTTTGTAACAAAGTAGTCAAGTGCTGATACATCACTTCTATGCCAGAAAAGACAGGCTCCAAACTCTGTGCAAAGCCTTGTGCAAGGTTGATGCAAGATTTCCCTATGCCTCTTCACATTTCAACATACCTTCTGACATTCCTGCTTATGGCACTCAATATTTCATAATGTATGATGAAATGCCTTCTCCTGTTGAATTCAGAACTTTATCTTTTACAATCATAAAGTGTGTGCCAAACCTTTAGCCAACAAATTTGGCACCTGTACTTGCTCTGGTCACCGATTCTCTCTCAAGGTAATCCCTTCAGTGTGAAGATCTGCGAGAGCTGCTGACCGCAAGTGACAATGTGCTTCATTGCAATCCTGCTGTTCAACTCATGACAGTTCTCCATTAGTGGAGAGGAAAAGGGCACAATAGTGGAATTCTTGTGTAGGGAGCAGGGAACATGGAAAGCATATCGTTTCATTCTCCTTTATCCTGTAATTCAAGAGATCATAAGATGAGAGGAAAGTGGAACCTGGAAAGGACTTCCTGCTATGATTCAAGATTATTTTACTGTCATGTAATAAAACAGAAAATGTGATATCACTCAAAATTTCTTTTTTGTCTACTGTAAGGCAGACAAAGATTTGCTATCAGCAGGAATTCCAAAGTGCCCCTTACGGCCAGAGAAAGAGAAGCATAAGCAACTTGAGCTCCAGATACACATCTCTTATATGATCAGGAAGCCTCCACACTCTCACATCCTGGTTCCGATTCCAGATACCCCTTCAGCCAGTTTCCAGCAATCCATAACCTTGTGTGAGTCCATTGACTGCAGTTGCCAGCAGCCCACATGGGTTTCTTGCCTCAAGTTGCCAATAGCCTGCTGCCTGTGTGTTCTTCAGCCTCAGAGCCCCTCACTGGACTGCCACCGTGAACACTGCCCTATGGGTCATCTCCTCTACTTCTTCTCAAACAGGGGGTGGGTCTCCCCATTTTCTGGGGTCCTGCACCAGTCTTCACTTCCTCAGAGTCTGCAACCCATTGTGGCCACTACTGATCATAGGCACCGCCATCTAGGGCCCTGACCCCGCGGTTGTGGGATTTTAAAAATAAACCACCGTGAGCTCCTTTAACATGAACATATTCCCGTGGCTAAATAGGTGGAGAGATCCCACGGCTGTGCTGATCAACTTTTACCTTAGTGTTATTAAAAGTAAAGGATTCCTGGTCACTCACACAAAGCTATTACAGGCATACAATCCTTTATCCGGAACCCTTGGGGAACAATGTGTTCAGAATTTCGGATTTTTCCGGATTTTGTAAAGCCAGATTTAAGCTCTCCCGAATTGTGCTGCTGTCTCCCCCCCCCCCCCCCCCATCACCCGCCCGCCTGACTCACGCTGCCGTCTCTCTCCCCACTTGTCGGATTTTGGAGATTTCCGGATTTTAGATATCCGGATAAAGGATTGTGTACCTGTAATGGACATGGCTTTGTAGCAACTGGCTTGGCACATTTACTAAATTATGTCACTGATAACTCATCAAAAGTACCTCAAAGGCTATAAAAAGCTTTAGGATTTCTTGACACTTTCACTATTTTGGCACAATAGCACAAGGTCCTTTGCCAAATTCTATTTTCTACAATCTAAGATTAATTCAAAATGTTCGGCATTAACAATTTTATTTAAATAATTTTGTTAACAAAGGACAATGTTTCAATATCATTTTTAAAGCATAACAATCTTTATTTTTGCGTGAAACTGTAAACCTTATGAAAAGAATTCAACATATTTTATTCTACATCCAACGGAATTATATAATCATTGAAGATTTTGTTTTATCCTGGGATGTATAGCATATTATGGATTCAACAAATTTATGCTGAGGTTGCTGTTCTAAATAGAATGCACAAGTAGAAAATGAAAAAAAGTAAATTATTTTGATTAAATCAAAAAGATTGGAAACAAATGTTGTCTTTTGACAATAATTTAAAATAACATGCATCAATTCAGCCAACCATTATGATTGAGAGAAACATATAATAGAAAGCTGTATCAATATCTCCTTTTTGCACAATTGTCAAAATTAAAATTATCCCAAATGTAAGATAATGCTTACCCAAATCCATTTCTCAATAATAAAGTGACAAATTCTTCCATTCAGTGTGGCTAACAATTCACCTTGATCAATCTCAGAGCCAATCAAGGATACATTCATGGGACTTTTAAATGCAATATAAAATAATAAATTCACAGCAACAAGAAATTGAGTTGAAGATATCTAATGTACAACTTAAGACTTCAATCGATGACCAGCTATGAATGAGGTTCAGTTGGCAATATTGGCATAAAATAACTGAGATAACGTATTTAGATCTTTTGACACCTGTGGCGTAGGACTTTAACGAACAATGGAACTGAATAAATTTTAAAAATTTGAACAGTTACATACACAAAATAATTTAGTTTTTAAATACTAAAACAAATGAAACATTAGCTACTGATTCACTAACCACGATTGTTACTTTCACAATCTTTGGGGAACAGATAATCTGCAATCACATATATCTATTAAAAATGACTATACCTTTTATAAATGTTTGCCAAACGTCATTGTGCTCATCATTCCCAAAAATAAAGTGTAATCATGTCAAAGCATTTCAATCTTACATTGCAAATTTATTTGTGGTACTGTACCTGTAGCCAAGTACGTAACATGAAAGAGCATGTCCTTTCCCTGCACAACATCCACCACGATGTGGGAAAATCGACTATTGTCCTCAATGAAGAAAGGGATTGGAAATATCGGCTGTACCACTTCATGCATAAGAATAAATCTTTGAGCATCTTGGAGATTCCTCTCTGTGAGATTCATGTAAGGACCATAATCGATAGTACCACACTAACAAAGCAAAAATAACAAAAGGGCAAGTTTCAGATGGGATTTATAAAGCAAAGCAAATAAGGCTGAAATAATCATGGCATATTACAGCAAAACAAAAACAATTAAGGTGGCTTTGTTTTTTTCTGAACAAAGAAATTTCATGAGAATTGTTATAGTTCAGTTATAATCACCTGAAATTTACTGAGTTGTAAGTACCTGAAAATCAGGATTAGGATTTGTAAAAGGTAGCCACGCTGAACGGGAATTCTCCTGGAATTTGAATGGCCCTGAAAAAACTTGAGTAATGGCACTCAGATTAAACATGCAGACAGCTGAAGCTGCAATACTGTTCCTGTAGAAAACATAACCATGTACAATTAGTTTTGATAAATATTACTTTATATTGTTTTGTATTAATAAATACATATGAATAACAAAAACAACCACATTAAAGAGAATATACCTTTAGTTGATGAAAATAAAAAATCTGCAGATACCCGAATTCTGAAATAAAATCAGGAGGTGCTGGAAACACTCAGATTAGGCAACTATGGGAATTTAATAGAGTTAATGTTCCAGTATTAGGATCTTTTGTCTAAATAGTGTGGAGAGAAAACAAGTACATTTTAAGTTGTACTTCTCTCCACAGAAGAGATCTGAACAGGTGAGTATTTCCAGCATTTTCTGTTTTAATACTGATACGAGTGTCTTCACAGAATGGGAAAGCTCAAGTGGATACCTACACATTTGTCGTAAAGATTCCATAAAGCATGTCTTGCTCTGGTAAGAAGAATGTTCTTAGGAGCTCATTGTAATAAAATGGAATTTCACCAGGTCGCGAACAGTTCAATCGGGCTTTCATAAAAGTTGTCCAGGTGTCCTCCAGGAGAAATCTCCCTCCAACATCATTTTTACATACCCTAGCTACTCTGGAGAAAATAGTTTTGCCACAGTCATGTTCCACTGCATTTTCCCGAAAAAAGAAATAGGTGAAGTTTCCAATATCATAGGAAGACACAAAATTTGGTTCTGCAAAAGAAAATATTTTAAAAATCTGATAAAAATCAGTTATGGTACTGTTTGGGTCACATATTCTTTGTAACTTTTGACACACAATATTTATCATGCCCAGATAACAACTTTTGTGCCTATTTTTCATAATGGCCATGACAACTTAAATATGGACCAACATTACTGGGATCATACTTAAAATACACCTTCATAGTTACCAATTATTCCTGTTCCTGACCTAGCAGTGCTCACCATTTAGCCATTTTGAGTTGTACTGAGCAGTGCGGAGTGGAGGAAGCTCTCCCAGGCTGCGATAGATGGCAGGATCTCTCCCTGGAAAATCCATGGCAGTGGCAGCATAAAGTTCACCAGTAGATGTAATCAAAGCCGTGGAATTGTGCTGTGGATTGTATGGACACCGAGCCATACCACTGATGCGATCATGGACTTCTGTTAGATTAGTTAGCTGCAGAAGAGAAAAATATCCACTAAACCTTAGAAGATCTTGGCTAGCTGGATTAAGGAAAACCCCAAGGCATTCTACAGGTATGTAAAGAACAAAGGTTGAGTTGTGTGAGAATAGGACCCATCAGAGGTGTTGATGGAAATGTGTGAATGGACCCTCCAATCATAGCCACTCTGACTTGCTAAGTCACACACTCAACCAATTATTTCAGGTTACCCTCCCACTACACTAACCTGTGATGCTCAGCTGCTGGCCCAAGCTCACTGGATCTTCTTTGCCCTCTGCACTGTTGCAATACATAAAGGGAAAGGCTCGTACTACCCAAAGCCATGGATCTCAGACAACAAATCATTCCGCAGCAGCTTCACACCTAAAACAGTCATTTGCCTGCTGAAAGCAACCCTTTGATGCACTAGGTTCTAATAACTCTGCACTTTTGTTAGGGAGAGGATAGGTAACTGGGTCTTTACAGTGTAGGAAGTTAAGGGGTGATCTTATAGATGTTTATAAAATTATAAAGGGCATAGATAATATGAATGATCACAGTCTATTTCCCAGGGTAGATGATTCTAGAAGGCATGGATGCAGAGGAGAGGGGAGGGTTTTAAGAGGAACCTGAGGGGCAACTTTTTTCACTCAGATGATGGTCTGTAACTGGAATGAGATGCTAGTGGAAATTATGCAGTGCACACAATTTTGACATTCAAAAGACATTTGGACATGTATATTCATAGAAATAGATTTTAAAAATGAAGACCAAATGCAGGCAAATGGAACCAGTTCAGATTGGCATAGATGAGTGGGACAAAGGATCCTGATGTACGATAAACAATTAAATTCAATAAATAATTGAATTTCAAACCAATTTCAATCCTTAAAGAAGAATTAATCCACTGACAAGTTCCAAATTTATTGTCTCATGTAGCAAGGTGCAGTGATATTTTGTTTTGTGAGCAGTTCAGTTGGACATCTCATATATAGTGCATAATTCACTGTACAGCAAGTATGACACAGTGCAGATGTGCAGGGTCACAGGGAATAGATCAGATGGTATGGAGCAAAGACAACATAGTTTTACTCTTGTGAGGTTCATTCAGGAGTCTGATAACAATGGAACGAAACTGTCCTTGAATCTGGTGTGAGTGTATTCACACTAATGAAACTTCTTCCTGACGGAAAGAGGGGGTAAAGAGAGTGTGGCCAGGTTGGGATGACGTTTTTAAATATCTTGGCCCAATCCTTGCTTTCTTTATCCTCTGCCTTAACTGTGTAGCTTTCCCTGTGATGAGCCATCCCGGTTTATTTTGCCTGTCATGCTGTACTCTAATGGGAATTGCTCTCTGCTTTGCAATCCTGTCTGCACAGTAATATCACATGTACACTAATTCATTCACTAAAATGGTGTCTTGTGTGACTCGGGTCAAAGATGCACATTGGATCCCATTTTAGAATTCAATCAACAGCTGCACCACCTAAAAAAAAAAGCACCAGTTTAAAGCTTGCATCTGAGATCCCTTACCAGAGTTTGGTTCAATTTATATTATATCTAATTAAACATGCAAAAAATGAACCAACTGTAATTACCGTCCGATTGGTGCACACAGGAGTAAATGCATTTGTTCCACAGGTGAAGACAGTGTTTCTGTTGACAAGGAGGACCCGAATGTAATTTTGACATTCCTCCTGCAAAGACACTTTCACTTTAGCAAAATCACAATGGGGAAATTTTTCAAAGCAATCTTTTTTTACCATTTACTATAATAACAGATTTAACCAACAATAACCGATCATCACAAAGCAATTTAATCCGTTGAAAGAAGAACACCCCAGTTACTGGAATGGATTGAATCTTAACAAGCCTATCTTGAGGAAGCTGGCATTTTCAGGCCATTCAGCGAACACATTGGGATGTATTGACTTTCCTATGGTGCTTGGTTTCTTTCTCTTTATGGACACTCTTTTGCTTCTCTCTCTCCAACTGTAAGAAGTGCTTAGGCAATTCCTGCTAATGGCGAATCTGTCCGCCTTGCAGCAGGCAAAAAGAAATTTCATACAATATGACACTGCTTTATTACTATGAGAATCAAGTGAATCTTGAATCATTATATTCATGGAAGTGGATGGACAGCAATCAGCATTCGTTTCCAATTCCAACAAGTAATTTAGCACAATATTAAGACTGACTCAAAAGAAAAGAGAGAACTCCGTTGGACAGGTATCCAGTTAGGCACTTTTCCTGAAATAAATAACATCTTAGTCTCCCTGGGTCAGATGGTAAATATTCATCTTCACCCATGCCAGGATCAATGTTCTTCAGTGATAAACCATTTAAATCTGGAAAGCATTGAAATTAAATAAATAGCTTTTAATATGAAGTTGAATAAATGCAGGATCACACATCCAAGCTTTGTGAATGCTCCAACCCATTAAGTATTATATCATTTTAAAATCAGAAAAATTTCTATTACAAGAAAAATAAATCAAGTTCCTACATCCAAAATTGAAAGTGGAAGATGTGTATGGCAAGAATAATATCCATTATATAGAAGTAAATTACACCTAATTAAAAGGATAAGGTAATTAGCCAATAATTGATTGTTATTTGTGATTGATTTGATCAGAAATATAGCGACACTGTCCATCTTTTCAGCTAATGATCACAGTAAAAACCTAAACAGAATGTATATCCTGCAATTGACAGTAGTTACATTTTTAATGTTGAAATGTTGGTTACAGGCACAAAACAGTTAGCAGTTATTTGTTAAAATATTTCATCAATTCTATTTTATAGAATTACAATTTCTGTGACTCTGACACTCAGAGGATTTGCTTACCTGATTGCTCACACAAAATTAAAGCAAAAGGGCCATCCAAGGCCAAACTCCTCTTGTGAGACAGAACACCTTATTTCTGGGAGAATAATTGCCACCTACCTCAGTTTTGCCTTTACTGAAGCAGTTTCGTTTTGTTATTTCATCTGTGGACCATTCCACTTTCTGAATAAGAGAAAAACAATCATAAATTTGCCATCCACTCTGGAATGTATTCCTCTGAATGCATTGTGTTCCTGTTGAGAACACACTTCAAACTTAGCTGCCTGCTGAAATTTATCTCCATTATTTATTTTCTTCATGATTTGATGCATGCCATAATATGAACCCAATGGGACTACAACAGATCTAATCACATTATCAAAGCCCATTATCAGGCTGCATCCTGGCCCCAAGACAATTTTCTGTCTTTCTCGCGGGCCCCGAGACAATTTTCAGTCTTTCTCACAACAATGCCCCACCTCACCTCCAATAAGCTCTCTGCTGCAGTGAAGCTAACCTACAGGACAAATGAGAAATGCTTCAACTTACAGTCCCATGCTCCAAAACCAAGGTCATCCTAACTTCAATAATTAATACACTATTGATACACAGATAATCTTGCATTTGCTTACTTTTGAGGCCAAATTTCAAGTTGTCAAATCACTTACTGAAGCACTTAGGAAGGAGAGTCTTAAGACACAGCTTACAAAAGTCAAAGGGCCTCTTCCAACATATCCCCTCCATACAACAGTACAGTCCACTATCAATGTTTTCAGCAAGATCATGCAACAGCTGTACCACTGTGCATCTTGGGAGCCATCATAAAATAATGGCAGATTATCAACAATGAAATTCATTGCCTTCAGTTCACCAGTACAGCTTTCTCTCAACTGCAGAAAAGTATGTTTGAAGATCAAAATCTCAAACTCAGAACAAAATGTGTGGTCTATTGGGCAGCTGTGATACCTGCCATCTTATATGCTCGTGACATGCACTTAATGCTTTGAGTCCAGAGAAACACCGTGTAAATGGCAAAAGGATCAATTCATGTCAAAGAACCACCCATTCACCATTCAGTCAGTACCTTCTGACCCAACTGTGGCAAAATGGATACTTCCTTCTCAGAACCCAGAGCTAAAATGGAAGCAAGTTATTCTCACTAAAATGTCATTGCCTAAAACATTCAAGTGGAGCCAAAGTAGAATATATCCTGACTCAAGAAAAATATTCAAAATACTGGATTGTATTCACGTTTCTCAGATATATGCAGAAAAAAAATAATTTATTGGCTAAATATTGTGTTAAGACAGGCTTCATTTATTCACATGAATAATCTATTGCAAAAAAATTCTTTAGTTCTTACATAATTAGTTCAACTTAATATTGCAAGGAGGAATTTTCACAACTTTTGTTTTAGGATCTTTTGTACATCAGAATACTCAAATAAAAACAAAATTGGAAGTCTTACAGCTAAGAGGTGCATCCATTGAAGAATGAAGTGCAGTAATAAATAGACACAAACATCATTATAACAAAATCAAAGGCCTCTGACTCCATTCGTGCCCTGCTTTATCAGTCTTAATGAGTACATTTTGTGAATAGAAGCAAAGTGGACACTAGCAGAAAGAAGACGGGGCCAAGCCAACATAGTAGCCCAATGAAAAACACTTTATTTTGAACAAATGTAATTAGTTCCCCAACATGGTCGCATGAACTATGAATGGGGTGAAAGCCTAGACTTCTACTGAGACCCTTCTACCAAGGGTCCAGAAAACAAAGGTATGCCTACCTCACTTTTACTATTCCCTTTGTGACAAATTACTCTCCTACTGATCCCAAGCAACCTTATGAGATCTTATTTGAGAAGCAATAACAAGTGGCATCACATGGATAGTTACCTGCACATTTTCAACCATTGAGCTTGGCTGCTGGGATCGAGGAAACCATCCCTCAAAGGGAAATACCAAAATACCAACAGCATTCTTCCAGCTACAGGAAAGTGTTGCTACTTAATGACTGGATGCAAATACAAATGCAAAGGAGATCAGAGACTGCTCTTGGAAGATGAGAGGCCCCTGAACAGGCTTACAAAGAACAATACCTGCTGGAGAAATGGTGTTTTATGCAAGGATCCCCAGTTTACAGGCTGTTTTTGTTTTCTCTCTCTGCAAGGAAACTGCATGGGGTGCATTGCAGGAAATCTCAATGACTTCTGACTTCTCTTCCTCCTGTGGGTTGAGCCTTCTGTTTGGATTATGGAGTTTGGGTGACCTCCCTGCTGTTACAACAAGCTGAGCGGTTGTGACAGGCTGCCAAAGCCTGGAGTTCGAGAATAACTGTGATCCTAACTTTCATGGGAAAAGTAAGCCAGATACATGCAAGAAACACAAAGACTGTAGATGTTGGAATCTTGAGTGAGCAATGAAATTAGGGGGACAGGCAGTATCAATAGGCAGAAATGGTCAAGGTTTCAGGTCAGAAATGTTGACTAACCCACTCCATGGATGCTGCCTGACACGATGAATTCCTCCAGCTTCTCATTGTTTGCTGAGGTACATTTGAGGTTAAAAAGCTCACTGAAGAGCACTGACACTTTAAAACAGCACTGTTTCAAAGGATTACAAGAACCCAGTTTAACCATGACTAATGTTTTCAGACTGGAGAGCTTGGTCTCAGGGGTTCAGTGTCATGAATGTTTGAGTAAGTTGAAATATAGTGATTGCAATAATTTTAAAAATCAGTGTCTTAATTCAATGATCCAGCAATACACCTGGATATCAATGCTGGCCCTAAGTTTCAGTGATTACCAGCCCCCATTTGGAAGTAAAATCAATAGGTACATTGAAAAAAAGTATAATAGGGCCATTATTTTTATCTTTAATCATCCATTATGCATTGTGGGGAGCTTCCAATCTGAAAATCAAATCAAAGCAAGTTTTGCTGAAGTTCTGGGCTTTTCTATTTAACCTTTCTTGGGGGGTAAATATGCCATTTAAGAAGCTATTTAAATGAATTTTTAAAACTCCACATTAATAACCCCAAGGCAGAAAGTATAAATGAAAGGAATTTCAATGGGTGTCACATCTGACACTCACTCTCCAGGTTTTCAGCCAAATAGTTATTGGAATACAGTGTGGGAAGTTGCCTGTTGTTCTGGCACCGACTTCTGAACAGAATGGGAAGTCAACTTATAGAAATTCAAAATAAAACCTTTTTTTTCTTTGAAGTTATAGTTTCCAGTAGGAATAATAGTTTCAGTCAAAGGCTGAAACTGATTGTAGTTCATTGTCATCTTTGAATGAAGCAATTGTTGAACAGTAACAATGAAAACAGATGCATCCCACTGCAGAAAAGGAACAAAAATACTTACAGGTGCCTAACCTTTTTATCTGGAATTTCGAAAACCGGCACCTTTTTCAATAGATGACATTACACATAAGTAACGTTAATTTCCCACAATAAATTCTCCATTTTCAGAGGGAGACCCACCTCCCCAGTCCTCGTTGTCCCCGTCCCCATGGGAGCCCTCTCTTAACTTCGATGGAAAGGTAACTCTTAGCCACCAGCACCCGGAGGGAGAGAAGCAGGCGGAAGCTAGCTCAATGCAGGAGCAATGGCCATCTTCCTTACCCATAATCCCCCATGCAGCTGAAACCACTCCGGTGCTGGCAGAGTGCTTATGGCTGCATGGGGGATTATGGGTAACGAAGATAGCCATTGCACCCACATTGAGGCATCGCCACGATCCGGTGCAGCGATCCATAAACTCTGGGCTTGGCAGCACTGCACCCCTGCTGACGCATCGGGAGTTAGATTGGTGGGGGTGTGGGGTGTGCCTGAGGGCTGGCCCAATGAGTTGGTGGAGTGCCTGAAAGCTCCACCGCCCCAATGGCCCGCTCTTCCTCCAGCTCTGCACCTCTAGTTCAGCCTTCTGCCCCACTTGGATGCTGGCTCCAAGCAGCCAATGCTGGACGCCTTTTTAGCCGCGTTCCTGGCCATCCCATCAACTTGGACCTCCACCTGACCGAGGTGCTGGTTGAGAGCTTCCTGTACAGCACACAACAAACCCTCCCCTCCCCGCTCGCACTCAGCTTGGCCTAGGGCACAAAATAGTCTGGCAAAGGCCCTGGGGGAGGGCAACGGATGGCAGGGGGGTGGGGGGAAAGATGGACGATGAGGCATTTGCTTAAAGGGACCAAACTCAAAATGATTCCAAAATCCAGAAGATTCCAAACAATGGCAGGTGTCTGGTCCCAATGATCCCAGATAAAAGGTTAGGCACCTGTAATGAAAATGGTTCTGGGGCCTACAAAATTGCAGCCAGCGAACATATTTGTGAATAATTTTATTGAGATGATTAGGAATACATCAGCTGTAAGTTTTTTTTTCCCCACTGAAGCTTTGAGAGTTCATCCACATTCTACCTGACAAGATAGATTTACTGCAGCAACTACATAGGTTCTCATGAAAATCTTGCTAGGCTGCATGGAATATGGCCTGTGGTAGAATGTACTCTGTACAAATTGAAATGGCAGCACTCCAGTTACTGTTGGAATTGGCTACCCTGTGGATTGGCAGCTTTTTGAATTACTGGAAACGTAGAAAGTATGCTGACAGTTCACTTCCAGCTATGCAATACCAGAAAAATACAGCAATATTTCTTAAATTGAAGCTGATCATATCACTTTCAGGTTTCTGGCAATGCAAGCCTTCTTGAGAACAACCTTTCTCTTTCAAAATCATGCCGTGTTTCTTTGTCAAGGAACTACAAATTCAGAATGAAGGTGTGACTTTGTGCTTGTGTATGTTCTATGTTTTGTCAATCTAAAAGTTTACCGCAGATTAGAAACAAAATAGAACAAACATATTCCCTCTAACACATTGTTTATTGCTCCTCTCTCCAAACCATGTTGTTAAAGGACTACAGATTGGCATTTAACACTGTCACGTCAGCAAATGTAATCATCAAAATCTGAGATCTGGGTGTCTGTTCCTCCCTTTGCAACAGGATCATTGACTTTCTTATGAGCAGATCCCAATCAGTGCAGATTGGCAACATCACCTCCTCCTTGTTAGGCACCTCAAAGTTGCATCATTCTTGTTCCATTCCATTCCCTCTACACCCATTGTTTCAGCTCCAACACAAACTATAAATCCACTAAAAACACCACCAATGTGGGTCAAATAACAGGTAATGATAAGTCTGAATATAGGATGGAGATAGAGAATCTGTTTATGTGGTGCCAGAACAATGATTGTGCTCTCAATGTCAGCAAGTCTCAAGAGTTTATTGTGAACTTTAGAAAAGAGAGCCAAGGGACCACACACCTGTCTTCATTGGCAAGACAGTGATGGAGAGAATTAGCATCTTCAAATTCCTGAGCATACAGATTTTGAAGGACTTTTCCTGAAACCAATATATCATCAAACATGAAGATGGCAACACCAAAACCTATACATTCTAAAAGTCAGAGGACATTCAGCATGTAGTTGAATACAGTTTTGAACTTCCACAGGTGTAATATGAAAAGTATGTTGTCTGGCTGCATCACAGCCTGATTGGGAAACTCGAGTGCAGAAGAACACGAAAGTAACAAACCTAGCCAAGTCTATCATGACACAGCTTCCCATCCATTAAAGCCATCTACATGAAGTGTGGCCTCAAGAAGATAGACAACATCATTAAAGATCCCTAACACCCTGGTCACAATCTCTTGTCACTGCTACCTTAAAACAGAAGCCTAAAGCCCAACAACTTGAGGTTCAAGAACAATTTTATTTCTGACACCTATTAGGCTTGTGAACCTCCCCAAACTATCCAAACCATAAACTACTCCAGGTCCACCAAATATCTGTCTGCACCATTGAAACATCACTTTTTTTGCATTAACTGCAACTGTAAATATTTATCTATCCTTTAATATCTCATGGTACATTATGGTCATTTAATTTATACTAACGTTGGTAGTATTTCTTACATGCCTGTGTGTTTGCAGCAAATAAGAATTCTGGAGCATCTGTACATTATACATATGTATAAGACAATAAACTCATATCATAAAGACCTTCTACCTATCTGAAGGCTTGGGTTTCATTTCAACTTTGTAATCAGGGATGCGTTCATGAATACAGATGTGGCTAATTAAAACCAAGAGTATATTTGAATAGATACAACAACACACTTAATCATGTTAATTAAACAACTTAATAATACCACTTATAATGTTTATTTGTAACCATCCAAAATTAATGCATTTAGGTAAAAAAATGCCACAGAGTGAAAGTTTAGACAAGATGGTAATGCCGTAAATTTCCTTCATTACTGCCTCCATTCTGCTTATCACGTCTGGAATTAATTCTTAGAGGATTGGTACACTTGCACATTTTGAATTGCAGTGGTTCTGCACCGAATATAACAAATTGCCCCGACAGGAAAGACTTATTAGTTTTGTTGTTGAGGCTTCCAAAATGCAACATAAATAACTGCAAAACAGAAATAGTAATTCATTTCAATTTCCATCCTCCCAGCAGTTTATAGGCTCACTCTATAAACATTTGTTTATGCTATTAATATCACTTACAGCACTTCATGCTGTACAAATATGAAAATGCAAATCTCACTCCAAGGATTAAATTAAAATGAACTTTTCATATTAAAGCCCTCTGTAAACACATACACCAACTATGCATTAGTTCTAAATCATTCATGGGAATTGCATATCGACAGCAAAACAACATTTGTGACCCATCCTTAATTTCTCTTGAATTCAGCCTTTCAGCAGGCAATTAGGAATAATCCATATACTGGATAAATACCGTATATTTCGACATACAAATCTTGAAACCCTCAAAAAGCACTCAAAAATCAGGGGACGACATACACCAGATACAATATTGAAACCTTAAATTCAACTCATAAAAACACTCGATGTACATTTGGCATATAAGATGACCCAAAGCACCTTCCCACAGCCACCGTAACCCACCCAAGGCTGCCGTTCCTGCCGAAGTTTCCCCACTCTCTCAAGCCCTGCATTTCTAGCTACTCACCACTCTTCTGGGTAAGAAAGGTCACTTTCTAAACCCTTTAAATATCTTACCCCTTATCCTGAATCTATGCCCTCTAGTTTTATCTAGCTGTGATATATCGATACCGTTCATGACTTTATATTCTTCAACCTTCTCCACTCCAGAGACAACAGCCAAATAACCTCTCCTATCTCTCTTCATAGCTGAAATACTTCAACCCAGCCAGATCCTGGTGAATCTCCTCAACACCCTCTCCAGCACCATCACAACTTTCCAGTTGTGTTTAACGTCCTGACCAGAATTTGCCGAGGTCTGACCAATATTTTATGAAGTTGGAGCATAACCTCCCTCCTCTTGTTTTCAATCCCCTAATAAAGGCTAGCATCCCATATATGCCTTGCTAACTGCGTTATCCAGCTACATTGCCACCTTCAAGAATTGGTGGAGTGGGACACCTCCATAACATCTGGTTTATGATCGCGGGATGATCTATGACTTATGCAGAATATGATGCATCACAAAGGGAATGCTCCTTGCTATTCTTTATAATTTAAAGTTTCATCATCATTAAACATTTGCCACTAACAGCTTAGATGATAATTATTAAAATACTTAAAAAAACACCATCCCAGCTCTCTTTAATAATACTACTCTCAATTATTTCATTATTCAAAGCGAGAAAATTAATTCCAGCCAAACTCATTTTTCTATGCACAAAAACACCAATTCAGAGAAAGTAACAAGCTGAATCAAATTACTGACAAGCTCCAAATCTCACAAAATAATGATAAAATTGTCTACAAAGACAGTAATAACTTATTTTTGGCTTTCATGACAAGCTCCTTGGACTTAAAAGGAACTGAAGACCAAGGCCATGTGTCATTTCATCGGGATCTTTTATCAGTGAAACTGCAAAATGACTAGAAAATGGAGAGTTCAGCCGAGAAATGTTATTACATAGACACATTGTACAGCAACATAAAGAGCACACGGAAGGGTGGCTGACTTCTCAACTAAATAATATAAAAGCCCAAGAAAAAAGATCTAAGGCTTCCTGGACCCTTTTCTATTATTGAAATTCAAGAACATTTAGAGCTTAAAAAAAAAAAGGCATGTGTTCCAAGTCCCCACCCCATTCAATCTTGTGCTGTTCTGGCAGTAGAAAATGTTTCCAGGATTGAATGATAAGATGAGGCTGGACAGGCAGGGGATTTTCCCCTAGCAGTGTGGGAGGCTGAGGGGGACCTTATAGAGGTTTATAAAAGCATAAGGGGCATAGATAAAGCAAATAATCATAGCCTTTATCTCCCCCAACAGCACCCCCCCCCCCCACCACCACCAAGAGCAGAAGATTGTAAAGAATGTTTAAGGTACAGATTTAAAAGGGACTTGTGTGGCACCTTCTGCATACAGGGGTATGTGGCAGGGTGGTATAAATGGAATGAGCTGCTCAAGGAAGTGGTGGATGTGGGATAATTGTAGTGGTCAAAAGACATTTAGGTACATGATAATTATAATTTAGAGGAATATGGATTGAATACTGGCAAATAAGACTAGCTTGGTTGGCATGGACCTGTCTTTGTGCTGTAGAACTCTCTGACTCTAGATTATTGACCATATATTTGTCAACTGATAGAATATTTCACAGAACTCCCAACACACAGTGAATGAGGGTGGTGGGATTATGAATACTGTAATCCTGAGAGAGGACATCTGACAAGTTCCCCTCATCCAATCCATTAACCACCCAGGCCACTGACTCAGCCATCTAAAATTTGTAAGGGAACCATTTGTTAGATACTGTTATTTTCACCCTCTGGGCTACTGGTGCTTATGCTCCAATCAACACAGCGACACAGTAATTAATTATAACTGGGTCACTCAGATATCATACATTCAAGCTCTTTACAAATCTCTGTGCAACGTTCTCTCACATTGCAGACAGGGTTTCAAGCAAAATGGGATACACTTGTTGCCTAGAGTAGACTGTTTCACCAAAGTCATCGCTGCAATAGAAACAGTGTTTCTTCCTTGGTGAGTTGGTGTTTAGTTTTAGGATTTCTACAAGCCAGTTGTCTGATACCTCACCATGTGCCAATTTGCCTTCTGAGCTAATCTCCAATTTACACACAAAGGAGATCTAGAATTGTAATGATGCTCCATCAAGCATTTTATTACTACTAAGCACCCCATAGTAGAGAGGTCTCTCAGGCTGAAACACTTGATTTTATGCAGAAGGCCCAGGATTCTCCCTATTACATGTCAACATCTTCAAATAAAGAGATGGGGCTCAGCTGGGAAAAGAGAAAGGATAAGTACTGGTCTCTCACAATAATGCATGCAAGATACCAAAATCTTACAAAAAAAGCTTTAACACCATTGTGGAGCCTGTGGAGATTCTATGAAATCATGAAAAGATTGTATATGGCTAGCTCCAGGGACTTACAACTGGCAGCCTTGGAAGAAACTTATATGGTCATCAATCAACTGACAGAGACTTCACTTCTCACTCTCCTACAAATTCACCCTTTAATTCCCCAAACACACAGGAATTGTGCTCCAAATTGAAAAGACAATGGTCCACCACTAACATATCAATGGACAAGCTAAATTGGACCTTTCAACTTGTAACACATCTTCTGAGATAGAGACAAATCCCAGCCACATGAGAGCAAAGGTAAAATTACATTTGTTGTTTTCTGTCAGGCAGTCAGATTATTCGTTCATTACCTCCCAAGAAACGTCCAATAGGTCACCAAACAGTTCTGGTGAAAGCAAAGATTCAACAGCAGATAGCCAGGACCACAAAGGATTGAGCAATTAGAGGTTGATACTCATTGATAACTCAGCTTGCACTTCTATCACCTATGCTGCAGACGTTGGGAGAGCACTTCACAGATTTACAGAATGTTCATAGACAAGCACTCTGGCTACTACCATATCTTTATGCATTATACGTGCGTGCATGCTATAAGAGAATTTTTACGTGTTGAAAGAATGCGCACAATTTATAGCGGCCGTGGGAAACTTGTGTTGGCAATTTATAGTGAGTGTGGAATATAATAGAAGCAATGAAAGAACATGCACAATTTATAGCAAGCATGGAAAGTTACAGGAAGAATAAGAATGTAATAGTGGCAATGAACGAACACCCACACGATTAATAGTAACCAAGGGAAATTTTGATCTTGGGAATATCTTTTTGTACTGAACACCATGCATTCCTATAAACAGGACATTCTGGCTAGGGCACTTGCACCTTATCAATGTTAATTGCCCAGACCTGTCCCACCAAGGGACAAGTGCTTCTGATTTGAGACAACAGTTGAATTAAAAACCTGCTCAATTCTGAAGCCTGTGTTCCTTTATATTTAATTGTTTCCTCTCCAAAGCTTGTTAATGTGTTGGAGCAGAATATCAATGGGTGATTAACACCACTGGGGTAGTTGATTGGGTGTTAATTGGACACCTGATGTGTTTTGTCTCATGTCCTATTTAAATGCAAATTGATTTTTTTGTCAGTCAGAATTTAAAATACCACACTCATGTGGTATATGCATGTGCGTGGTGGTACAATTTTTTTTAAAAACAAAATTTATTATTTTTCTGCTCATTATATGCGTGTGCATGTTATATGGGTGAAAATATGGGTACATGTATACCTATTAATTGTTCAGGTAGCTCCACAAAAGTAATTGTCTTCCTTTTCCAGGGTCTCTGCACCATTCAGCAATTAATATTCTTTGCACCACTCACAGTAAAATATTCAGATGTGGGTCTTGATTCCGCTCTTTCACCCCGACTTTCCTCATCCAGTTTGAGCTTTTCTGTATAGCAAGGTTGTGTAGGATGCAGTACGTGGATTTTCAATGTTGGAGGATTTGCATATGTGGTTAAGATGTCTGACTAATACGGCTCCTAGAACACTTCCACCAGCGTTGTCTCTGCTCCATCCTCAACATTCATTGGAGCGACTTCATCCCTAACATCGAAGTACTCGAGATGGCAGAGGCCGACAGCATCGAGTCCACGCTGCTGAAGATCCAGCTGCGCTGGGTGGGTCACGTCTCCAAAATCGAGGACCATCGCCTTCCCAAGATCGTGTTATATGGCGAGCTCTCCACTGGCCACCGTGACAGAGGTGCACCAAAGAAGAGGTACAAGGACTGCCTAAAGAAATCTCTTGGTGCCTGCCACATTGACCACCGCCAGTGGGCTGATATCGCCTCAAACCGTACATCTTGGAGCCTCGCAGTTCGGCGGGCAGCAACCTCCTTTGAAGAAGACCGCAGAGCCCACCTCACTTACAAAAGACAAAGGAGGAAAAACCCAACACCCAACCCCAACCAACCAATTTTCCGCTGCAACCGTGTCTGCCTGTCCCGCATCGGACTTGTCAGCCACAAACGAGCCTGCAGCTGACATGGACATTTACCCCCTCCATAAATCTTCGTCCGCGAAGCCAAGCCAAAGAATAATCAGGTGGACTAACGTTCCAGAGACCCTAAATTCAAGACCCACCACAAGCAGTTGTAGAATTCTAAAAGTCATTCAGAATGTCAGACATCTGCATTCTTAGCATTCTTAATATTCTTCAGGTAAGAAAATCCTCAATCCTTATCCGACTTGAATGCAATTCCAGTCCCGCCAATGTAATTAGCTCTAAGAAACTATCCAATTCAATAATGACTTATCAAAAACTTACCATCTCATCAAATACAGACATGTTGTACATATTTTCCAAGCTAATGACAGTTAATTACATCATATATAACTTCATTGGCTTGGCTTCGCGGACGAAGATTTATGGAGGGGGTAAAAAGTCCACGTCAGCTGCAGGCACGTTTGTGGCTGACCAGTCCGATGCGGGACAGGCAGACATGATTGCAGCGGTTGCAAGGGAAAATTGGTTGGTTGGGGTTGGGTGTTGGGTTTTTCCTCCTTTGCCTTTTGTCAGTGAGGTGGGCTCTGCGGTCTTCTTCAAAGGAGGCTGCTGCCCGCCAAACTGTGAGGCGCCAAGATGCACGGTTTGAGGCGTTATCAGCCCACTGGCGGTGGTCAATGTGGCAGGCACCAAGAGATTTCTTTAGGCAGTCCTTGTACCTTTTCTTTGGTGCACCTCTGTCACGGTGGCCAGTGGTAACTAGAGCAGATTCAATTAGCACTTGCACTCCCAGAAACAGATTCCAAGTGAAGTCCTGGTTTTCTCATTAATTTTCTCCCCCTTTTCACTTGCTATTCTCGAACACGCTCATCTAGTGCTTGCTGAGACCAAAATTGTTACTCCTCTGTCTTTCCTTTCAAATCAGTGGCTTTCTCAGAATCAACTTCCATGTTCCTTTATCTATCTCTGGGCTTTCAAGGTTTCTACAGTTGTTGAGGTAAAATAAAATAACCGAGCTTTTGTGCAATAAGTCACCCACAGAAAGTCATTCCAATATGACAAATATTGATTTATGGGAGCAAAAAAAAAACCAGATATTGTGACATAAAGAAAAACAAACTCTATTAAACGTCACCGCACAATACAAATTGAATTCCTGACAAGCTCCAAATGTCAGAAATGGGTTTTGTCTCCTTTGTTTCTAAATTATTTTATATTTTACAGTATTTAGTCAGATGGGCAAGAACAGTCCCAAGTTTAATTTGGTCTATGTTCATTTATCCTGAAATATGTTTTCAATTATTCATATTGATTCATACAGTGGTCATGTAGAAAAAAAAAGAAATTCAGTGCATTTCTCTTCATTTTTGAAATAAATGTTCCTATCACTGTGGCAGCATATATAACATATAGTTATAGAGCCATTGGCATGGAATAATTTAATTTTGCAATTTTGTCCATAGGGCTCTAGTTTAAAGGAGTGAATGCGGAAAGAACTCTGCCACCTATTGGATAGTCACTTTAGCAGCATTCTCAATAACTACAATAAACATTATTTGCTATTACAGGTTTGACTCGCAGGTTTAAAATGATTAAAAGATGGATGAAGAAAAACATTGCCATTGCAATTGAAAGTATAAAGCCTTGCTTGATCCCAGGAGCACTGAGAAATTAAAGGCCTGTTCAAGTGAAAAGATTGAATGGGTTGGACCCATATTCAACGGTGTTTAGAAAAAGTGAGATTTGATCTTGTTGAAACTTGCAAATCTGCGTAAATTTGACAAGGTAGATGCAGAGATGATCTTCAAGGTTATCTAGAACTGAAGTACACAGATTCAAACCATTTAAGACAGTTACAGGGAGGAATTTCTCTTTCTTACAAAACATCAAACATCTTAGAAGTCTCCACCCCAGAGAATATAGTGACTAAACCACTGAAGATAGTCTAAAACTAGATGGCACAGATTGAAGGCGAAAGAGAAGAATGATTTAGAGGAGACCTGAGGAGCAACTTTTTCCACACACTCGGTGGTGAAATCTGCCAGAGTAAGTGGTGAAAGCAGGTATGATTACAACAGTTGAAAGACATTAGACAGATAGGTAGATAGGAATGGTTTAGAACTTTAGAAGGACATTGACCAAACATAGACTGATGCTATTACCTTAGTTAGGCAACTTTCTCAGCAGAGACAAATTAGGAATCGGTTTCCATGCTGTAGCGTACTATGATTCTATGACATTCACGGTAGAATCAGATGATTTTTGGTCTACAGAAGAGTCAACAGTTATGGAGAAATGGAAGATAAGTGAAGCAAAGATTCAATCAGCCATAAAGGATGGTTGATAGCAGACTCCATACCTCTCTATTTCTCGGTTTTCTTTTTGTTTCAAAAATAAACTTTATTCACTCTAAAATTACGTACAAAAGAAAACTGTGCAAAGTCTTTTTGATCCTTAGTGTCATATTCATATATTCCATTGCTGGACATTGTTACATTCATTCTGTAATTTGCTACAGAGCACCATTGCCACTCCTATGGCCCCCCACTCTAATGTTTGCAGGACTTCCCCTGCAGTATCAACCCCTCAATATCTGATTGCAGAAGGACCCTACTGTGGTCCTTCCTCACCAAGCCTCAGTATGTCCCTCAGCACATATCCCTGTGTCCTGAGATTCTCTCACCAACATCTCATGCTGCTGGATGACCAACAAGTTCCAGCAGACCAAAGAGTACATTTTACCAAGTTGCTGGTCATTCAACTGCTCTGTAGGTCTGTCTCTTTGTGCAGCCCTGGGAAGAACCCATAAATTAGAATCCTCTGTTACACTGTTGCTGGGGATGAACCGTGACAAGGAACTCGCATCCTTCTCCATACATTTTAAGCAAATCCACATTCTGCAAAGAGGCAGGCGACCTCTGACTAGACTATTTGGATAGGTATGTAATGTAGCCAATCCCTTATGGAGATCAGAATTAAGAGACAGAGGCCAATCACAAACTATCTGGTTTAATATCACAGCAAAAATTAACCCTGTTGGAAGAGATACAAAAGGAATTTACACACCTGTATTAACGTCAGATCCTCCTGCTTTAGCCTAAAGAGGTAGTTCCTGAAAGAAAAATAATTAATGTGATTGTAGCCTATTTAATGCTCAGTGCGATTGGAAACATTGTTCAAGACTGATATCAATTCACACTAGCTCCATGGAAATGTGTTGCAGGAATTCTCTGAGAAAAGGTCACAGAAAAGAGTTGAACACTGAAGCATAACCTTTATTTTACACCAAGTTGATAATTTCCACAAGGTGTACAATAAAATTCATTGTAGAAAAGATCTTAACATCATGGAATGATTAAACAAGGACTCCCCAAGTGACACTGAGACTGAAAGCTTATAGTTGTGATGCCAAGTTCAATAATTTGATTCTTTTCAAGAAGGATTAATTAGAGATTTCAAAATTACAAAAAGGTTTTGAAAAACTTAATGAAAAGTTGTTTACTTTGATTTGTTATTCAACTAAAGATTAGATTCAGAATTACTACAAGAAGAAACAAAGAAATTATAAAGTCCACATCCCAAAATACCATTGGAAAGCAAAATGCTTTCTCGAAAACTAGATGTCTGAAGCACATTCTTCTGCATCTTTTAAAATAGAATTGCTAAATATTAAAAGTTAAATGTTCCATTATTGACACTTAATGCTACATTTAGACTAAGATACATTAAATTCTTCAACTTCATCTACATTAAGGAAGACAGTCACCACTTTGTCCAGTGCCCCTCACAGAAATGAGGCCCCAGCGAGGAATGAACTCGCGACCCCTGATTTACAAGACCATTGCACTAGCCACTGAGCTATCAGAGACATAGAGAGTGTGGAGGTTGGAACCTGGAGCAAAAATTGCTGGAGAAATTCTGTGAATGAGGCAGTATCTGTGGAGGAAAATGGATTGTCAAGGTTTCAGCTCATAACCCTGCTCCAGGACAGAGAAAAGAGAGGGTAGACAGGCAATATTAAAGGTGGGCAGTGGGTGATAGGTGGTTAGAGGAGAGATGAAAGATAACAGATGGAGCCAGGTGGTGTGGAGTTAGGACACTGATAAGCAGAAACAGAGTGGGGAGGGGGGATCAGATGGAGCCAGGGAGGAGGAAAAAGAAGGGTGAAGGTAGAGTCTGGAGGAAGGAGATTGGTGGAACCAAGCAGGGGATGGATGGTGGTCTGGTGGGAACAGTGGGAGGAATAAGAGAGTAGGTTGAAGGTGGGGAAGGAACTAAATTATAGAGTGCTCAGAAGGGAGTTGGAATAAAGACTTGTTGAAGGATTCTGATCAGAAATGTTGACCATTCCATTTCTCCTCCTGATCTGCTCAACCTGCTGAGATCCTCCAGTGGATTGTTTTCAGCTGGGTTTGCAATGTCTCACTCAGTAGATAGTTGTCAGGGAAATCCAAAAAAAGAGGACAAGGGTGTCTAAAGATTATCCAAACACTAAATATTCAAAGTGAAGTGATGCTAAAGATCATGAGCCTCAGGAAAGGAAGGTTTGAGTTGATAGCTTGAGTTAGGAGCTAAAAACAGCAGATGCACTAAAAATGATACCTCTGCCCGGTAATGCAAAGCCCATTGCCAACTTCACAATAGGCAGGAGACTGGTAACAAGAACATACAGTGCAGTGCACCAACACCATTTTGGTTTACCCAGTACAAAATATAAATTCATCACAAGGAAGCAAAATACTTATTAACAGATTTAAAATCAGTCTCTCTTTCTCCAACTGCTCTGATGTAATTTTAATGGACTTATTCTTGGTCGTGTTTTATTTTGTGCAGAGTAATTCATGGATCCTAAATTGCATTGTTGGTAATTCTGAAGAAAGCCTTTGATTGTTAAACATTATGATGTTATTGACATTGACATTATTAGAGGCGATATGGGTAACATCACAGTTAGCACCACCAGCGATTGGGACCAGGTTTCAAATCCCACGGTGTCTGTCAGAAGTTTGTACATTCTCCCCAGGACTGCATGGGCATTCCCTGGGGGCTCTGATTTCCTCCCACCCTCCAAACCTACCAGGGGTTGTAGGTCAATTGGATGTGATTGTGTGGCAGAGGCTCTTGGCCCAAAAGGGCCAGTTACCGTGTTGCATGTCCAAACCCAAAATGATTGCACCACCACTTCAAATTAATTTAAACAGCACTATGTAATTTGACCGCCATTAAAATTAAAAGATGGCACACATTCTTTAGCTTTCTTTATAGTTTTCCCTCTGGTAAGTTCTGACCAATTTTGCTGTTGGACATATTGTAAGGTAACATCTTTCATTTAGTCAGAAAGCAAATAGAGATGAAATGTTATGAAATGTTGGGCAATTTGGAATTTTTCTCTGGGCTGCTCCCAAAGCCACACAAATCCTATACATTGGTTGTAACATAAACTATATCCCTAGAATATAAGTGAGCACAACTTTCCAGTCAAATTAATGCTCAGCAAGTCCTGTCAGACTATCCAAGAAGGATGTCTCACTGCCATTAATGGTAAATTACTATTAAAGAGCAATAGATACTCCAAAGGAAAAAAAATCAATACTAAATCTCTTACAGAGCAGGTTGCTTTTTTTAAAAAACAAAATCTTCAAAGGTAATCAAGACTGAACTCGGTAAATGAGAGCTGTCAAGTAAATAAAGCAAAGCTGATTTTACTGGAAAATAAAAGAACTGGCCATCCAAGTTGGAACATTGCAAAGCATGTAAAAATATTAACTTCCAAAAATATCATCAGCCTTGATAAATACAAAACAAAAATATTTCTTACTTTGCTCCAACGATGAGCTCTTTTTGAGTAGGGTCAAAAGTCAGCTGTGAGTAGTCTGTTACATTTGCAGCTTTAAACTTGTGCAGCCAAGGTGCGATGTCTGAGAAGAAAGAGGAAACATCCATAACCTAACTGGCAACAAATTACATAGGTGGTGATCAATAGACATGTCAATATCTGTAATTGAAATTCAGTGAGCTAGATTAATTAAAGCTGACACAAAGGCCCTTGGAATTATGCCTTATCTTTAAATGTGCCAGAATTGTGCCCTAGGTTTATTTCAATCCGTCACTGAAGCATTTGACTTGACAGAATTACAGCAACATTATCATCCAATTGCCATCTCTATGAGGCCCCCCCAGGGACTCAATTAAAGCTCAATGAAACAGAGAGAAGAAAAAATTCCAGATGTACTACAGTTTTCCAAATATTTATTGACGATTAAAGTCCCCTTTTCCAGTCTTATCTGCTTAGAATCAACCTCAAAATCTTTTGGTCCTGACAATTTTTTACTATTTTTGGCAGACTATCACTACTTGTTGATTTTTTGGGTTGCACTTCAGCCCCGTGCCAGGGATTTTGAGCATCCAGTGAATAGAGGAATGAAATGGTGCCCAGTCATCTCTTGTGCCTGGTCGAAGAAGCTATTCACAAGTTCAAGCAATGAGTGGACTCTCCACACTTGGATCGCTAGAAGGGGGTAGGATGCAGTATCTGCTGATACTCTTGCAGACTCTCAAGACCAGTGTCTCCAACAGGAACTAAGATGCCTGACTATATAAACAATATTTTAATTTGAGGTTCACTTTGTCACACAAAATGAACTTACTTCAAATAAACAATAGATGCATTTAAAAGATCCTAACCAATTCAATACACAAAAGTGCTGGAGAAACAAGGAGATCACGTAGTATCCAGAGGAAGTAAAAGGTAATCAACGATTTGAGCCTGAACAAAAAAGATGCCTGGATTGAGTAAAAAAAAAATTAACATTTCAAATCTTAAGTTACCAGCTAGAAAGAGTATTGAGTTTGGAAAAAAATTAAAGGTGATTTTTTGGGGATTTTTTTTGCAAAATTTGCATGAATTTAGTTTCTACCATTGATGCGCGCCTAACCTATTACTATACATTTTGCAACAAGTACAACAGGAATCTAAGCAGCAGACTAATGCTGTTAAGCTGTTTCTTCAGGGTACTACAACTCCAGGAGTCTATACAGAACTGGCACAGGACGTCATAATGTCCTGAAGGATCGTGCATGGTTCAGTATTTTAAAAGAATACGCGTGTGACTCGAGTAAAGGAGTTCTCAATTACCTGCAACTGCGTGCCATTATTTTGTGTTCATCAGCCACCACTGCGTTTTCAGTAGCTACAAATGGTGACCTCAACGAGTCCAAAATGAGCTTTTGGACCATATTGGATACTGCAGCTGTTGCTGTTAATCTACCGCCCTTCTGGATGGCAGAACCAGAGCTGTGGTTTCGACAGGCTGACGCACAATTTCACCTTAGGAAGATCAAGTGGATGCAACGCGCTATTGTCACCTCGTCAGTACCTTGGACCAAGTCATTGGCAAGCGAGTAGGTGACATCCTGTATGATCCACCAGAGCCTGGAGAGCGCAAGTATGACACTCTAAAAGCACTTCTGCTGCGAATTTATGGCATGTCCCACAGAGAGAGGGCCAACAGACTGTTACACATGGAGGAGTTGGGTGACCGCGGTGAAAGAGTATTTAGAGGTGGTTTGGGAGGAATTGTTAGAGCAGCTTACACACACACACACATTTTAAAACACAGAATATTTGCACGACTTTTGCAAAATGCTTTTTGCAGGAGGCAACAAAGTATTGACAGCAGCTTGCCTGGGAGAGCATGTGATCTTTGCAGACAGGGGAGAACAGTTTTTGCTCTCAGAGAGGGAGGGTGTGAAACAGAGAGAGACAGAAATCAGTTCCAGAAGGACAAGCTGGCAAACTTTGGAAGGCTGCCTGGTCAAAGGAGAAGACTGGTGGTGTGAAAGGTGACCTGAAAGAAAGAGGATCACCTGGAGAACCCTGAAGGGGGCAAGTTTCGTCAGCAAGACTGATTCAGAAGGAATAAGTTGAAGATGTCCTGGAAAAGGAATCTCTCTCTGAAAACCAGCAAGAACCCTCCTGATGGTAACCATTTGCCTGTTAAGCACCAAAGGCTGGTGAACTTTGTTAATGCTAACAAAGTGCACAGAACAAGAATTGTCTGCAACCAATGAGATTGGACTGTGATCCAAAATACTTTTCTAATCTTAAATACACATTACACACACCTGCACTTAGTGTTGGGGGGGATTAAGTAGTTAGGTAGGTTAAGTAAGTAGGTTAAGTAATAAGTTAAAGTTCAATTCTCTTTTCTTGTTCAAATATAATTAAAAACTCCTTTTGTTTACGTACCCCTTTGTGTTGTGGTGCATATCTATTGCTGCTGGTTTTTGGGGTCCTCTGGACTCCGTAACACCGTGCCCCATCTGAACTAATGGACGACATTCCGGGCAATGGCCAGATATGTAATTCAAACTCTTCCTGGAGATGATGCCAGAAAACATTAGACTCTTACTATCGCAGAGTTCTTTCGAATATCCCCCCAGGGCAGTAGCTACAGAGGCAGATGTCCTATGGCTGGCAAAAAAAACAAACCAAAAGGTCTTCAGGTAATGACACTGTGTCATTGTGACACAATTTCCCAAGCCAACGGTCTCAACGTACCAGCTCCTATAATCAGAAAATGTCTCAAGTCAGGCAGACAGCCTGTCGACACTTCCATCTGGTGTTTTTAACCACCTGCATTGGGAACTCAATGCACGTAGGTGCTTGCTACCCTGTGCGTTCTTGGGAAACACCCTGGCTGACCGTCATTAATGGCTACGACGGTTGACCAAAAATCTACGAGCCTTCTATATGTTTTGGATCAGCTATCCCAACATAAATTTTTGGTGGATGCAGGATTGGAGATTAGTGTATTTCCACCAACCAGTTTTGATACACAATATCCTACCTCCAACTCATAGCAGCTAATAGTTCCAACATACCAAAGTATGGCACCAAAAAAATGAATGTTCAGTTCGAGGGAAGCATTTACCCGTGGCCTTTTATTATAACTGTAGTGTCACAACCGCTACTCAGAGCCAATTTCCTTCGAGCTCATTCATTCATGGTAGATTTAAAAGGAAGTCGGAGCACCACCTTTCAAACTATTCGCCTGGCAGAATCATGTGTTAATGCACTAAGCCTTCAAGCCCTGCGTAAAACTATTGATAAGTTCTCCAGACTTGTAGAAGAGTTCCCTGAAATTACAACTCTTCAGTTTTCGACAGTCACAGCAAAGCATGGAATAACTCATCATATTTCTACGAAGTGTCCTCCCATTCATGCTAAAGCATGTTGTTTGCCTCCAGAAAAATAATATTAGCTAAATAAGAATTCCATAAAATTGAAGAGCTAGAGATAATTCGCAGGTCCGACAGCCCATGGGTATCTCCATTACATTTAGTCCAAAAACACACCGAAGGGTGGAGACCTTGTGAAGATTATAGATGGCTCAACAATGCCACTATACCAGATCATTACCCTATTCCCCATATTCAAGATTTTTCAGCGAATCTGCATAGGGTGAAATAATTTCAAAAGTGGACTTGGTCCGCAGATATCACCAGGTGCCAGTGGAACCAGATGACATCAAGAAAATGGCAATAATTACTCCTTTCACATTGTTTAAATTTTTACGTATGCCTTTTGGGTTAAAAAATGAAGCTCAGACCTTTCAGCGAGTTATGGACGCAGTATGGTGTGGCATGGCCAACATCTTCATTTATTTAAACAACCTATTAGTCGCCAGCAAAACTAAAGAAGAGCACATTGAACATCTGCATACACTCTTTAGACATCTACGAGAATTTGGACTGACCATCAATCCAGATAAATGTGTTTTCAGACAACAGTCCAAAGAATTCCTGGAGCATACAATCATATATCGGAGTATTGAATTCAAGAGTAGGGAGGTTATGATGAAATTGTACAGGGCATTGGTGAGGCCAAATTTGGAGTACTGTGTACAGTTTTGGTCACCAAATTTATAGGAAAGTTATAAACAAATTAGAGAGAGTGCAGAGAAGGTTCACGAGAATGTTGACAGGATTTCAGGGTCTGAGTTACAGGGAAAGGTTGTGCAGACTGGGGCTTTTTTCTCTGGAGCGTAGAAGATTGAGAGGGGACTTGATAGAGGTGTTTAAGATTTTAAAAGGGACAGACAGAGTAAGTGTGGATAGGTTTTTTCAATTAAGAAAGGGGGATATTCAAACTAGAGGACATGGTTTAAGATTGAAGGGGGAAAATTATAAGGGGAACATGAGGGGAAATTTCTTTACGCAGAGGGTGGTGGGGATGTGGAATGAGCTTCCGGCAGACGTGGTCGAGGCGGGATCATTGGTTACATTTAAAGAAAGACTGGATCGTTACATGGATAGGAGGGGACTAGAGGGGTATGGACCGGGTGCTGGTCAGTGGGCCTAGGAGGGTGGGGATTTGCTACGGCATGGACTAGTAGGGCCAAACTGGCCTGTTCTGTGCTGTAAGTGGTTATATGGTTATATGACCTCAATTTACATCTTCATTCTGCTTGGCCTTATATCAGCTGCTCGGCTCTAGGCTTCATCATACAAGCGCCTATCATACACAGTCCAACGGGATGGTTCAACAATTCCACCATCAACTTAAATCAGCCTTAATGGGCCATTTGGGCAGACGAATTACCATGGGTTTTGCTCAGCATTGAGACAACTCCAAAAGAGGATCTTCACACTTCGCCTGCAGAGCTTGTATACGGTGCTCCTTTGGTGGTCCCAGGGGAATTCGTTGCACAGAGATCTAGTAATGATCTAGTAGAAGACTAAGGGATACCGTAGGCAAATTATCCCCTGTACCACCATCATCACATGGCAAACATGTCTCTTTTGTACCACATGAACTGAAGGACTGTGAATACGTGTTCGTACATAGAGGATCACATGGGCAGTCCTTGTAAGCACCATAGGAGGGACCATACAGGATGATAAGACAAACAAGGTCAACCTGCATCTTGGACATTGCCGGGCAGCCTCTGTCATTCACAATTGACAGGTTCAAACCTGCCCAGGTTGACAAAATTCCCCCTATTCAACAGCCAGCAGTCTGACACAGGGGCTGACCTCCCAAAAAACTAATAGTGCCGGTCCTGGGGTGGGAGGGGGGGGGGGGGAGCATGTAGCAGCACTGTCGAGAGACTACAAATCACAGAAGTCTAGCGAACTGGCACGGGACATCATAATGTCATGACGTGGCGCGTGTGGTTCAGCGTTTTAAAAGAATACACAAATGACTTGAGTAAATGAGTTCTGATTTACCTGCAACTGTGTTTGTTGTTATTTCACGTTCATCAGCCACCACAGTACACATTAAATATCACACTTTATATACTTCAATTGAATTGTTGGAGACAACACTGTTTTTCTCTCTGTCAATACATAATTTTAAAAATAAATGGAGGTTCTGAGTGAATCCATCACCCCTCAAGTTTCCCTGTGGATTCTGTTTCTCCAGGTTCATTAATGCTCTTTTTCAAATAGAGGTTTTGTACTCATCCCAGGGGACTACCACATTTTTTAAACCAGTAGCTGACACTGGTAATTTGTGCATAGTTCATAATTGAATCTCTGGGCAATGCTTGAAATGTTCCCTTAGTGAGTTCCTACATTCACTAGAATAAGCTTTTTTATTTGGTAACTGTTAAAATTATCAGAAAAACAAGAACTTCCAATAAATATCTTTCATCAAAAGCTGGAGAAATGTTGCAAATGAATGAAGAATAGAATAAAAGACATTTTCTTCCAATATTTCACCATTTTAAAAATGAAGTGTCTGCACTTCAAAGAAATTGGAGAAAAGGACCAACACGGTTAGCGTAGTGGTGAGCTATTACAGCGCCAGGGACGTGGGTTCGAATCCTGCACTGTCTGCAAGGAGTTTGTATGTTCTCCCTGTATCTGCGAGGGTCTCCAGGCTCCTCCATCTTTCAAAACATATAGGGGTTGTATAGGTTAATTGGGGTATTTTTGCAGCACAGGCTGATGGGCCAGAAGAACTTGTTATTGTGCTGGATGTCCAAATTAATATTTTAAAATTTAAAATTCATCCCTGCTTCAATCAATCTTTCAACCACAGCGCAGGACCAAGTTTAAAAAAAAACAAATGGCAAACCTAACCCTGTAATTTTAGTAGCTGGTCTTCATTGAGAAGAGCATTCATCCAGAGAGGATGCTAACTGCAGATACATCATTCAGTACAGATTAAAAAGACTGTTTATACAGAACTTGAGGACTGGAGCAATGAGGTAAAAATTAATAATAGAAGTAGAAACATCAATTGGTTGCAAAATTAGAATTTAAAAAGTTTTGAGTTTGTATTTGAATTTTCTTCTGTTCAACCTCAAATAGATCAGGACGACAATGAAAATCAGTGGAGTATTTTCACAACATAGTACTTCACAACTAACTTAGAACACAGAAAATACTTATCCAAGGAAAAACCTCCTAGGTCATGGCCCATACAAGCTTAACTATAAATTTTTTGTATGCCTATTTCATTATTAATATTTGCACTTAAACATTAGATCAATAAAATAAAATTGGTGGTATAGTGGACAATGAAGATGCCTTTCTAAGGCAGCCTTTCTCAATCTTTATTTGGCTATGGCCCCCCTTAGGACTTGGCTCAAAGTCTATGGGCCCCCTTCCCTGTGAGGCAGTGAAGTTCAGTTGGTTTCTTCTGTTCTTCTCTCCTACTGACTTCATAAAGAGCAAAAAAAAAATTATGACCTCAGTCAATGGTCCACTTTAAGGGTTAGGGTTAGGTTTAAATGTGCTGTGGCCTACAGGTGGGGCGGGGTTGTCACGTATGGCCCCCATTTGAGAATGGTTGGTCTAAGGTGAGAAGTGGACCTAAAATCAAATGGAAAAATGGGCAGTTGAAAGACTTACATGAATGTTGCATTGACTGGAGGGCCTGAGCTAGAAGGAGAGATTGGAGAGGTTGGGACTGTTTTTCCTAGAGAAAAGGATCCTGAAGGAAGAATTTAAATGTGATATGATGTGTTTTGGGAAGTTAAGCTAGGCCAGAACAGGCACATTGAATGGCAGTGCCCTGGAAACTTTGGGCACAAGAACATTATTCCCTGCAAGTGACAACACAGGAAGAATGAACGAAATGGCACACTTGCCTTCATCAGCCATGATATTGATAAAGAAGTTAAGATGTCATTTGACAGTTAAATAAATCATTGGTCAGGCCATACCTGGAGTATTGTGTGAAATTTTGGTTGTCACACTATAGGAAGGATGTTATTAGGCTAGAAAAGACTCACAGGAATGTTGCATTGCCTGGAGGGCTTGAGCTAGAAGGAGAGATTGGAGAGCTTGGGAATGTTTTTCTTGGAGAAAAGGATCCTGAAGGAAGACTTTAAAGCAGTGGTTCACAACCTTTTTCTTTCCACTCACATACCACTTTAAGTAATCCCTACGCCATCAGTGCTCTGTGATTAGTAAGGAATTGCTCTAGACCCAATTGTTACTGAAACGTTTTAGTTGAGAAAAATTGTCATTGGCCCTTTCCTTTGGAGTTATGAAACCGTGCACATAACGAGTCAATTAGGTATGATAAAAAGAGTGTTTTTCAAACTTTTTCTTTCCACCCACATACCACCTTAAGAAATCCCTTACTAATCTCAGAGCACCTGTGGCATAGGGATTACTTAAAGTGGTATGTGAGTGGAAAGAAAAAGGTTGAGAACCACAGCTTTAGAGCAATTAGGGACAAAATAGGGTGGATAGTCACAGTCTTTTTCTAGCATTTTGGAGTCTAAAATTAGGGGATCAAACCAAAGCTACCCGTAAATTGAAGGAATAGCACCTAATATCCCGTCAGGACATTCTCCAACCAAATGACATTAACATCATCGTTTCCAGTGTCTGTTAGACTCCTCCCATGTCTTTCTCTCTCTCCCTACTCCTCTGTCTCTTTTCCTCCAGTTCTCCACCCTCTTCCCTCACCATTCAGAGAACTACCCCTCCTTCTATCACCTCAGTCTTTTTCTCTTCTGACCTCCCCACCAAATATTCACTCATGACTTACCTGTTGGCTTGTGCTCCTCTCCCTGCCCCTTCGTCTCTTCTCCCCCTGCTTTTTTTATTCAGGCGCCTGCCTGCTTTCTGCTCTTAAAGATCTCAGGCCCAAAACATTGATTATATCCTTTTGCTTCCAATGGATGCTGCATAATCTGCTGAGTTTCTCCTGCACTTTTGTGTATTGTTCTACAATCACAGCATTTGAAGACTTTCCTATTTAACTAAAACATGGGAGCATAGGTTAAAATGGGGCAAGAGGATGGTGGGTACATGGAACAAGCTGCCAGAGAAGTTCAAAGAGCCAGGCACAATTACAATGCTTTAAAGACATTCGAGATAGGAAAGATTTCAAGTCAAATGGGATTAGAGTAGAAAGACATCTTGCTCAGCATTAACAAATTGGGCCTCAGGGACTGTTCTGTGCCATACAACTATTACTCTCTAAAACAGTGGTTTTCAAACTGCCCTCAACTCACATTCCACCTTAAACAATTCCGATGCCATAGGTGCTCTGTAATTAGTGAGGGATTGCTTAAGGTGGCATGTGGGTGGAAAAAAAATGTTTGAAAACCACTGTTTTAATCGTACCTAATTGACTCATGAGCACGGTTTCATAATGCCAAAGGAAATGGCCCAATGACAATTTTTCTCAAGTAGAATATTTTAGTAATAATTGGGTCGAGAGCAATGATTCTCAACCTTCCCTTCCCACTCACATACCACATTAAGCAATCCCTTACTAATCACAAAGCATTTAATGGCATAGGAATTACTTAAGGTGGAATGTGAGTTTAGGGGGTGCAGTTTGAAAACTGCTGCTTTAAAATACAAAAAGTTGGAATAAAATTACAAATGATTATAATGTTCAAATGGGTTAGACAATAGACAATAGGTGCTGGAGTAGGCCCTTCGGCCCATCGAGCCAGCACAGCCATTTTACAGATCATGGCTGATCACTACCATCAGTACCCCTTTCTAGCCTTATCCCCATAACCCTCAACTCCTTTGCCCACTAGAGTCTTATCTAACTCTCTTTTGAATATAATCAGCGAATCTGCCTCTAACACCCTCTGTGGCAGAGCATTCCACAGATTCACACTTCTCTGGGTAAAAAAATGTTTTCTCATCTCCGTCCTAAAGGGCCTACCCTGTATTCTTAAACTATGCCCTCTAGTCCTCGTCTCCCCCATCATTGGGAACAAGTAATCCGACTTCACCCTGTCTATCCCCCTGATAATTTTGTATACCTCAATCATGTCCCCCCTCATCCTTCTAAACTCCATCGGATACAAGTCCAGTTTGTCTAGCCTTTCAGCATATGTCAACCCCGCCATCCCTGGAACTAACCTTGTAAATCTGCACTGCACACCCTCTATAGCTAGTATGTCCTTCCTCAAAATTGGAGACCAGAACTGGACGCAATACTCCAGGTGGGGTCTCACCAGGGCCCTGTACAACTGCAGAAGGGCGTCTCTGTTCCTATACTCCAATCCCCTCTTTATGAAAGCCAACATGCCATTTGCCTTCTTCACAGCTTTCTGAACCTGCATGTTAGCCTTCAGTGACCGGTGAACAAGTACACCCAGATCCATTTGCACCTCCCCACTCCCTAGCTTGTCTCCATTTAAATAATATTCAGCTTTCCTATTATTGCCCCCAAAATGGATAACCTCACATTTGCTCACATTGAATGTCATCTTCCATTCAGCAGCCCACTCCCCCAACCTGTCAAAGTCCCTCTGCATTTTCCTGACATCCTCCTCACACCCCACACCGCCATCCAGTTTAGTGTCATCTGCAAATTTGCTCATGTTATTAATAATCCCCTCATCCAAATCATTTACATAAATTACAAACAACTGAGGATCCAATACCGATCCCTGCGGCACTCCACTCGTCACATCCTGCCATCCTGAAAAAGACCTGCTTACTCCAACCCTTTGTTTCCTATTTCTTAATCAATTTCCTATCCATGTCAGCACCTTACCTCCAATACCATGTTCCCTGATCTTGCCCACTAGTCTCCCTTGCGGTACCTTATCAAAGGCCTTCTGGAAGTCCAAATACACCACATCCACTGGCTCTCCCAAGTCCACCCTCTTTGTCACATCCTCGAAAAATTCCAGAAGGTTAGTCAAGCATGACTTACCCTTAAGGAATCCATGCTGACTAGCCCTTATACTATTATTTCTGCCTCAGTGTTCTACTATTACTCCTTTTATGATAGATTCCAATATCTTCCCCACCACTGACGTCAGGCTGACCGGTCTATAATTTCCCGTTTTCTCCCTCCCTCCCTTCTTAAAAATCGGCACCACATCAGCCACTCTCCAATCCTCAGGGACCTCCCCCGAATCTATGGAACTTTGGAAAATGTTGACCAGTGCCTCCATAATTTCCATAGCAACTTCTTTAAGCACCCTGGGATGCAGCCCATCAGGCCCTGGGGATTTATCAGCCCTCAGTCCCAACAATTTACTCACAACCTCCTGCTTCTAGATCCGGATATCCATTAGATCCCCTACTTCCCCAGGAAAGTTCCCCAAGTCTCTTGATACCGCATGACCACTATCCCCTAACTGACCATAACCTATATCCTCCTTGGTGAAGACAGTTGCAAAGTATTTGTTAAATTCCTCAGCCATCTCCTTGTTTCCGGTAATTATTCCACCCTTTTCCATTCTTAATGGACCAATTTTAGACCGAACCAATTTCTTCCTCTTCACATATCTAAAAAAGCTTTTGCTATCCTCCATTATATTATTTGCTAATTTCCTCTCGTACTTCATTTTCCCCTCTCTTATGACTTTCTTAGTTACCCTCTGATGCTCTTTGAAGGTTTCCCAATCCTCTAACTTCCCACTCCGTTATCTTATACTTATTCCCTTTGGATTTGACATTGCACTTGATTTCATTAGTTAGCCACGGCTGCCATTTGCATCTCCTAGAGCCTTTCCTCCACTTTGGAATAAATTTGTCCTGAATCCTGTGAAAAATGTCCAAAAATACCTGCCATTTTTTCCCAGTTGTCCTCCCAGCTAGTGTATCTTTCCATTTTATTTTGGCTAGCTCCTCCCTCATAGCTGCATAATCCCCTTTATTTAACTGCAGTACAGATGCTTCCGACTTCCTTTCTTTTTCCCTTTCTAATTGCAGCTCAAAAGTAACCATACCATGGTCACTATTCCCTAATGGCTCCCCTACATCGAGGTCACTTATTAACTCTGCATCGCTGCACAGCACCAAGTCCAGAATCGACTTCCCCCTGGTAGGTTCCTCCACTAGCTGCTCCAAGAAAGTATCTCGTAGACATTCAATAAACTCTCTCTCTTGTATTCCTGCCCCCGTCTGATTATCCCAGTCCACCTTCATGTTGAAGTCCCCCATAACTACCGTATTGCTACCACTTTGACATGCCACTCTTAATTCCTGATTTATATTTCTACCAATATCTGAGCTACTTTTCGGAGGCCTGTAAATGACCCCCATTATGGTCCTCATGCCTTTACAATTTCTTAATTCTATCCAAACAGACTCTACCCCACCTGTTTCAATGTCTTTCCTTTCAAACACCTGAATTTCATTTCTTACCAACAGAGCTACCCCACCTCCTCTTCCTAACTTTCTGTCTTTTCTATAGCACATGTACCCGGGAACATTTATTTCCCAATCCTGCCCTTCCCGCAGCCATGTCTCCGTTACTCCGACAATGTCATAACCTCCCATTGCCATTTGCGCCTCAAGCTCATCCATTTTATTCCTTACACTCCGTGCATTCATACACAATACCTTGATACCATATCTCCTTTCTCCCTCCACCTTTGTTCTCGATGCACTTGCCCCTACTCTATCACTTTTAGTTCCCTTTTTCTTTATTGTTTCACCGTCTAACGGAACCACCCCTATATTCACTCTCCTATCTGCTTCCCTATCAGTTCTGTTCCCTTCCCCCTGCCAAATTAGTTTAAATCAAATCCGACAGCATTATTAGACCTAACTGCCAGTATATTGGCCCCCGTTGCATTCAGGTGTAAACCATCCCTCCTGTAGAGGTCTTGTCTTCCCCAGAAGAGATCCCAATGGTCAATGAACCTGAATCCCTGCACTCTGCACCATTCCTCCAGCCACACATTTAACCTCCTGATTTTATTATTTTTGCCCCCACCCACACCACAGGTAGCAGCCCCGAGATTACAATCCTGGAGGTCCTGCTTCTTAACCTCCTTCTGTGCTCATGGTAGTCCCTCTTCAGGATCTCCTCCTTCATCTTATCCATGTCATTTGTACCCACGTGCATCAGGACTTCTGGCCGTTCACATTCCTTCCCCCCCCCCCCCCCCCCCCAGGTTACTCTAAACTGCTGCCATCATGTCAAACTTCTATAGGAACTCAGGACAGCATCCTGGTCAACTGCAACACAGTGTGGTACAGTTGCTGGAGAGAATTGAATTGGAGGTCAATCCATAGGACCATAGACTGGCAGAGAGGATCACCAGGGCCTCCCTCTCCCTCCCATCAATGTGCTCTACTAGAATTGTAGGTTGAAGAGGGCACTCAAAATTATTAAGGACCCCTACCACCCTGCACACAGCATCTTTCAGCTACTCCTGTCGGAAAAGAGGCATCAGAGCCAGTTTCTTCTCATGGGCTGTAAAAGCCAAAGGAACTGCTCACACTAACCATCCAAGACTCTAATATTTACTTATTTATTTTTATATATGTATAATTGTCCTATAGGAACATAGGAAGTAGGAACAGGAGTAGGCCAAAAATGGCCCATCGAGCCTGCTCCGCCATTCAATACGATCATGGCTGATGTAATTTATGACCTAACTCCACCTACCTGCCTTCTCCCCATATCCCCTAATTCCTCTATCACGTAAAAATTTATCTAACCGAATTTTAAATATGTTTAATGAGGCAGCCTCAACCACTTCCCTGGTTAGAAAATTCCAAACATTCACTACTCTCTGGGTATATATTGATTGTAAGTGTGTTATGTCTGGTTGTGTGCCAGCATGTTTTACACCAAGGACAGAAGAGCGCTGTTTTATCAGATTGCACTTGTGCAACTTATCTCTTACAACCCAAGCCTGCCATCAGAGAACTGATTTCATAACCTATTCTGGTTCAGTGGTCAAGTCGAGATACTTGTGATTAGCTGGTGACAAAAGCACAAATGAAGGGGAAGTAAGTACTTTCCAAAGAAAAGCCAAAAAAAGCATTTAAAATAAATCATTTATTTGTGACCTTGATCCTCCTTTCCTAATAGCACTAACAGCATGCTCAGTTAGTTTTCCATTTGTTAATAATTGCTTGATGTCTCACTTAAATAGCCATTGAGGTGTGGCTAAGCCTTCTGTGCTCACGAACCCATACCAACCCAAATTTCTGCTACAATCAGTGATGACAGTAATGTGCCAGGATATCTATTGGACTTGTTATTTTTGTTTATAAAAATCACAATGGTCCTAATATTACTCCAGTGGTGATCAGACAAGTAGATTGAATTCAAGATCTCAGCTACTTCCTCAAACTACTCTGCAAGGCACCAGGAGAACAAATCTAATTGATTCAGGAATTAAAGTGATCCATAATTTTTAAAGAAATAAAACATGACAAAGATTTCACAGAGCACTTAGCAAGTTCTAACGATAGATTATAACTTCACTTTATAAGACTCTACATTTTATGCTTTGATTTTTTTGGTATGCTCATTTCAAATGTTCTGTATTTGTCAATGGTAAATTAACCAGATGGCAGCAGACAGAGGGTCTGAGATTCTTATCAATTGTTTTTGCTTAGTTTACTGACACATCTGGAAAATAAGCTAGCCTCACCATCCTTGGCTAGAAAAGATGAAGGGTGGGGGAAAAGCAACTCTTTCGCTCCTACTCTGTTTTCTGTTGCCTCCGCTGGAAGTCATTTTGGGTGAAGACAGGCCTGGACTGGGCAGTGGTGAATAATTTGGCACCATCCCCTCAAAACCATGCTATTTGCACAACTAACTCTCAAACTAAAAGGTTTGTGGCGACGCACAGGGATGCCGGGATAAACCGGCCCCGCTTGTTACGTGCAGTCAGCGGGGCACCCACAGCAAAGATGGCGGTGCACATCCATCTCTTCTGGTCCAGGCCAGAAGTTGGTGTGCACGCTTGCCTCAGCGTGACGCAAACGGCGGGACATACGTGCAGTCTGACTCTCAGCCTGAAAAGCAAGCATTTATTTTAAATAAACATTCCACTGTGATATCTGAGCTAGCAGCCTGCGTCTCCAGTCTGTGCAGCTGCTCTCTCACTACAGTGGTGACCCCGACGAGTCTCCATGCTATGAAGACTCAACAAAATGGACCCCACAGCAGTAGGCACTGCAGCATCAAAGCTGCTGACCTTCTGGATGACCCCAGCCCCACACTTGGTTTGGCCAAGCAAAGGCCCAGTTCCAGATTAAGCAAATCACTTCCGATTCAACGAGGTATTTCTACATCGTTAGCTCTCTCGACCAGGAGACAGCCACCCGCGTAGATGACCTCATCCAAACTCCACCAGAAGAGGGTAAATATATGGCTTTAAAAAACCTCCTTATCAGCACATACTGCCTTTCCCAACATGAGAGGGTGGCTAGACTCCTGCGCTTAGACAGCTTGAGAGACAGGTCCCCATCCGCACTGGCAAAAGGCTCTAAGCCCTACCTCAGTTGAGCGATCCTTCGTGAAACAAATGCCGGAAGACATCGGGCTTTTGCTCACGGATGCCGATTTCAGTGACCCATGTAAAGTCGCAGGAAAGGGCGACGTCCTCTACTGCACCAAACTTGAGACAAGCCCCCTGTCGGACCGCCACACCAGCCACCCGAGCCAAACCCCCACAGATCAATGTCTGTGTTTCTACCATCAACGCTGGGGGCCTGAGGCATGAAAATGTTGACAATCCTGCTCATTTCAGGGAAACAAATGGGTTAGCCGCCATTAGTGGCCGCGACAGCTGGCCGACGGAAAAACCTGCTTCATGTGTGGGACAGCATCTCGGGCCGCAGGTTCCTTGTTGATACAGGAGCCAAAATAAGCGTCATTCCACCGACTTCACCAGAAATGCACACAAGACCACACAGCCCCACCCTACAAGCGGCCAACAACTCAACCATCCAGACCTTTGGCCAGAAGTGCATACCCCTGCATTTCGGGGAGATGGACTTTCAGTGGCAGTTGATGCTGGCAGCATTGGACAAACCCCTGATGGGTGCGGATTTCCTTTGGGAGCACTCATTACTGGTGGACCTGCATGGCAGACACCTTGTCCACATGGAGATCTTTCAGAAAGTACCCCTCAAAACATTCGATGAGCCAGCCACCCACCTAACCATTGTGGAGACCTCAGGCAACCATTATACCCGTCTGCTCGCTGATACCCAACCATTCTGCACCTGCAGTTCACCTCCACACAACCACAGCATGGCATCCAGCACCACATTACAACCAAAGGACCCCCCATCCACTTGTTAGCCCGCCAGCTGGTGCTGGACAAATTCAGATGGGCCAAAGGGGAGTTCAATCACATGGAGGAGCTGAGCATTGTCTGTAGGTCCGACAGCCTGTGGGCTTCACCCCTCCACATGGTGTCTAAAGCCAATGGCAGTTGGCAATGCTAAACAACTACCGTTGTTTGAATGAGGCTACGCTTCCAGACCACTACCCAGTGCCTCATATTCAGGACTTCTCATCCAACCTTCACAGCACCCACCTGTTCTCCAAAGTCAAATTGATCTGGGGTATCATTAGATCCCAGTCCACCTGGACAACATCTAGAAGACAGCCGTTATCACTCCATTTGGCCTTTGAGTTCCTGAGGATGCATTTGGCCTGAAGAACTCTGAACAGATGTTCCAGAGTTTGATGGATGTGGTAGGACGTGACCTACCATTTCTTTTCATTTACCTTGACGACATCCTCGTGGCAAGCAGCACACAGGAGGAACATGTGGAGCATCTACGACAACTATCCACTCAACAGGCACAGTTTGGTCTCACTATCAACCCCGCAAAGAGTGAGTTCAGCTGTGAGGAGATTGATTTCTTGGGCCACCGCATCACCAAAGATGGCATGGCGCCACTCCTATTTTCCAAAGCCATTTACTTTCAAAGGCCTTCAGAAGTTTGTGGGGATGGTGAGCTTTTACAATAGATTCATCTCCATGACAGCCCCCTCTTCAATCTGATGACTGCCTCTACCAGACCTCGATTGGACAGACAATGCATTGGCCGCTTTCACAGGTACTAAGGAGGCCCTGCCTGTTCGACTATGTTAGTGCACCCGCAGATGGATGCATCCACAGCTCTCACTGTGGGCGCAGACCTCGAGCAGTTAGTGGATGATACATGGAGGCCACTCGCAGTCTTCAGCCACCAACCCCGTCCACTGGAACGCAAGTACAGCATCTTCTACAGAGAGCTGCTCACTCTTGAGCTTGCGATTTGCCTTTTCCACTATTTCCCAGAAGACCGGCCCTTCACAGTCTACACTGACCACAAGCTGTTAACTTTCACCTTGCACAAGGTTTCGGTCTGCCTGCCAAAAGAGGCACCTGTCATACATTTTTGAGTTTACTACCTCCATTCACCATCTCTCCAGCAAACACAACATAATCACAGACACACTCTCCAAGCCAGTAGTGTGCATCCTATTGCAGAGCATTGACTTCTACGAGCTGGCCTGGGTGCAACAATCCGACCTGGACACAGAATGTTTCCATACAGACACCATGGGCCTACAACTGCAGGACCTACCCTTGGATGATGGCACCACCACCATCCTGTGCGACGTTTCAACAGAAAGCCCCCGACCAGTGATACCAGCTAAATGACAGAAAATGGTCTCTGACCTCATACACGGTTTGTTGCACCCCATCCATACAATGGTTCAGATGATTTCTGCCCCGTTCATCTGGCATGGCCTTTGCAAAAAGGTCACAAAGTGGGCAAGAGCGTGCGTGGACTGCCAGATGGTGGAGATGCTGACGCACACACGAGCGCCTATCCAGCAGTTCGAGCTTGCCTCACGCCAATTCAAACACATCCACGTGGACATCGTGGGCCCTCTGCCTGTCTCAAGGGGATTCCGCTACCTGCTCACTATGGTGAACAGATTCACACGGAAGCTGGAAATGACCACCTTCTCAACATAGCTGTCAACACGTGCGTCAGGGCCTTCTTGTCCACCTGGATCTCCCATTTCAGTGTCCTGGTCTACATAACCACCGACCGCAGTGCACAGTTCACATCCACCTTATGGGATGAACTTTCCAAATTCCTGGGGACCCAGCTACACCACACAACTTCCTATCATCCCCAGTCCAATGACTTGGTTACCACCAACCCCTGAAATCAGCCCTCATGGGGTGACTCAAAGGTCCGAACTTGACAGATGAGCTCCCTTGGATTCTCCTGGGTATCCATACGGCCTCCAGAGGTCTGACCTACATGCCTCAATCCCAGAGTTGTTTTATGGGGAGCCCATCGCTGTCCCAGGTCAGTTCCTGCCCCATCCCAGGACCCAGGGAGCACCCTGGAGCGCTTAAGGGACAAGCTGGAGGCCCTAGCACCCCCTCCACCCTCACAACTCTGCCAGCCTCCCTCACAACCTAACGAATTGTGCTAATGTCTTTGTATGCAGGGGTGGTCGCTGAGCACCTTTTTAGCATCCCTACAAAATGCTCCTCAGAACAGGTTCCACTTTTGCCTTGGAAATCGGGGGCAGAGAGGAGCTTTTCACTGTGGTCCGCCTGACTGCCCACTTAGACATATCCCGGGCGGTCAGAGTCCAGCAGCCAGCACACAGAGTCAGGCCATCGAAGCAGCAACACCTGCCATCAGCACAGCAGGACACTGCCAGTGCCGGTTCTGGGGAGGGTTGTGTGACAACACACTGGGGTGCTGGGATGAACCAGCCCAGCTTGTTACGCATGATCAGTGGTGCAGCCGTGGTAAAGATGGCGGCGCACCTCCATCTCTTCTGGTCCAGGCCGGAAGTTGGCATGTGCACTTGTGTCAGAGTGATGCAAGCGGTGGGATGTACATGCAGTCCGACTCTCGGCCTGAAAAGCAAGTGCTCGATTTAAATAAACATTCCACTGTGATATCTGTGCTAGCAGTCTGCGTCTCCAGTCTGTGCAGCTGTTCTCTCACAACTGGTTGATCATTGAAGTTCTTGACCTGCTGCATCTTCAAAAGTGGCCTCATGTGGAATGTCTTCGCCATGGAGAAAAATCTTCTAGTCTTACTTAGTCTCCTAGCCCTGGATCCCGTCTGTGGCTGCCTGCTGATCTATGCCACACCTCAGTTTGTTGCGCGCTGCTGCACTAAAGTTGTCACCCAGCCTCCATATTCATGGAAAGTGAACCTCAGATACACTTTCTTTCTTCCACCAAAAGGACCAGCAGGCTAGATCGAAGCACTTGCCTAACTGCAGCCTTTCCCAGAATGCAAATATTTGCAGAGAACCACCTGGCAAATGCTTAGTAGAAGCAAGAGAGCCTACTGAGGACACTGTCTCCATCCCTTAGAGCCCTCCAGAAAGCACTGCCCCATTCACCACCCACTGTTGCCACATCCATTCTTTGAGAAATTATCCCCATCACAGCTGACAGAGTGTTTCTTCTATCATAGCATGTCTTTAAGATCTATTTGCCCAACCACAGGCACAAAGCTAAATGCTAACAGGTGTGATAATAGAAAAGCCCATGCTGAACCAGGTAAGGCAAGGAGCAGCAGAGCATCACACGGGGCAATCCCATAACGATCTTTATCAGCCTCCAAACTGAACTTTAGGATCATTATGGGAATTTCAAAAACAATTTCAGAAAGAAAGCTGTGGCACATCCTATGTTCTTAAAAGGTAGTAACAAACTTACAGGATCTTAATTTTAACAATTTAAAAAGAATTAATTTTGTTTCCCAGGCAACGTTCAGTTTCAATGATAGATTTGATAACTTGGCATTAAACACTGTGGTGGCACCTCACCAGTTGTCAAACGAACCTAGAAAGTACAACGAGTCAGCCTCACGGAGGAAACATATCAGCTGGAAGGTTAGCTTCACACTGGTAGACCTCACATGGGGCCTTGCTATAAGTAGACTGCTCCAAAGAACAGGTGCCTTGTGAACTTCGTTATATCCAAGCCCCTGGTCGGTGGAAGCTTCTCTCTACTACCTGGGTTGGAATTTTGTGTAGCAGAACCAGCATTTTCTCAGCTTTTTTCTTTCCACTCACATAACACTTTAAGTATTCCCTGTGCCATAGGTGCTCTGTGATTAGTAAGGGATTGCTTAAGGTGGTATGTGGGTGGAAGAAAAAGTTTGAAAAGGACTGTTTTAATCCTACCTAATTGACTCATTATGTTCACAGTTTCATAACTGCAAAGAAAATGGATCAATGACAATTTTTCTCAAGCAAAATATTTCAGTAACAATTGAGTCTAGAGCAGTGATTCTCAACCTTCCCTTCCCACTCACATCCCACCTTAAGCCATCCTTTACTAATCACAGAGCACCAATGGCATAGGGATCACTTAAAGTGGGATGTGTGTGGAAAGAAAAAGGTTGAGAACAGCATAATGCAACACTGTCATGTTCTCAAGAGGGGAGATAAATCTCCCAAGGATGATCTATCTTCAACATTTTACCTGACCAATTGCCATACTGTTTCCTTCCTCCCATTCTAACCTAGGAGCAGGCCCTTAAACCCAACACCATCCACAATGGCAACTAATCCCACATGCCTACATATGGACCATATTTTCTTCCCTGCCTCTTTGTGTGTGTGATTGTACAGGATACTATCACCAATATATATATATTTGTATATATTTACATATAGTAGTAGTGATTGGCTGAGAGCCGTAGCCACGCCTACTGGGAGGTCATAAAGGGCTGCTCCTAACCAGACGCAGGACAGTCAACTGGTCGACCTCGATGTACTACGCTCCAGTCTTTTGCTAATAAAAGCCTTGGTTTGAGTCAACAAGTCTTTGAGTCATTCGATGCGCTACAGTGTGCTTTGTCTAATTGATTCTTAAAACTTTGCTATCATGTCTGCCTCTAGCAGTTCCCGTAGCAGCACATTCTAGCCATCTACCAATCTTGCAAAGAAATTTGCCTCTCATGCTTGGCAGCAGAAAAGAGGGGTTGCAGACTCCAGGGGATATTGCCAAACCGGCATAGGGCACTAGAGTGGGAGAACAACCAGGCGAGAAGGAATTGCCTGGGAGACAATCCAACAAGAAAGGAGACCACAGCAGCAGACCAGGGAGGAACTCACCAGTTGAAGGACCCACTATAGCTGCAGGGTGGTGAAGGCTGATGGCTGAAGGACTCACACCAGGCTGCATGAGATGGGTTCATGGGAACCATGACTCGAGAGGGTGTTGTGGGCAAACGGGGCTCCAGAAGGTCCTCAGGCATCCAAAGCTTCCTGATTGTATCAGAGGTTTGGGCCTTAAAGCTTGGGTTTGCCAATGGATCGGACAGGATTTTGAGCAGCTGCAGATGCTGATGAGAGCACTGGAGGCCAATCCACAGACACTCAGTGTTTGAAGGGACTCTCTTTATCTACTCTTATTGCTGGGGATGCTGGGCCATGCTGGTGGCACCAGTGACATCGAAGAGTGCAGTGCTGCTAGAGCTCGTCGGAGCACTGCTCTGGCACCTCAGAGGGCAGCTCCAGCATCTCCTGGGGCCGCTCCAGGCACCCCCTTAATCGCCGTTTTTGGTGAGCTCCAGCACCTAAAAAATTAGCACTGCACCCCTGGTGACATCCAAAATAGGTCCAATAGTTAAACATACCAAAATATACTTAAACTGAAATCAGCACATTTCATCCAACCTATTGAGAATTTAGATCCCTCTCTGCCACCACATTACCCCAGCACCTCCATTCTATCCCAACCCTACACCACTGAATTTTATAGGCATTGAGAGAACTGTCATAACATTCTGCAAGGACAAATAGAGAAATGGTTTCCACAAGAAATACAAATTTGGAATTCGGATTAAAATTTAAAAGGGTGAGAAGTAATTGGGGCATTTCTCCCAAAGTCATTATTAGGATCAGAAATACTTTTCAAGAAATCGTGATTAAATATCCAGGAACTCAAAGATGTTTCTATTCCTTATTCAGCATGTGGGGATTGCCATCCAATCGCTAAACATCCTTCGGAATGCAATGCTGAATCACCTTGAGTTACTGCAGTCGTTCTGGTCGAACTACTCCAATCGTGCTGGTGGGAAGGCAAAGATGTCATTGCTGATGGGCGTGTTCCTGTGCTGTACTATTCTATGTTTCAGAATTTAGACCCTGTGTCAATGTATTTCTGTCTGTGTGGTGTGGATTTGTGGGGGGGAGGGAGGGGTTGGGCAGGTGAGCCTCCTTGTGATGGTGTTGCCACAGTTCCAAGATAGTAAAAATTAGAGAGAACACTACAAATGTCACACTGTGATGGCGATGAGTATTTAAGGTGGTGAATGGAGTAAGAATCAAGCAGCTCATTTCATCCACGATTACACTAAACCTCTGGCCAGACATGTGTTCATCCAGACCAGTGGAAAATGTTATTTCATTCTCCCGATTTGTGCCTTGTAGATGGTGGAAAGGTTTTGATTTTTAGGACAGGAGTTGCTTGGTGCAGAATGCCCACCTGCTCTTGAAGTCACAGTATTAATGAGGCTAGTTGGAAACACTACAAGTAGTACATTTTCCATAGTTTTACATGTTACGTCCACGTTGCTGAATGGACCCCTACTACTAGGAACCACATCCAGTCATGGGCAGGCTTTGATCTAAGCTGCCCAAAAGACTTTCACGACTGGGTGAATCAGTCGGAGTAGGATTAGACCAACAAAAATACCATACCTACACTGTTGGAGAACCATTTATATAGGGGGGGACTCAACAACAGTAGGAGTTTTCAGTGGTCCCAGAACTCCAACCCTCTGGCTTGACTTGTGTCACATATGGCTATTGGGGTTGCTTTGCGGGATCGGTTTTGCCGCCTGTCATCTCTTTGTGTGGGCGTTTCCAGCGGGACCTCGTGGAGATGCGTCCTACCATGGCACAGAACCCATAAGAGTACCATGCATTTCATGGTGGGGCGGCACCATGGTAACCTCCCTCTTCCTGATGGACAACTGTCTGAAGAGAGTCATAGTTACTCCCGCCTGGGAATAAGATTCCTAGATATTGACAATTATGGACATGGTGAGGGTAATGCCATTGAATGTCAAGGGTAGGTGGTTAAAGTCTCACTCAACAGCTATGTCACTTTCAAATACTTCTTGCCATTTATCAGCCCATGCCTGATAGCTATCTATGTCTTTGATCAGCATGTTGAGCAGATAAGCATTTAAAAGGAGAATCATAATAATGGCTAAAATTAAAAAAACAACATGGGACTGAGAAAGCTCAGATTAAAGAGATTCATTGGTATTTTGCTGAAATTTATGTAATTCAATGAATATTATGTTACCACTATATAATTAAACTGCACATAGACAGCTGTAAATGTTAAGATTCCCAACAACACTAGAATAGGACAAGTGGTCTATAAAATCCAACACTGAAAACTGAGAAACACCAAGTCATTGCTGAGAATGAAAAGAAAATCAGTACTAAAAGGATAATGTGTGGGTAGAACTAACAAATGAAGGAAGAGAAGCAGATGGAAAAGAGAGAAACGGTCAAAAAGGAGCAATGGGATTAGATATGAAAACACAAAATTTTCAAGTTATTTCCTAATGGAAGAAAAACAACGCAAGATGCTTCACAGAAATATAAAGGGAAAACTATTGTGGCAAAATCAAAGACACTACGAATTAAAATATTTGTGCAAAGAGCTAAAATGCAGAGTACCAGTGGTTGCAAAAGTACAGGAGAGGATTGGGCAGCAGGTGTAGGGGGGGGGGGGGGGGGGGTGGGGGGGGCGCGGGGAGTGGAAACACAAGTAGCCAGAAGCTGACAAGATTGATAGTGCTGAAGTAGAGAGGAAAAGGTGCAAAAGGCAGACAGGTACAGGAGCAACATATTCCATCAATCAATTGAGGTATAGCTGATCTAATCAGGCCACTCCTTTAAGTGAATCTTTCCTTGCTTCAATGAAATCTCACCACCTCAGTTTTGACATACCACTAGTGCTTTGAGAGCTCCTAATTTCTGCCATGTTGAAATCGGAGAATGCCTATCTCTAATTTGAAGGTTATACCTTCAATAAATGAAGCAGATTCCTTCCATATAATTCAACAACTGTTTGATTTAATGCTTCAATTAGAACAACCTATTGTTACACTATATTAAAGGATACACAAGCCTGATCAATCCAAATTGTTTGCTGAAAAGAAGAAATCCAAAATGTCAAAATTGAAGGGTTGATCCAACAACTATCAGGTTCTTGAACCTCCCCTTGTTACATTAATTGCCACAAAAGTACTACTTGCAATAATACAAAGTAATTTTATTTTCTTGCACCACGATAACTGCATTTTTATTATCTATTTATTTTTAATGGCTCTTTTTAATTCAATGATATATACTATTGCAGTCTTTGTTTCAATAAAGTACCTGTTCAGGTGCCAATGTTCATTGTACAAAGTACAATGTTTGGGACAAAGACACTTCTTTTCCTTTATTTGCCCCAGTCTTGCCCAGTTTTAAATTTGTAATCAAACAATTCAAATGATTAAAGTGTACATACCAGATTTTATTCAAGGCTATATGTATACATTTTGGTTTGATCATGTAGAAATCACAGCACTTTTTATACACAGTCCCCTCATTTCAGGGCACCATAATATTTGGGACATTTGACTTCACAGGTGTTTGTGAGTACTCAGGTATGTTTAGTTGCTTTATTGGTGCAGGTAGAAGAGAACTAGGTTCGCTTCTAAGCTTTTGTAGTTGCCATTTTTCAGCATGAGGTACAGAGCTGTACCAGTGAATGTCAAATAAGCCATTATGAGACTGAAAAACAAGAATAAAACAGTAAGAGATATTACCCAAACATTAGGATTCCCCAAATCAACTGTTTGGAACATCATTAAGAAGTAAGAATGTGCTGATGAACTCAATAATCACCAAGGGACTGGTATTCCAAAGAAGATCTCCACTGCTAATGTCAGAAAAATCCCCAAACACTTGTCCGACAGATCAGAAATACTCTTCAGGAGGCAGGTCTAGATGTGCCAATAACTATTGTCCACAGAAGACTTCATGAACAGAAATACAGACTCTGCACTGCAAGATGCAGACCACTATTTAGCCACAGAAACAGGATGGCCAGATTATTTAAAAGAGCCTGTAGAATTCTGGAACAAGGTCTTGTGGACACGAGACTAAGATTAACCTGGATCAGAGTGATTGTAAGACAAAGTATGGAAGCATAAAGGAATGGCCCAAAATCCAAAGCGTGCCACATCATCTGTGAAATATAGTGGTAAGAGGGCAAGGGGAGTGGGGGAGGAATGTTATGACCTGGGTATATACTGATGCACTTACTATCATTGATGATGTAACTGCTGATGGCAGTAGCTAAATGAATTCTGAGGTGAATAGAAACATCTTATCTGCTCAAGTTCAAGCAAATGTCTTCAAATTCATTGGACGGTGCTTCATCCTAATAGCAAGACAATGATCCCAAACATACTGCTAAGCAACAAAACAGTTTTTCAAAGCTAAAAGCTGGAAAATTCTTGAATGGCCAAGTCAGTCACTTGATCTAAATCCATATGCTAAAGAGAAAATTTAAGGGGACAAGCCCCTAAACCCAGCAGGAGTTGAAGACGGCTGCACTATAGGCCTGGCGGAGCATCACCAGAGAAGGTACTAAGCAATTAGTGATGTCTATGAATCACAGATTTCAATTAGTCATTACATGCAAGGGATACGCAACAAAGTACTAAACATTCCTACTTTAATATACATACCATTGCTATGACCCAAATATTACGGTGCCCTGAAATGAGGGGACTATGTAAAAAAAAAAGTGCTGTAATTTCTACATTATCAAAACCAAATGTGTACAAATAATTTTAAACAAAATCAGGAATGCACATTTTCACCATGTGAATTTTAAACTTTTGAGTACAAGGAAAATGTGTATTGATCCCAAACATTTTGAAGGGTGCTATGTATAACTTGTTAGTTCAGCAAAGGAAGACAAAGAAAAGGAGAATAGTAAACAAAAGGAATATAAATGAAGAACTGTAAATCATAAATAGTTACAGATATACAATTTACGTAAGTGGAACCAGACTAATGTCCCTAAAAATCTTCACATGCTCTCAGCGATTCTCATCCTTGTGCATGGCAATGCAAAGGAAATGATGCAGAAAGAGTAGAGCATAATGAAATATCTTCATCTCTGGAACTTAGCTTTGCAATGTGTGTGACCCTGCAGTTCACCACACTCTTTGGCTTGGTTTCGCGGATGAAGATTTATGGAGGGGTAAATGTCCACGTCAGCTGCAGGCTCGTTTGTGGCTGACAAGTCCGATGCGGGACAGGCAGACACGGTTGCAGCAGTTGCAAGGGAAAATTGGTTGGTTGGGGTTGGGTGTTGGGTTTTTCCTCCTTTGTCTTTTGTCAGTGAGGTGGGCTCTGCGATCTTCTTCAAAGGAGGTTGCTGCCTGCCAAACTGTGAGGCACCAAGATGCACGGTTTGAGGCGATATCAGCCCACTGGCGGTGGTCAATGTGGCAGGCACCAAGAGATTTCTTTAGGCAGTCCTTGTACCTCTTCTTTAGTGCACCTCTGTCACGGTGGCCAGTGGAGAGCTCGCCACATAACACGATCTTGGGAAGGCGATGGTTCCCCATTCTGGAGACGTGACCTACCCAGCGCAGTTGGATCTTCAGCAGCGTGGATTCGATGCTGTTGGCCTCTGCCATCTTGAGTACTTCGATGTTGGAGATGAAGTCGCTCCAATGAATGTTGAGGATGGAGCGGAGACAATGCTGGTCTAGAACCATAGAACCACACTAGAACCATAGAACACTACAGCCCAGAAACAGACCCCTTCAGCCCTTCTATTCTGTGCCGAACAACTTTTTTTTTCCCTAGTCCCACTTACCTGGACCCAGTCCATATCCTTCTATACCTCTCCCATCCATGTACCTGTCCAAATTCTTCTTGAATATTAAAACTGAGGCCACATTCACCACCTCAGCTAGCAGCTCATTCCACACACCCACCACTCTCTGTGTGAAGGAAGTTCCCCCTCATGTTGACCCAAAATCTTTCCCCTTTCAGTCTTAACCCATGTCCTCTGGTTTGTATCTCACCTACCCTCAGTGGAAAAAGGCATTTACTCTGACCCCCTCATAATTTTAAATATCTCTATCAAATCTCCCTTCATTCTTCTACACTTCAGGGAATAAAGTTTTAATCTGTTTAACCTTTCCCTGTTCCTGAAATTCAGACAACATCCTAGTAAATCTTCTCTGCACTCTTTCCATCTTATTGATATCTTTCCTGTAATTAGGTGACCAAACCTGAACCCAATAGTTCATATACAGCCTCACCATGTCTTATGCAACTTTACCACAACATTTCAACTGCTATACATAATAATTTATGGAGGCCAATATGCCAGTAGCCCCCTTTACAACCCTATCCACCTGTGACACAATTTTCAAGAAATTATGTGTTGTATTCCCAAATCCGTCTGTTCTACTGCACTCCTCATTGCCCAACCATTTACTGTGTATATCCTTTCTTGGTTTGCCCTTCCAAAATGTAACACCTCACACTTGTCTGCATTAAATTCTATCTGCCATGTTTCAGCCCATTTTTCCAGCTGGTCCAGATCCCTCTGCAAGCTTTGAAAACCTTCCTTGCTGTCCACAACACCTCTAATCTTAGTGTCATCTGCAAACTTGCTGATCCAATTTATCACATTGTCATCCAGATCACTGATATAGATGATAAATAACAATGGTCCCAGCACTGATCCCTGAGGCACACCACTAGTCACAGGTCTCCTGTCTGAGAAGCAATCATCCACTACTACTTTCTGGCTTCTCTCGTCCAGCCATTATCGAATCCAGTTCACTACTTCACCATGAATACCTAGCGTCTGAACCTTCCTGACTAACCTCCCACATGGGACCTTCTCAAAGGCTTTTCTAAAGTCCATGAAGACAACATCCACAGACTTTCCTTCATCAATTTTCCTGGCAACCTCCTCAAAAAACTCTGCAAGATTAGCCCCTTTTAAATTGCAGCACCTGGCTAGCCATCCAGGGACCCGGGTGCAATTACTGGGGAAAAGGTGCTGGAAGCACATAACAAATCATAGGGAGATCTACCCATTAACTCGTCAACCCAGTGATTTGGGGGGGGAGGAAATCCTGCCCCTGCGATGACATGTTATGCACTAACCAGAAATACTGCCGGATATTCAGATGCTGGCTGCCTGGTGACATATGCACACAAGCGCTGATGTTACTGGAATAAACGGATCAGCCATTTGTTTTCAAATCGGCCGTGGACGAGACCTGAATAAGTTTAATTGGGTTCCCTGACTACCTCTGGGGCAGGTCAGGGACCTGGTTGCATTCTGACAGGGTTGACCCAGTTGGACCCTTTCAAATTGCGGTGTAACTGGGCTGCTAACTGTGCAAATCGCCCATTTTACACAGCAGTTTAAAAGGACCTTTTGATTAAACACGACCTACCACACACAAAGCCATGTTGACAATCCCTAATCAGTTTCTGGCTATCCAAATACTTGTATATCTGGTCTCTTAGAACACCTTCCAATAATTTACCTACTACTGATGTCAGGCTCGCCAGCCTATAATTTCCGGGGTTACTTTTTGGAGCCTTTTTTAAATAACAGAACAACATGAGCTACTCTCCAATCCTCCAGCAACTCACCCGTAGCTAAAGACATTTTAAATATTCCTTTCAGAGCCCCCTGCAATTTCTACACTAGCCTCCCTCAAGTTCTGAGGGAATATCTTGTCAGGCCCTGGGAATTTATCTACCCTTTTTTGCTTTCAGACAGGAAGCATTTCCTCCTCTTTAATCTGTATAGATTCCATGACCTCTCTGCTTGTTTTCCTTATTTCCCACGACTCAATGTCCACTTCCTGAGTGAATACTGATGAAAAAAGAAAACATTCAAGATCTCCCCATCTGTTTTGGCTTCATGCATAGCCAACCACTCTGATCTTCAAAGGGACCAATTTTGTCCCTTACTATCCTTCTGCTTTTAATATACCTATAGAAACCCTGAGGATTTTCCTTCACATTGTCTGTCAAAGCAACCTCATGTCTTCTTTTAGCCTTCCTGATTTCTTTCTTATGGTTTTTCTTGCATTTTTTAAATACTCCTCATGTACCTAGTTTGCTCCATTTTCCCTATTATTACCTCACGGTCAGCGTCATGGGAAGGTCATCCACAGACAATTCCCCCCCCCCCACCCCTCCACTCAACATGAACAGGACATGCAACCGCCACGTGAACGGCAGTTTGTGCACCCCCCACCATGGTTACCCTAATGCCCCAGTTAGATTTGATCTGAGGGCAACTCTGCACTACCTGTTATACACCTCTCTTTTCTTCCAAACCAAATCCACAATATCCCTCAAAATCCAAGGTTCCTATGCTTGCTAACCTTGCCTTTAATCTTAACAGGAACATACAAACTCTGTACTCAAAAAAAATTCACCTTTGAAGGTTCTCCCACTTACCTCGCACATCCTTCCCCAAAAACAACTTCTCCCAATCCACACATTCTTCATCCTTTCTCATTTCCTCAAAATTAGCTTTTCTCCAATTTAGAATCTTAACCGAAGAAACAGATCTGTCCATATCCATAATTATCTTGAAATTAATGGCATTATGATCACTGGACCCAAAATTTTCTCCTTCATTGTCCTGTCTTGTTCCCTAAAAGGAGATCCAGTATTTCATTCTCTTGAGTTGGTACCTCTATATATTGATTTAGAAAACTTTCCTGAAATCATTTGATAAACCACAAGTCAGGCCTTTTACAGTGTGAAAGTCCCAGTCAATATGTAAAAAATTAAAATTTGACTCCAAAAATAAAAACATGCAAGAGCAGAGTGGAAAATTATTGTTTGTTTCAGGGATGTTCATGTGATGTTGGAACTCGCAGGCACTTGCCAAGAAATTCAATCACATAGTGCGATTGAAAAACTTTTTTTCCAGAAAATTTGAAACTAGTTTTTAGGTCACTCTGGAAAGTCATCTGGGTACTCAAGGCGACCCCAAAGCCCCTCATTGGAGACCCTGAACCTACTCCCCATCCTGACCCAACCACACCACAGGCCTTGATCCTTTTTCCTTTCCCCTTGTAAACCCATCACAGCATGAACCCTGGTCTTACCCCCTTCCTACTACTAAACTAAACCACCACATGGACTCTAATTCTCTTTACTGACCCCTCATAATCTCCCTGTAAGATCGACCTTGATCTGCTATCCCAACTACCCACCCTCACAACAGCCTAGTTCCCGATGGTCTGTCCTTCTGTCCCATATTCCAAAACTCAATCATACAAGCTCTGATACTGGTTACCTACCTCTGTAACCCCATCATAGTATTGGTCTTCATCCTCTTCCCATACCTCCACTACCAACTAATACACAACATGGAGCTGTAAACTACCCTCGCAGAATTTGAAGTCTTGTTCCCCTAGTTTGTGTTGAGCTTCACTCTGGTAGTAGAGAAGGCCCAGGACAGACAGGTCATTATGGGAATGGTGTCTTAAAATGGCATGCAACCAGGCTCTTGGTAGAACATGGCAGACAGGACATAGGTTCTCTGCAAAGCATTCCCCAAGTCTGCATTTGGTCTCAAAAATGGAGCAGCTACATCGCATGTGAATCGTTGCCTCATGTGAAAGGGCTATTTAGGACCCTGAGGGTGGTGAGGAATGAGGTGCAAGAGCAAGTATTGCACATCCTGCTGTTGCAGGAGATAAATGAGTGGATTAGTGAGTCATGGAGAGAGTGATCCCTGTGAACAGTGGAAAGGGGTGGCCAAAGTCCGGTACCTGGACCAATTGCCCATTTTTAAGTTGCCCAGAGTGAATTATAAAAATAAAATGGGATATGGCCTGTAGGAACATAGTCTCTAACAATAAATTTCACTATATGTATATTGCACTTCTTAGTTTCAACACTAGATGTCGCTGCCATTTTGACTATTGTGATCATGATTTTCATCGATGAAAAGGTTAATCTCAGTTTAAAAAAATGTTTATCTCAGATGTTTTTAAAAAAATTAACCTCAGTATAATTTTTTTAAATCTCAGTTGATTAAACATGGCGGAACTAAAAAGGTGGAAAATAACAAGAGAGTGCCAAAAATATCAAACAGTGGGAAAAAGAATACTTTTTCACAGAAGTTGTGGAGAAGTGTATTTGTTTGATTTGCAAGGAATCTGCTCACTTTAATATCCTATTTACAGATTTACACATTGTATCATAATCATTAAGGTGGACACCTGGTCCATGAATTCTATTCACGGAGAGTTATGGAGGAATTTTGGAGACTGCCATGTCCCTTTCTTGATCCTTTCTTCTGTTCTTATTTGACACCCACCTTTTTATTTTGCACTGCGTTTTGAATGAGTGTTTCAAAGAGTTTTATTGTATTCATTTAAATTAAATTTATGAGCAGTAGATCCAGAAATGCTGATTGTAATATGTGAGTACATCAATAAATGACTGCAGTATCACCAGTTAAACTGTTCAGTAGTGTTATACAGTTGTTTTGATAGAAAATGAATTTTTGATGGTACAGGGGTTTTCTGGTCTAAAAACACCATTTTTCTTGCAGTGTAACTGGTTGAAAATTGCCAGGCTTAATATTGTTTGGTCCATAACTCCTGCTATTTTTCTGTGTTTCCCACAACCAAAAACGTTTGGTAGATGGTGGGATCTAATTTCAAAAATGACAGGGGATAATGCACTGAATTCGGAGGCTGATGGGGTGAAAGTGAAGGACCAGGTGAGCCCTTTCTCTATTCTGTTTGGGGTGGAGGTGGTAAGAGAGAAACTTGGAGAGATAGTTGATTTGTGAGATGTGGAAACAGTGAAGGGTAAGCTTCATTGCTTTAAAAAGGAGGATCGTTCAGCTGTCCCCTCAACTCTGCCATGGTTCTGATGCCCTGGGTTTAGGACCATAGTTTAATTCTCAAAAATGTGAAACCCAAGTTTACAGCAGCTTCTTACAGCTAAGTTTTCCTGCTGTAACACCACCTATTGAACCATGCTGAGAGAATTAGGATCAATATCAAATGAACAGGGAGGAGTTGCCCCATAAACTCACCCAATCCCTGTTAGTTTTGTGAATCAGGCAACAATTCCCACCAGGAGGCCCATGGGCAGAGAATTATTGCTCAGATGTCTTAAATTGTTCCATCAATTAGCAAAGGGAAGACAGCATATATGAAAAGATACATTTTGGTAAAATATCATCACTTGTCCACTCATTCACTCTTCTCTGCACTCACCTCTATGAGTGATCAAAGGATGCTCTGCTCGCTGACATTCCAGATGTTCCACTGCAACAGATGATCCACTGCTACAAGCTCCTCCAATTCGCTCAAAGAGAATCAGAATGCCAAGTAAAAGGATCCAGAATTGCTTGCTCTTTACTAGATCCATGGCATGCCTGGCGATGTTCTCTCCCCACTCGTTTTACACATTTACTGTGTGCATCTGGATAGACCTGTAACAAAATGTATGCAATAATGAGGACTAAATTATTTTGAACCATGTTTAATAGCAAAAAAGTACCAGGGGTGTAGGTTAATGGGGTATAAATTGGGTGCATGGACTCTTGGGCCAAAATGTCTTGTTACCGTGCTGTATGTATGTATGTTAGATTCTGAACATTACATGGAACAATATAATTTCTCCAATCATTTTCACACAAATTGTCTCCTTTTGTATATAAAAAAAATAACAATTTCATGTATCCTCTCAGGGAAAGGCAGGGCAGCACAATTGCCATAGCAGTTAGGGCAACGCCTTTACAGCACCAGTGATCAGGACCAGGGTTCAAATCTCGTGCGGTCTGTAAGAGGTTTGCATGTTCTCCCCATGTCACCGTTCAAAAAGTACAAGAGGTGTAAATCAATTGGGTGTAAATTGGGCAGCATGGGTCTCATGCCCAAAAATGCCCATTATCGTGCTGTATGTCTAAATCTAAATCTCTCAATAACATGGAAATTAGGATAAAATATTTTTCAGCTGCCTATCTGAAGATGATTTTGACAAACATTTTATTTCATACAGGCTGCATTTCCATTTAGCATTTCCAGCATAATATTTCTAACAGTTTCAGTCACTGACGTTGATATACATTGAAGTACAACAACCTACTTACTGCACAAGTTGTTGAATAACTACTTCACCTTACATTTCCAAGATCTCAATGATAAACCTTTGTAATTTGCTCTGCAAAATGAATCACTTTCAAAATGTTTAAGTTCAGCCTCTCTCTGGTAAATCCAATCTTGGAAACTCACAAATCAAAATCTTTCAACTGACAATCAGTTTTCAATTTTGTGCTGCAAACATGAGAGAACGAACCAGGTCAAACATTGATTTGAAGTTGTGCATTTACTGAATAAAAATTGAAACCTCACAGCATTTCAATGCATTTTCAATTACCTCACATAAAATAGTTTGTACAAAAGACACAGAAAGTTTTATTTTCTTTAAAATTAACCACTAATAAATTAGAGGAGAAAAGAATGGTCAATGGTTTGGCCCAAACCTTACTACTCTTTTCTCCCAGCGTTCTACCAGCAGAGTTTTGCTTCAAGTTCCAGCATCTGCAGGCCCGTGTTTGTCTACATTTTACAAGAGATGTTTTGACTAAAAATAATGATTGAAATTGGGTAAGTTTATTCTTCTTCGAATAACCTCCAATTGTACATTGCCCAGGAGATCATAATGTGTATTTTTTTTTTGCTACAAGACCCTGATTATACAATTGTTTAGTTTTGTGTAATTGCAGGCTGATTTGCATTTTGGTCAGCAGAAAAGGCCGAGGGAGAAACAATGAAATTGAAAGAGTCAGGGAGACCCAGGACAGCCCAGTCTCATGTTGAGCTTAGAAGTTACTCTCATCAGATCCCAACCCTGCACTGCCCATTTCTACCTCCTACCCATGGTCCACGAGCCTAACTGTCCCGGCAGACCCAATGCGTCTGCATGCTCCTGCCTGACCGAATTTATCCCGGCTTACATTGTCTGTGTTTTGTCCCCCCGGTCCAGTCCCTCCCATCTACATCCAGGACAGTTCACATACCCTCCATCACTTCAACAAAGTCCAGTTCCCTGAACTCAATCGCCTCATCCAACCCCTATACACTTCCATCCCTCATACTGAAGGCCTTTCTTTGGCTTGGCTTCGTGGACGAAGATTTATGGAGAGGTAATGTCCACATCAGCTGCAGGCTCGTTTGTGACTGACAAGTCCGATGCGGGACAGGCAGACATGGTTGCAGCGGTTGCAAGGGAAAATTGGTTGGTTGGGGTTGGGTTTTTCCTCCTTTGTCTTTTGTCAGTGAGGTAGCCTCAAAGCCCTTCATTTCTTTCTGAACAATCGACCAGAACTTGTTCTCACTCTCAATAATTTCTCCTTTGACTCATCCCACTATCTCCAAGTTAAAAGGGTAGCCATGGGTACCCACATGGGCCCCAGCTATGCCTGCCTTTTTGTTGGTAATGTTGAGCCATCCATGTTGCAAGCTTAAATAGGCAAGGCTCCTCAACTCTTCCTCTGCTACATCAATGACTACTTTGGTGCTGCCTCATGTACCCATGTTGCCAATTTCCAGCCCAATCTCAAATTCACTTTGTCCATCTCCAGCAACACACTCCCTTTCCTCGATCTCTCTGTCTCCATCTCATAGGAGCATAGGAAGTAGGAACAGGAGTAGGCCAAAAATGGCCCATCGAGCTTGCTCCGCCATTCAATACGATCATGGCTGATCTAATTTATGACCTAACTCCATCTACCTGCCTTCTCCCCATATCCCCTAATTCCTCTATCATGTAAAAATTTATCTAACCAAATTTTAAATATGTTTAATGAGGCAGCCTCAACCACTTCCCTGGTTAGAGAATTCCAAACATTCACTACTCTCTGGGAAAAACTATTTTTCCTCATCTCTGTTCTAAATCTACTCCCCTGAATCTTGAGACTGTGTCCTCTCGTTTTAGTTTCCCCAGCCAGCTCAAAAGACCTTCCTACATCTATCCTATCCATACCCTTCATAATCATATATGTTTCTATAAGATCTCTCATTCTTCTGAACTCGAGCGAATACAATCCTAGACGATTTGATCTTTCATCATAAGTCAACCCCTTCATCCCAGGGATCAACCTAGTAAACCTCCTCTGGACCGTCTCCAAAGCCAGTATATCCTTCCTCAAATATGGAGACCAGAACTGGACACAGTCCTCCAGGTGCGGTCTCACCAATACCTTATACAGTTGCAACATTACCTCCCTACTCCTGAATTCAATTCCTCTAGCGATGAAGGCCAACATTCCATTTGCCTTCTTAATAACATGCTGCACCTGCAACCTAACTTTTCGCAATTCATGCACAAGCACTCCCAAGTCCCTCTGCACAACAGCATGCTGTAGTTTTTCACCCTTTAAATAATATTCAGCTCTTTTATTTTTCTTGCCAAAGTGGATAACCTCACACTTACTAACAATGTACTCCATCTGCCAGACCTTTGCCCACTCATCCAGCTTAACTATATCCCTCTGCAGACTCTCCACATCCTCATTACAATTTGCTCTTCCACTCAATTTAGTGTCATCCACAAACTTGGCTACACCACATTTTGTCCCCTCCTCCAAGTCATCAATGTAAATGATGAACAGTTGTGGGCCTAACACTGACCCCTGTGGCACCCCACTTACCACTCTCTGCCAACCTGAAAAACTCCCATTTATCCCGACTCTCTGCCTCCTGTCAGACAACCAATTTTCAATCCAGGCCAATAGACTTCCCCGGACTCCACTTTCCTGTAACTTACTGAGAAGTCTCTTGTGCGGCACCTTATCAAATGCTTTCTGGAAGTATACAACATCAACTTGTTCCCCTCTATTCACTGCACCCATTATATCCTCAAAAAATCCTAACAAGTTTGTCAAACAAGATCTTCCCTTTCTAAAACCATGCTGCGTCTGCCTGATTGAACCCTTCCGTTCCAAAAGTTTCACTATTTCATCTTTAATGACGGCTTCAAGCATTTTTCCAACCACAGACGTCAAGCTAATTGGCCAATAATTTCCAGTCTTCTGCCTACATCTCTTCTTAAAAAGTGGCGTGTCATTTGCTGTCTTCCAGTCTGCCGAGACCTGCCCAGAATCCAAGGAATTTTGGTATATGACCACCAATGCATCAACTATAACTTCTGCCATTTCCTTCAGACCCCTTGGATGCATATCATCAGGACCAGGTGATTTGTCTGGCTTTAGTCCCATTAGTTTCTCCATCACTACTTCCTTTGTAACAACTATTTTATCAAGGCCCTCCCCAACATTCGCATCCTTAACTCCGCACTTGGGCATGCTGGACATGTCTTCCACCACAAAATATTTGTTTAATGCCTCAGCCATTTCCTCATTTTTTGCTACCAGTTTTCCTTTCTCATCCTCCCAGGGCATCAGAACCATGGCAGAGTTGAGGGGACAGCTGAACGATCCTCCTTTTTAAAGCAATGATCATCCTCTATGTTAACTATGGCCACCCTCTTCCGTTTTATATATTTATAAAATTTTTTGCTTTCTGTTTTTATATTTTGTGCCAATTTACTTTCATAATCCTTTTTCCCATTTCTTTGTAACCCCTTGTTGTCTCTTAAAGTTTTCCCAATCTTCCAGTTTCCCACTGCTCTTTGCAGCTTTGTACACCTGCGCCTTCAATTTTATACTCTCCTTTATTTCCTTTGTTAACCACGGTTGATTTTTTCCCTCCCTTGCTGCCCTTTTTCCTGTTGAGCATTACAAAATATTTCTTTGAAAATCTTCCACTGTTCCTCAACTGTTTCATCAATGAGCCTGTGTTCCCAGTCTACTCTGCCCAATTCCTCCCTCATCCTATGGTAGTCACCCCTGTTTAAGTATAATATATTAGTTTTAGATCTAACTATTTCCCCTTCTGTCAATCATACTATGATCGCTATTTCCCAGATGGTCTCTGACTATTACATCATTTACCTATCTCATTGCACAACACAAGATCCAGGAGAGCATTTTCTCTTGTGGGTTCCTTAACATGCTGCTCAAGAAAGCTATCGCGGATGCATTCTATGAAGTCCTCTTCCAGACTCCCACGACCAACTTGATTTTCCCAATCTATGTGGAAGTTAAAGTCCCCCATGACGACTGCCGTATCATTATTACATGCCTCACTTATCTATTTATTTCTTGTGCCACTAAACTATTGTTATATGGTGGGTGATAGATAACACCCACCAATAATTTTTTCCCTTTGTTATTCTTTATCTCTACCCAAATGGACTCAACATTGTGTTCCTTAGATCTTACATCATTCCTCACTACTGCCTGGAGCTCATCTTTGATTAAGAGTGCAACTCCACCTCCTTTACCATCCTGTCTATCTCTTTGCACCACCTGATACCCTTGAAAGTTTAATTCCCATTTAGGGTCACCTTGTAGCCATGTTTCCGTGATGGCTACCACATCATAGGCATGGGTACCGATTTGCGCCTCAAGTTCACTAACCTTATTTCTAATACTGCGGGCATTCAGATAAAGTGCCCTTATGCTCTTTGTCCTTTTAATATCTAGTGACTTCTGTAACCTTTTCTTTTGATTTTTCTGCCCACTATTTTTCTTTGTAATTTTCTTAACACTATCATTGACCCGAAAACTCACTGCACCATCTGATTTTTTACTTTCTCCTCCCAACATTACTTTTCCTATTTTACTTTTCCTGGCCATTACTTTATCTTCCCTATCCTTTTTCCTATCACTCTGGTTCCCATACCCCTGCCAAATTAGTTTAAACCTTGCCCCACTGCTGTACCAAACATACTTGCCAAAATGTTGACACTTTTGGATTTAGGTGCAACCCGTCCCTCTTGTAAAGATCATGCCTTCCCCAAAAGAGATCCCAATGATCCAAGAAGCCAAATCCTTGCCTTGTACACCAGCACCTCAGCCACATGTTCATTTTCCTTATCCTTACATTCTTTTCATCACTTGCATTTGGAACAGGTAGTAATCCCGAGATCACCACCCTAGCGTTCCTGTCTTTCAGCTTTTGTCCCAGCTCACTGTAATACCTTTTCATTACCTCCTCCTTTTTCTTGTCAATGTCGTTTGTACCCACATATACCAAGACATCAGGCTGCTCTCCCTCTCCTCTCAGAATATTTTGGACCCGATTTGTGATATCTCGTACCCTCGCACCAGGGAGGCAGCACACCATGCAGGTATCTGGCTCACAGAACGTCCTGTCTGTACCACTGACAATGGAGTCCCCAATAACTACTGCATTTCTCCTTTTCTTTTGCACCACTCTGACAGGCTCATTGCCATTGACCTGGTGCCCGTGGCCATCTTCTGTCTGGTCATCTCCCTCAACAGAATCCAACACAACATAACTGTTGCTGAGTGAGATAGTCACTGATGTGCTCTCCGTTTTTCTCGCTTTTTTCTTCCCCCCCTGACGGTTTCCCACTTACCTGACACGGGTTCTGGAGTATTTATCGCCCTGAAAGTTGAGTCGATTAACTCCTCACTCTCCCTTACAAGCCGCAGGTCATCAATCTGCAACTCCATATCCCTACTTCGCTCCCTTAGTAACTGCATCTCGGTACACCTGGTGCAGATGTGGCCATTTGGAAGGGTGGAGGTCACCCATTGTTCCCACATCTGACACCCAGTACAGAGCACTAACCCTATTGGCATGACTCTGAATACAAAGGCAAATAACTCAGCTTACCTTTTCTCCTTGCCTGCTTTCGCCGAAGCCTGATAAGCCAAAGCCAGGAAGTCTCACTCCTTCACTGCTCCACTCACTCACTGAGCCACTCCTCGCTGGCTGCTCCCTCCCCTTTCACTCCTTTTATTGGCCCCTTGACCAATTAACCCTGTCACTTTCAGCAAGCTCCTCCTCCTCTGATTCACAGCCCGACTCTCTCCAAGCTCCCCCTCCAACTCCCAGCCGAACCAAGTAGGCCCAAGCCCCGGTAAGCCCCCAACTTTAAGAGCTTACCTTCTCCTCACTTTCAGCAAGCTCCTCCTCCTCTGACTCACTTTCAGCAAGCTCCTCCTCCTCTGACTCACTTTCAGTAAGCTCCTCCTCCTCTGACTCACTTTCAGCAAGTTCCTCCTCCTCTGACTCACTTTCAGCAAGCTCCTCCTCCTCTGGCTCACAGCCCGACTCTCTCCAAGCTCCTCCTCCGACTCCCAGCCGAACCAAGTTTGTCTCAGAAGACAAACTCTCGGCAGACATCTTCTACAAACCCGCCAACTCCCAAAACTACCTCGACTGCTCCTCTTCCCATCCTGTCCCCTCTAAGGATTCCATTCCATTCTCTCAAATCCTCCATCCCATCTGTACCCAGGATGAAGGCTTCTATGCCAGATCTTCAAAAATGTCCTCCTCCTTCTAATAACATGACATTCCCTCTACCCCCATCAACTTGGCACTTACCCTCATATCCTCCATTACATGCAAATCTGTCCTGACCCCCTCCACCCCCACATGCAACAAGGACAGGATTCCTCTTGTCCTCACCTATCACCCCACCAGCCTCCACATTCAATAAATCCTCCTCCACCATTTCCGCCACCTATTAGGCTCATATTCCTCTCTCTCCTTCCACAGGGAACACTCCCTCGGTGACTCCTTTGTCCACTCCTCCCTCTCTACCAATCATCCCCTTGGGACCTACCACTGTGACAACAGAAGATGCTCCATGTGCCCACACCTTCTCCCTCACCACCATTCGGGATCCCAAACAGTTCTTCCAAGTGAAACAACATTTCACCTGTGAATCTGCAGGGGTCATCTCCTGCATCCAATGCTCCCATTGTGGTCTCCACTACATCAGAGAGGCTGGACACAGACTGGGAGATCACTTTGTTGATCTACTCAGCTGTCCACCGTAATAACGTGGATCTCCCAGTGGCCACCCATTTCAATTCTCCATCCCTTTCCCTTGCTGACATGTGTGCCCATAGTCTCATGCACTGCCAGACTGAGACCACCTGCAAATTGGAGGAACAGCACCTCATCTTCCAACTGGGTACCCTCTGCATTAATATCAACTTCTCTGGCTTTTGTTAAACAATTCCCCTCCTTCCCCTTCCCCCAGCTCTGTCGCTCCCTTCCTTGTCTCCTTTCGCACAAACAAGAAAGTTCTTACCTCATCCCTGATCATATCCAATTAACACTTTTTGTTGGTCTGGATTCCTCCCCTAGCAAGCATTGTCTGAATTCTGAGCCTTGCTTATTTCTTGAAGAAGGGCTCAGGCCTGAAGCATTACCATTATATCTTTCCTTTTTATGGATACAGCTGAGATCTTCCAGAATCTCGATGTGTTTTTACTCTCATTAGATTGCCTACTGATTCTGTGTATAGTTACTGAAATATAAAATAAACTGAATCTAGCAATTCAAATGCATCCAATTAAAGAATTTTATAACGGCATGAATGCGATGGGTTAACATTTATTTTGGTCATAGGCCCACACCCCACTCCTCCTCTCCAAAGCTGGGAGAGAGAGGTCAGCCAAAGGCCTATTGGGCACATGGCTGGGAAAGGAATGTTACGTTTGGGAGAGGGTGGGGGGGTGGAAGAACAGAGACCAACAAGTAAAATCAGGACAGAGGAAGCAGATTTTTTTTGTTGAGCAGTGAGGGAGAAGGATGGAAACAAGAGGACGGAATATTGTGCAATAAAGTGCTGGAGAAAGTCAGCAGGTTATGCAGTGTCTATAGAAAGCAAAGGGATATAACCAACATTTCAGGCCTGAGCCTGTCGTCAAGGTTATTGACAAGTGGTGAAGTCAGAGATTGGATGTGTGGGGTGTGGGGGTGGAGTCAAGGCTGACAACAAAAAGGATGCACAGTTGTCGTCCAGGATTGGGGAGCATTTGTAGAAGTCATTTTATTTCAGGTGGTATTATTGCACAAGTACAATCTGATGAAACTGTATTCTCCGGTCCTTGGTTCAAAACATGCAGACACACAACCAGACATATGCAAGACAAGTATTCATATATCCAAATAAATACATTTTGTTTCAGATGGTCAGCATTCTCACTGCCAGCAGGAAAAAGCTGTTCCTTAGCCTGGTGGTGTTGGCTCTGATACTCCTGTATCACTTTCCTGATGGGAGCAGGTGAAAGATGTTGAGTGTAGGGTGGAAGGCCCTCTCAATGATTTTGTGTGCTCTACTCAGACAACAATCCCAGGAGATCACTGAGATGCTTGGGGGTGGGGTGGGGTTATGTGGTTGGTGGGGGAAGACTTCAGTGATCCACTCTGCCATTCTTATCATCCTGTGGACTGACCTTCGATTCATTTCCCTGCAGCAACTGCATCACACTGTGATGCATGCAGCCTGCCAGAATACTCTCGAAAGAGGTTCTGTAGAAGCTTGATTTAATGGTGGCCAGTAGCCTTGCCCATTTCAGTCTTCTCATGAATTGCAGTCACTGTTGCGCCTTCCTGTCAAGCGAGGGGATGTTGAGCGTCCACGACAGGTCACTAGTAAAGTGAATTCCAAGGAATTTGGTGCTCTCCACTCTCTCTTCTACAGAGTTGTTGATGAGCGATGGTTGTTCCTGGTCCACCTGAAGTCTACAATCATCTCCTGCATTTTGTCCACGTTAAGACTCGGGTTGTTATTCTCGCACCATATCATGAGATTTTCCATGCCTTCTCTGTAGTACAACTCATCGTTGTTGCTGATGAGGCCAACTACTGTTGTGTCATCTGCAAAGTTGATGACACTGTTGGAGCTAGATCTGGCGATGCAGTCGTGGGTCAGTAGCATGAACAAGCTAAACACACAGCCCTAAGGTACGCTAGCGCTCAGGATGACAGTGCAAACTGCAATCTCAAAGAGAATGTTGAGCAGTGAAATGGCCCATCCGAAGTGACCCCACTACAGAACCCATGCCAGGGTGAGGAACTCTCACAAGGGTGACAGATGACAATGTGAGGAGGTCCTGCAAGGAGAGTTCAGGGAATTAGATGCTAATTTGAAGAACAAGACCTCCAGAGTTGTAATCTCAAGATAGCTACCCATGCCATGTGCCAGTGAGATTAGAAACAAGAGGATAATGCATCTAACACGTGGCTAAAGACATGGAGCAGGAGGGAGGGCTTCAGGTTTTTGGATCATTGGGCTCTCTTCCAGGGAAGGTGGGGCTTATACTGATACGACGGTTAAAATTTGAGCAGGAGGGAGACTAATATTCTGGCGAGAAGGTTTGCTAATCCTGCTCCAGGGAGGTGGGGGTGAGGACGGTGGGAGGGTTAAACTACATTTGAAGGGGAATAAGAACCAGATTGCCACTGCAGATAGAAGAGTCAAGTAGGGAAAGGATAATGTGAAAATTGCATGGAATGATAAAAGTTAATGAGATGAATGTGATGGAAATGTTCTCAGCTGCATCTATATCATATAAGGAGGATTGTAGGAAAGGCAAACAAGTTTAGAGAATGGATTGGCATGTGGAATTATGACATTGTGGCCATTCGTGAAACTTGGTTGCAGGAGGGGCAGGACTGGCAGCTCAATGTTCCAGGCTTCCTTTGCTTCAGACACGATAGAATGGGAAGGATAAAAGAGGGAGGAGTCTCATTGCTCTTCAGGGAAAACATCACAGCTGTGCTCAGGCAGGACAGTCCAGAGGGCTCATCTACTGAGGCCTTATGGGTGAAGCTGAGGAATGGGAAAGGTATGACTAATGGGGTTGCATTATTGACTGCCCAATAGTCAAAGAGAATTGGAGGAGCAAATTTGTAAAGAGATAGAAGACAGCTGCAGGAAACACAAGGATGTGATAGTAGGAGATTTCCACATATTGACTGGTATTCCTATACTGTAAAAGGGCTGGGTGGCTTGGAGTTTGTCAAATATGTTCAGGAAAGTTTTCTAAATGAATATATAGAGGTACCAAGTAGAGAGAGTTAAATGCTGGATCTCCTATTAGGGAACGTTGCAGGAAAGGTGGCAGAAATATGTGTCGAGGAGCATTTTGGGTCCAGTGGTCATAATGCCATTAGTTTCAAGTTAATTCTGGAGAAGGATAGGTCTGAAATTCCAAATTGGAGAAAGGCCAATTTTGAGGAAATGAGAAAGGATCTAGAATGCGTGATTTGAGATAAGTTGTTTTCAGGCAAGGATCTGTGCAGTTAATAGAAGACCTTCAAAGGTGTAATTTTGAGAGTGCAGAGCTTCTATGTTCACATCAGGATTAAAGGCAAAGTTTACAGGCAGGGAACCTTGGTTTTCAAGGGTTATATTGGGGATCTGTTTCAGAAGAAGAGAGGTGTATATCAGGTATTGGCAACACAGAGCAAATGAGGTACTTGAGGAGTATAAAAATACAAGAAGAATCTCAAGCAAGAAATCAGGAAAGCTAAAGAAGACACTAGGTTGCTTTCGCAGACAATGTGAAGGAAAATCCTAAGGGTTTCTGCAGATATATTAAGAGCAAAAGGATAGTAAAGGACAAATTTGGTCCTTTTGAAGATCAGAATGGTCGGCTATGTATGGAACCAAAAGTGATGGGGGGAGATCTTAAATGGCTTTTTTTGCATCAGTATTCACTCAGGAAACTAGCACAGAGTCATGTGAAGTAAAGAAAACAAGCAGAGAGGTCATGGAACCTGTACAGATTAAAGAGGAGGAGGTGCTTACTGTCTTAAAGTAAATAAGGATGGATAGATCCCCGGGGTCTGATGAGATAGTCCCTCGAACCTTGAGGGATGCTAATGTAGAAATTGCAGGAGCTCTGGCAGAAATATTTCAAAAGTCCTTATAGCCATGGGTATGGTTCGGATGATTGGAGAATAGCTCATGTTGTTCCATTCTTTTTTTAAAAAAGGCTCCAAAAGTAACCCTGGAAATTATAGGCAGGTGAGTCTGGCATCAGTAGTTGTTAAATTATTGGAAGGTATTCTAATTTGGATAGCCCATGATTGATTAGGCATACTCAACATGAATTTGTGTGCGGTAGGTCGTGTTTAACCAATCTGATAAGGTTTCTCAATGACACCACCAGGAAAATTGAGAGAAAAGATGTGGATGTTGTCTATATGGATTTTAATAAAGCTTTTGACAAGGTCCCAGATGGTACACTAAGATTGGAGGTGTGCACAGCAAGGTTTTCAATGCTTGCAGAGGAATCTGAACCAGCTGGAAAAATGCCCAATGTAATTTAATGGAGACAGTGTTGCATTTTGGAAGGACAAACCAAGGTAAGACATACATGGTAAAGCATAGGGCACTGAGGAGTGCAGTAAAACAGAGGGATCTGGGAATACAGATATATAATTCCCTGAAAGTGGCATCACAGGTGAATAGTGTTGTTAAGGGAGCTTTTGGCATATTGGCCTTCATAAATTAAAGTATTGAGTATAGGAGCTGGGATGTTATGGTAAAGTTGTACAAGACATTGGTGAGGCCAAATTTAGAGTGTTGTGTGCAGTTTTTCTCACCTAACTACAGGAAAGATATCAATAAGATAGGAAGAGTGCAAAGAAGATTTACTAGGATGTTGCCTGGAATTCAGGAACTGAGTTGCAGAGAAAGGTTTAACAAGTTAAACATTATTGTTTGGAAACATCAAATGGTTATCTACAGCGTGTTTTCTGTGGAAAAATAAATGTTAGTCTTGCAGTTTAGATTTATAATTGACAAATTTTGTTGGATATGTGAGGAAGAAGACATTTAAGATGCCTTGTAATTGGAAGCAGCGTGCAGTGGCTAGGAGTATTTATACAATTCTGGAGCAATTCTCTCTTATCTGTCTATCAGAGACATTTGAAGTAAATCTTTGCTTTCAGCATTTGTTTCCATTGCTTCATATCCAAAGCACTGAAGCCTTGAGCTTCTCTATTTGCTACCCTCAACTAACACTCAAGTTTTCTGTTCTATTCCACCTGTGCTTTTAAGCTGATCTCATTTCTCTTTTAATCTCTTTGCTATTTGGCTCTTCAACCGGCATCTCTACTTTTTGTCATGAAACATAAGGGAGATGGAGAAAGGAGTTAATGTTTAATGGCCTAGATTGTTGTGCCTCCAAGTACTCTACAATCTTATCCTTGACAATCAACTCCAACATTTTCCCAACTGCTGACGACAGGTTAAATGGTCTATAATTTCCATTCTGCTGTCTCCCTCCCTTCTTGAATAGTGGGGTGACATTTGCGATTTTCCAGTCCTCCAGGAGCACACCAGAATTTAATTCTGTATATGCTCATGTAATAGTCAATTATTTTTGGACCAATTTTTGTGGTCATATTTGGGGAGGAGGGGTCGACATTTGACCACAGTACCTGCTTTGATCAAGGCGTCGGGAGCTCGCAAGGCTAGGACCAGGTGTTAAGTCTGTGTTTGGGGTGTCAGGAACTTATATGGGTGGGTGGCCAGGGCCTAGAAGAGAGTCTGTGGCCAAGGTGTTGGGAGCTCTGGTTGGGGGGGGGGGGGGAAAAGAAGGGGTTTGCAGTTGGGGTGTTGGGAGCTCCGGTGGGCGAGCGATCGGGCCAAAAATAGGTGGTTAACTTTTACGTGTCATACGGAAAATGGATGATTTTTGGGCCAAAAAAGGTGGGGGGGGATTGTCAACTATTAAACAGGATTGACTATTAGATGAGTATATATGCTAATTCCTGAAAGATCACTAACATTTCCTCCACAATTTCTGCCGCAACTTCTATCAGAACCCAAGGGTGCAATCCATCCAGTCTGGAAGACTTGTGCATCCTTAGACCATTCAGGTTTCTGAGCACCTTCTCCCTTGAAATAGTAACATCACTCACTTCCCCTCCCTGATATCCTTTGACATTTGGCACACTGCTAATGTCTTCCAGAATGAAGAATGATGAAAAATACTCATTTAGTTCCTCAGACATTTCTTTGTTTTCCATTATTATTCCTCCAGCGTCATTTTCAAGTGTTCCCATATCTACTCTCACCTCTCTTTATATAGTTGAAGAAGCTTTTTGTATCTTTATTATTTGCTAGCCTATTTTCAAACTTCATCATTTCCCTCCTGTGATAGTACAGATTCTATCTCCAATGTGTATATGTGCATATGTACAGATGGTAGTGTAGGATGACTGTGATTGGCTGAGAGTGTAGCCACACCTACTGGCAGGTCTTAAAGGATTGCTCCCAGCCAGACCAGGTCATTCTGGACTGGTCAACCTACTTGTGATATGCTCCAGTCTTTTAGTTAATAAAAGCCTTGGTTTGGATCAACAAGTCTTTGATTCTTTCGTTGCGCACTACACCTCCTTATGAGATTTTTTAGTTGCCTCCTGCAAAGTTTTTAAGAACTTCCCAGTTATCTATCTTCCCATTAAATTTTGCTTCCTTGTATGTCCTCTTTTTTGCTTTTACGTCAACTTTGACTTCCCTTGTTAGCCACAGTTGTGACATTTTTCCATTTGAATATTTATTCTGTATTGGTATGTAGTACCTTGCAGCTTCCTCATTTCTTGCAGAAAGTCCATCCATTGCAGCTCTGCCCTCTTCTCTACTAGAGCCCCCTTCCAATTGACTTTAGCCAGTTCCTTTCTCATGCCACTATCATTCCCTTTACTCCATTGAAACACCAACACATCTGACTTTAGTTTCTCCTTGTTAAATCTCAAATTGAACTCTATCATATTGTAATCACTGCATCCAATGGTTCCTTTACTGTAAGCTCTCTAATCACTTATGGGGCATTACACAACACCCAATCCAGTACAGCCGATCCCCTGGTGGAATTTTCATCAAGTTGTTCTAAAAAGCCAACTTGTAGATATTCTACAAAAGTTCTCTCTCTTGCAATCCAGTTCCAATCTAGTTTTCCCAATATACTAACATAACATTGCCCTTCTGATACATCTATTTCCTGTTGTAATTTGTTGTCCATATCCCAGCTACTGTTTGGAGATCCGTATATAACTGCCAACAGAGCCTTTTTACCCTTGCCATTTCTTACCTCAACCCACAATGATTCTATATCTTCTGATCTTACATCATCTCTTCCTAATGATTTAATGTTATTTCTTACCAACAGAGCCATGCTACCCCCCCTCTACTTACCTGCCTATCCTTTTGATATACCATGTATCATTGGACATTCAGCTCCATGTGACATCCATCCTTTAGCCACGACTTTGTGTTGGTCACATCATATCTGCCAATGTGTAGCTGTACTACAAGAACATCCATTTTATTTCTTTTGCTCCACCCCCACATGCAACAGTGAAGACTGATGCAAAATACTCATTCAACTCCTCTGCCATTTCCTTTTCTCTCATTACAATTTTTGCAGCAAAATTTTCTCAAACTGCAGGGAAAATTCTATAATAATACGATCAGTGTCTCCTTAGATTCCCTTGCCTTCAGCTCCCTTTTCAACTCTGGTTCATTACACCATACCCAGTCGAGAATTGCCATTTCCCTGGTTGGCTGAGCCACAAGCAGTTCTTAAAAAGCCATCCTATAAATTTCTTCTCTTAGGATCCAGTACCAACCTGGTTTTCCCAATCAACATGCATTTTGAAATCCCCATGACAGTTGTAGTATTGCTCTTTTTGCATGCCTTCCTGATCTCCCCCTGTAGTTTGCACATCACATCCTGGCTACAGTTTTGAGGCCTCCCATCAGGGTCTTTTTTCCCTTATCGTTTCTTAATTCTACCCACAGGGATTCTATATCTTCTGGTCCAATGCCTCTTCTCTCCAAAGATTTAATTCTATTTTTAACCATAAGAACCACCCCACCCTCTCTGTCTGGCTTCCTGTCCTCTGATATTCTGGGAATCCATGGAAATTTAGTTCCCAGCTGTGATCTTTATTCAACCACGACTCTGCAATGGCCACAATGTCATACCTTCCCACTTCCAGCTGCATTATAAGATCATCAACCTTATTTCTGATACTGCAGGCATTTAACTACATGACCTTCAGTGCTGCCTTCATTACTCTTTTCTTTTTTGTTTCCTAAGTACCCTGTAAAATTCTTAGGCTTGCAATTTTGCCCTATTCATCCTCATAATCTCACTACACCGTGCATTAATCTTTCCACCATCTGCTCTATTCTCTGCCCTATCATTCTGGTTTCCACCCCCACCCCGAACTAGTTTAAGCTCTCCTCAACAGCTCAAGAAAACCTTTCCATCAGGATATTGGTTCCCTTCCAATTCACATGTATCCTATCCTTTTTGTACAGATCGTACCTTCCCCAGAAGCGATCTCACTGATCCAGAGAAACCTGAAACCTTTCCCCCTGCACTAATTATAAAACCACACATTTATCTGCCATATCATCCTATTCTTGCCCTCATTGGCATGTGCCCAGCTAGCAATCCTGGGATCCAAGACACCCCTGACCCTGGCCTCTCAGTGGCAATAAACTATCCGGGTGTCTTGTGTCCATGGAATCTCCTGTTTGTCTCTCTAATGATTGAATCACCTATCACCACTGTCCTCCATTTCTTTCTTTCCCTCAGTGCCAGAGACGACACTGCTGCTTTGCACTGGCAATTTATTCCCCCAATATTATTCAAAGTGGTATACTTGTTATTGAGGGTAACTGCCACAAGGATACCTTGCACTACCTGCCTGCTTGTTTTTTCTCTCCTGGCAGTCACCCACCTTCCTGCCTCCTTCAGCTTTGGTGTGATGACCTCCTTGTAGCTCTTATCTATGAACTCCTCCTTCTCCCATTTGAGCTGAAGCTGCAGCTCCATTTCCCTATCATGAGCTGCAACTCAACACACATCTTGCAGATGCATCTATCAGGGAAATGGCAAGTCTCCTAGAATTCCCACATCTCACAAGGTGAATACTCCACTAATCCCTGTTGCCATTCTGACTATTCTATTGGGCACTAATGAAAGGCCAAAGAATCAATAATAATAAACTCTCACCGGAGTCTTTCCTTAGTCTCTGCCTTTCTTGAGCCAAAGCCTCAATTCACCACTCTAACTGTAACCCAGTAACACAATGGCCCCTCCCACAATGGCTGCTCTGCTTATACTTCTCAACTACTTAAACTGTCCCATTCTCACTCCAACTCCCATTCGCTGGAAAAGAAGGAAAAAAACCATTAAACTAATTGTACAACAGTTCCCTGCAATTTATCTTTAAATATGCTAAAAATATCAGGTGTATTATTACTATTTATATCCAATAAAGGTGATTTTACTTTTGCAACACTAAATTATTTTGTGGAAGAAACGGATCCCTCTGGACCATGGGTCTTATCCTCCCTGAAGATTAATTCATCAAACCTTGATCAATAACTAGACAAAACTATCGAGGAGCATGTGATTTTATAAATGTAGACGACAGTAGAAATTGATACAAACAATATTTGCAACTAGAACCAGATGGGTTAGACCTAAATTTAAGAAGGACCAAGCTGTTGGGGAGGGTTGGAACTAATGTTAGGCCAGATGATGGAGAGTTAGTGGCAAGGCAGATGCATTGTGCAATGAGACTGAGAGAAAGAACAGTCAATAGATAAGGTATAAATACAGTCCAAATGGATGTGTTGAAATATGTTTCATAAGAGAAGTATTAAGAATAAAGTTGATGAACTTGGAGATATCATTTCATGGAATTACGATGCTGTGGCCAATACAGAGGTTTGGCTGTCGAAAAGGCCGGATTGGCTACTTGATGTTCCACGGTTCAGTTGTTTCAAAAAGGATTAGGAGGAAGGTTAAATAGTGGTGAGGGGGTGAGTAGCATTTACTATTCAGGGATACACTATTACAGCTGCAGAAAAGGAGGACAATGTAATGGAATCATCCACTAAATAAGTGTGGGTGGAAGCCAGAAACAGGAAGGGAATAATCTCTCTAATGGGAATATTTGAAAGGCCTTTGGGCAACTGAGGAACAAATAAATTGGCAGATTTTGCAAAGTTCTAATAGAGAAGAGGACAAGCCTTCAAATCTTTTTTCATAAGAAACAGTATTTCAAGTGCTCAGTAGGTAACTTATAAATAAAAAATGTTACAAATATTCATTGCAAAGTTAGAATCTGCAGAGGCCAGAAAATGCAATATTTTAGGTTTATATTCAATAATGTTCATAACTCCAAAGGAAATGGGCCAATGACAATTTTTCTCAAGCAAAATATTTCAGTAACAATTGGGTCTAGAGTACTGATTCTCAACCTTCCCTTCCCACTCACATCCCACCTTAAGTAATCCCTTACTAACATTTTTTTAAATTAAGTACCTGTTCAGCTACAGCAATTAAGAATTTTGGTGCATATGTACATTGGACAATGTAAACGACGATAAATTCATCATCAGGGAATGCCAGCATGGAATGAAAAGAGCAAAGGAAGATAATATTGTAATCACTTATTGCCAGAATCTTATTGTCCGCCCAGTAGGATTAACTTCTACTGTGATGAAATGCTTTGAGAGGCTGGTCATGGCCAGAATTAACATGTACCTAAGAAAAGATCTGGAAGGTTGTTGGTGGTGTACTATTCAGCCAAGTTTTCAATCTCCCTTCTGTATCCAGACTCATCATCTTTCTTTATACAATCTACTACCATTGGCAAATTTATGTTATTGTCATACCAAGCCACACATTCATAGGTGTAAAGTAGCTGTAATGCTGCAGTTTGGTTCTATTGATTTTAATCCACAGGCCATCATGCACAAAATATTTTGTTTTGGTTCTCCATCCAGTAAGGATAGTGAGGGGAATGGGATGTAATAAATAAAGCAAATATGCCACGTTGTCAGTGGAGAAACGATCAAGGAGAAATACTCAGCTCCTCTTAGCGATACCCATAGCTATTATTTTGTTTTTTCAAAAGTCTATGTATCTCAAATCCATTCAACATTGCAAAGAGAAACTTATCTCAAGGAATATCAAAGCAAACATAAAATCTTCACTGACAGGATCTCTAGGAGTCCCATTCAGTGGCAGATCCCTTTAAACATTGGCTCAATATTTAATGCCAGATATGTACCAGCATTTATGTCCTGCACCATGGGTCTTTTACATGTGCAGAATAAGAAATTGTTTAAATGGCGTAAATTGGGCATTGCATGCTTAATTACATTATTACATAGCTCAGGTGTATCCCCTATCTATTGTGCGCCACATGATTGTGGGCAAAACACTTATTTCATATAAATCATTCCTTAATTCTTTGTTCATAAAGCCTTTCTTTTTATATCTTAATTCTTTCTTTCTACTTTGTCTCTTTCAGTTAACCTCCAATTGTTTTTACATTCTCAAACAATGTGGATGCCATTCTCAGCTGTAGCTCCTTCCATTTGTTTCTTGTTTTCTCTCCTCTTAAAAACATGGTTTTTTTTTCATTTATCCATTTCATTTCTACTCATGCAAGTTCTTGTTATGATGTTTAGTGTTTTTTAAATCATCTTTTGTTTTACATAATTTCTCTCTGCACAAGAATACAAGTTTACATTGTTGGAACTGGAGGTAAAGCATCAACATACAAAAATCAATTATAGTTGAATTCAAAACAAAATCTCATTTATGCAATGAAGTGATCAGGTGAGTCAAACACAAAATCAGAAAATAAAAATAATAAATTCAGTGAAACTCGCTGTGATAGCTGGAGAAATTCAGTAAATAACCGTAGCAGGAGGCAAAGATATATAAACAACGTTTCAGGCCTGAGGCGCTCATCAAGGTATGAGCAAAAAATAGACAGGTGCCAGAATAAAATGGTAAGGGGAAGGAGAGATACGAGAGGAACATAGGCCAACAGCCATGATGAGACCATAGGTAGGTCTAGATGGGAGGTCAGGAGAGAATTAATCAGGGGAGGGAGTAGCTCTGTGAATGCAGAGTTGGAAGAAGGAGACAGAGAGATAGGGAACAAGAAAGACGAGGGGAGGGGTGACGGAAACCAGAAAAGTTGATGATTGCAGGGTACCTAGATGGAATACAAAGTGCTGTTCCTCCAGTTTGTGGGTGGTCTCAGTCAGGCAGTGCATGAGACCATGGACAGACATGTCAGCATGGGAATAGTGCAAGGAATTAAAATGTGTTGCTACTGGGAGATCCCTGCTATTACAGTGGACAGAGAGAAGGTGATCCGTGAAGTGATCTCCCAGTCTGTGTCCAGTCTCTCAATGTAGAGGAGACCACAATGTGAGCACCTGATGCAGAAGATGACCCCTATAGATTCACAATTGAAGTATTGCTTCACTTAGAAGGATTATTTGGGGCCCCAAATACTGATGAGGGAGGAGGTGTGAATGCAAGATACAACAGAGACAGAGGAATTGTGAGAATAGTATCCTTACAGGGACAATGCATGAAGAGGTGTAGTTAAAGTACCTGTGGGAGCTGGTGGGTTGACAGAAAATGTCTGTTGAGAGTTTGTCTCTTGAGATAGAGACAGAGAAATCAAGAAAGGGGAGAGTGATGCTGGAGATGAACCAAGTGAATTTGAGGTCAGGCAGAAGTTGGAAGCAAAGTGGATAAAGTTGTTGAGCTCATTATGGGTGCATGAGGCAGAACCAATGTAGTTATCGACGTAGCAGAGGAAGAGTTGAGGAGCCTTTCCTGCATAGGCTTGTAGCATGGATTCCTCCACATTGCCAATAAAAAGCAAGCATTGCATGGGGTCCATGGAGGTATCCTTGGCTTCCCCTTTAACCTGGAGAAAGTGGTATGAGAACAAAAATGGGAATCAGGCTTAAATATAATTGGTGTCGAGACAACATAATAGATATTATTAATGTAAGATACAGACTGGTGCAATATAACTTCTTGCATCAGCTGTTCCTTACAATACAAAAGTCGAACAAACTTAAACCAGAAATTTCAAATCAATGTTTTAGATGCGGCAGTGAGGTAGGAATCTTTCTGCATTCAACCTGGTCATGTGCAAAAGTGAGAACTTTCCGGGTAGATCTGGGTTATTTTCTAGAACAAATTACTGGGAAGCAATTTCCACAGATCCCAGAATTATTTTTGTTAGGAAATGTTAAAGTCATAAGACTTACAATGAAGCTGTCAAAACATCAATTGCAATTTGTTAAGATCGCATTGGCAGTGGCCAGGAAATGTATAGCGGTTACTTGGAAGTCTGATTCCTATTTTGATTGGCATGTTGGAATGTGGAAATGCAAAACTGTGTCCCCCTGGAGAAAAATCACTTAGACTGTGAGGATCAAGTATGATGTATTTATGGATATTTGACAGCCATACCTGCGACATGTAGGGATTAATCACTAACTGTTCCCCTCCCCCCAACCTTTACTCTCTCTCTCCTCCACACCCCCCCCCCCCCCTCCCTTACTCAGATCCAGAAAAGTCAGATAATTTTTAGGCCTGCAAGACTGATGAAGGTGGCTGGCAGATCTTTCTCTTCTTCTACTTTGTTATTTTTCTATCCTACTTATATCTATTTTTTTTTTCTCAACAAGGATTGTTGTTAAATACATTGGTTAATTGTATCATTGGATTTATTTGACTTGTAAATTCTATAATTAATATATTCAAAAAATAAGAAAGTGGAATGAATCAAATGAAAAGTTGTTAATTCTGAGAACAAGTTCTGCCACCTAGAGGAGGTTGGTGGTGGAGAGGGACAGGTTGCATCTGTTGTTGAGGAAAATAGCAAAGGGCCTTAAGGCCTTTGATATGAGAGAATGGAAATGTATAGAGATTGGATGTCCCACTGCCCAAATGAGACCACCCACAAACCGTAGGTCATATTCCATCTGGTCACCCTCCATCCAGATGGCATTAACATCGACATCTGAGTTCCTTTGCCCCCCTCCCCCACACACATCTCTCTCGTTTCCTATCTCTATGTTTCCTTTCTCTCTCTCAGCCCCTAAACATTGGTTACATACCTTTACTTCCTTTGGGCGCTGTGGGATTTGCTGAGTTTCTCCCTCAATTTTTTGCATTTATTTGAATAAATTCATTAACATTATTATAAAGATTATAGCCTTTCTTGTTTTTTTTCTAAGTTAGTCTGGATCTCCTGCTATCTATACTCATATCTGCTTACTTAAATTTATAAATGTAATTTTATAATAGTATCAAATTGCTACCTTACATCTTTAACATATTTGATGTACAATTGTTAGCTTTCTGTTTTGTCTCTTGGTAATAATAGCCAAAAATGAGTCCCAGAAACAAACTTTAATATCTCAAAATTTAACGGCTGCATTCATTAATGCTGAAACCTGTTAAAAAAAAAACCTCAGTAAATTCAATACTACTGCCAATAAATGCTAAGCCATTAGATAATCCCACAGGTAAAAATACCATGATGTCACGAATTTATAATCACCTTAAAAGGATCTGCATCCTATTGTAAACCTGATGTGCAACATCACTTTGTCAGAAGGGATGATTATAGGCAGGAAGAACATTTTATTGTATCATCAAGTATTGTTGGAATGTCACCTTGTAGGAATTCTATCATAATGTTATTGTTCAACATATTTTAATTTGAATGTTTTAAGCTTTACCATTTTAAAATTCTGATTGATAAATTTCAAAGATTTTGGCCTCAAGATTTATCTGAAAAATATTGCAGGCCCAGAATCAATGCTGGACAGCGAGCAGTGAATTGAACTGAGACACCCAAGGTTTGACGGGATCGGGCTTCACACTTCATACACATTTTGGCATAAGCTGGCAGTTTGCCCAAGAAAAGCCATCAATGTCAGGCAACCTTCCCCCCACTAGCAACAGACCCTCCAGTAAGTAGCTCAAGGAGCAATTGCTACAGGTCCGTCGAGATCGGTAGGCAACCTATCGACTGCAGGATTCACTCCCCAAGTCTCGTGGTTTCAAAGGTATGTATTGTTTTAAAAATTAGTTGCATTCAGTTATTTTGACAAGAAGTAGGATATTGAGAAGGAATGGAAATCAAAGTGATCCTCTCCATCATGCTTGTGGTCCTGTGGATTGACCTCTGATCCATTTCTCTGCAGCATCCGTACCACACTGTGATGCAGCTGGCCAGGATGCTCTCAATCCAACTCCTATAGAAGGCTGACATAATCGTAGCAGGTAGCATTGCCTGCTTCAGGTCCTCAGGAGCATGATAGGTCACTAGTTAAGTGAACACCAAGGGAGTTGGTGCTCTCCACTCTCTCTACTAGAGTTGTTGATGTGTAGCGGAGAGTGGGCGAACCTGGTCCTCCTGGATTCCAGGATTATCTCCTTGGTCTTGTCCACATGAGACTCAGGCTGTTACTCTCAGACCATTTCACAAGATTTTCCACCTCTTCTCTGTAGTGCAACTCACCATTGTTGCTGATGAAGCCAACTACTGTTGTCTCTTCTGCAAACCTGATGACACTGTTGGAGTTGAACCTGGCAATGTAGTCGTGGGTCAGTAGTGTGAAAAGGAGCGAACTGAGCAGGCAACCTTGAGGTGTGCCAGTGGTCAGCGTGACAGTGTTCAACATTCTGCTACCGACCTGGACAGGCTATGGTCTTTCCATGTGGAAGTCCAGGATCCAATTACAGAGAGGGGTGTTGTGTCCCAGCGAGCAGTTTCTCCACCAGCTTCTGGGGAATTATCGTATTAAACACCTGAACAGCAGCCTGGCATATGAGGTGCCGTTCTCCAGGTGGACCAGGGCAGAGTGAAGCAACAAGGCTATAGCATCATCTGGGGAACCATTTTTTCTCTAAGCAAATTGAAATGGGTCCAGCATATATGGAAGATGTGCTTTGATGCATTCTATCACCAGACGCTCAAAGCATTTCATAATGGTGGAGGTCAGTCCCACAGGGTGGTGTTCATTGAGGCCAGTTATCATTTCCCTCTTAGGTACCGGAAAGTTATATTTGTCTTGAACCCTGCAAGAATGATGGACTGTTGCAGTGAGGTGTTGAAGATGTTATGAAGACCTCGTTCAGTTAGTCTGCAGTCCTTCAGTATATGTCCAGTTATGTTGTCTGATCCCACCACCTTGTGTGGGTTCACCTTGGATAGAGTTCTCCTCCCCTTGGCCGCAGCTATGCAGGTTAAATAGCTGGAAGCTTCTCCCCTTTTCAGAGATGTAAAACCAAATGGCATATGTATAGTACAAGGTATTGGAAGTTCGAGGAGATCGGAGGAAGAATTCTTTGAGAAATTGGTTGGATTCTAGAATGAGCTACCCAAGAAGGAAAAGGAGACATATATTCTCACAACATTTCAGAAGTATAAGTGCCTGAATTGCCAACACATAGAATACAGTGGGCCAAATCAGGACAAGTTAGGCAACCACAGTTATAGTATCAGTTAGTGCAACGCTATTCCAGCGCTAAATGACCCAGGTCCAAATCCAGCACTGTCTGTAAAAAGTTTTTAACCTTCTTCCTGTGCATGGATTTCCTCCAGGTGCTCCAGTTTCCTCCCACCCTCCATAGATGTATGGGATTTGTAGGTTAATTTGGAGTGGGCCAGAAGGGTCTGTTACCTTGGAGCTGAAAATAGGTTTAGTACAGATGGGTACTCAATGGCAAGAATGCACACAGTAGATTGAAAAAACTGTTTATTTGATGTACAATTCAAAAGCTTAAATTGAAGCTTTTCAACTTTATTTGGAAAATTATTGAATTAAAGAATTTGACTTATTTGGACCTTTCACTATCTAGCTGAATGGCCTTTCTAACAAATACAACAGTGCAGATCTCTTCTTTGGCTTGGCTTCGCGGACGAAGATTTATGGAGGGGGTAAAAAGTCCACGTCAGCTGCAGGCTCGTTTGTGGCTGACAAGTCCGATGCGGGACAGGCAGACACGGCTGCAGCGGTTGCAGGGGAAAATTGGTTGGTTGGGGTTGGGTGTTGGGTTTTTCCTCCTTTGCCTTTTGTCAGTGAGGTGGGCTCTGCGGTCTTCTTCAAAGGAGGTTGCTGCCCGCCAAACTGTGAGGCGCCAAGATGCACGGTTTGAGGCGTTATCAGCCCACTGGCGGTGGTCAATGTGGCAGGCACCAAGAGATTTCTTTAGGCAGTCCTTGTACCTTTTCTTTGGTGCACCTCTGTCACGGTGGCCAGTGGAGAGCTCGCCATATAACACGATCTTGGGAAGGCGATGGTCCTCCATTCTGGAGACGTGACCCAACAGTGCAGATATATTTGTATTTAATGTCAAGCATGCAGTCTCATAACTAGCTTCAGATACTTAATTTTGTCAGCTTCCAATATTTACACAAAATTTTAAAAAGACTTTATCCTGATGATTTTAATTCCTTCACAGAGATTTTAATTCATGTTTACAGAATGATTCAGGGTTTTGCCTGAGGGCTTGCATAAAAGCCTCCAGGCTTGGATATTCTATTACACACGGTCTGAGGCCACACAAGCAGCAAAATAGGGCTTGCATGATTAAATCCATGCAGTGGCCTTTCCTCAGAAGCATTTTATCACAACAAGAGTAAAAGGCGAAGAAAGTACAGTACGTTAGCTAGAATTGCATTTCTGGGTAGAGGGAACTGGGGTAATGCAAGGTGTGGAACTGATGGTGGTAAATGTTGTGAAAGCATGATGGGATGATAAAGTAGGTGGTCCAGTTGCAGAAATGGTTCGAGATGTAAGGACACAAATCAGGGTTCCAAAATCCGGACAAGTTAGAGATTCTGTAAAGTATGAAAACTTAAAGAATGCACTAATCTTGATAAAATGCCTTAGACTCCCCGGCAGCAACCAGATAATCAATCTTGAAACAGAATTGAACTCCTTGGTTTTAACGTGCCTAAGTGTTCATAAGGTTTGTACCCATGTAACATCACTGCACGCAGAAGATTCACAACTAATTGAAATGTGCTTCTCATAGTCAAAAAGTCATCAAATCTATTTAGCAATTACATGATTCACATTCACTCTGGTCTTTGGGATAGCTTAGAGTCATAAACAGCAAGTTATACACTACAATTATTTTTATTCACTACAATCATTTATCCAGCTATTTTTCCAATGGTTGGTTCAGCTGCCTTGCCATTCAGTGTGGGCGATCATGTCTCTCCATCCATCACGGTCTCTGACCATCTGAATTGTAGCTGTTGTCTCCCCTAATTCTATCCATGATGTTAATCCACTATCATTTTCATCCTCTGTCTGCCTCTGCTTCTTTTTCCTTCCAGCTGTAACTCAATGTTCTCATGTATCTCTTCACATGATGTGTCCAAAGAATTTTGATTCTTTTAAGTAATGTACATTTTGTTTTGGTTCTTTGTAGAACTTCTTCATTCATTATCCTGTCCGTATATGATATGCGTAGCATTCTTCTGAGAAACCACATCTCTGCTGCATTGATTCTTTTTTCCACTGCATTTGTGATGGTCCATGACTCGCAGCCATACATACATCAATATAGGAAGAATGTAGCAGCTGAGAGTTCTCAGGTGCATGTCAATTGCTATTTTCTTGTTCGTTAGGATGTTTCTCATTTCTATAAATGCTGTTCTTGCCACTGTTATTCTTGCTTTTATGTCTATTTCACATTTGCCATCAGATGTTACCCATGATCCAAAGTAATTGAAGTTATGAACTTGTTTCAGGAATTCATTTCCCAATACAATCCTACAGTTTAGACTATCAGGTACCTTTGATATTGCCATTACTTTAGTTTTCTTTTTATCCTTTTAAATTTAGGTATTCAGTTGACACCCAAAGGCAACAGGGTTCTTCATGCCATTCCACTTTCCATGTAAAGTCATGAAATATAAATAGGGTTAACAGTGCCCCTTCCATGTTTGATTTTATGCCCAATTGTTGCAGGATCAGTAACTAAATAATCACGACAGTACACCCAGCATGAAGAAGAGGTTGCCTTCCTAGAAAACCCCAGGTTGTTGTGGGAAGAGAGAAAAGAGATAGCTGGACATTGGATATGATCTTCAAATCATTCTTGGGTACTGGGGAGGTGCTGGAGGATTGAAGAATAGCAAATGTGGTCCACAAGGTAATAGAGAGAATCCTGCAATTTAAAGACCAGTGAGTCTTAAATTAGGGGTGTGCAAACTATTGGAAAGGACTCTGAAGGATAGGATTTATGAATATTTGAAAAAGTACAATCTACTCAAGGATGGTGGCTTTGTGAAGGGTCATGCCTCACAAGCCTAACTGAGTTTTTTGAGAAGGTAACAAAATAAATTGAGGCAAGTAGAGTGGTAGATGCAATCAATATGGATGTTAGTAAAGCATTTGACAAGGTCGCCCACGAGAGATTTGTGTAATGATATGGTATTGTATGTACTGGTCAGTACAGGCAAGGGCTGGCCCGTCCTCCTGATGACATCCTCTCCTAGACTCTTCCCTGGACTCCTCCCCTGTGACCCAGGCCATAAAGGTTAAGTCACCTCTTCCTTTCCTGCACTTCCCTAGCTTGGACCCAGGCCAGCAGTCTTGTGTGTAATAAAGCCTATCGTTCCCCTCAATCTTTGTCTCTGTGATTATTGGGGCAACTGGTAGTACCCAACAATTTATTACACTTTTTTTTAACGTCTCCAGTAATGGAGAAGTTGCTGCGCCCTGATCGGCTAGAGGTAGATCCCAAAGTCCTGGGTACATCTGAACTCTTTGAACAGTGGGTGGACTGCTTCAATAACTTCCTTGAGACCTCCACTGGAGTGGTTGATTTGGACGAAAAGAGGCTGAAGGTCCTACAGGCAAGAGTTGGCCAGAGGGCTTTCCAGGCCATCAGAAGCAGCACAACCTACACTGAGGCAATGGCTGAACTTCGGGTGCTATACAAGACCGAGGTTAATGAAGTCTACTCCCGCTACCTGGTGGCATCCAGAAAACAGCAGCCTGGTGAGTCATCTGAAGAGTTTATTCAATCCCTGATCACCCTGGGAAAAGATGGTTTGGGGAACCCCACGGCCCCGATATCGATGGCCCAGTGCATGCAAGATCTGGTCCGGGACGCCTGTGTGTCAGGGTTGAGGTTGAATTATATCCAACATCGTCTCCTCGAGGAGGATCAACTCCCACCAAAAAGAGCGATCTGACTGATCAGAACCTTAGATTCGGCCCAGCGCCACGCGGAGTCGATAGTAGGCAGAAGCGGGCCCACCATGTACGTACCACCACGAGGATCGCCGTCCTGGGAATCAACATCGAGGGCAATCAACCTAACCATGGCTGCAGTGATGCCGGCATCATCGCGATGCAATTTCTGTGGGCAGGCTAGGCATTCGAGATGCCTCTGCCTCGTGAAAGAGCCACCTGTTCACGCTGTGGGAAGAAGGGCCACTATCAGAAAGTTTGTAGGTCCAGAACCCCGTCCAGGAGCAGCGCAGCGTGTGCAACTGAAGAGCTTCTGGTACCGACCATGTGCGCGGTAAGGGGGGGGGGGGGGGCACCATCGTACTCGCTACCGCCCCCCATCCTCTACACCATGGCCTACCTCATTGATGACATCATTTCCACCCTCAACGACACCACTTCCACCTTCTTCCTCGACGATGGCAGTGTGGTGAACATGGAGGCTGCCATCTTGGGCATCGGGCCTCCCCATTGACGATGATGAGAAGATACCTGTCCTGGCGTCAGACACTCTGAATCAAGCCAGCCCTCACCATGATGCAGATCGAGGTGAATGGGTGCAAGACTAACTGCCTCTTTAACAGCGGCAGCACTGAAAGTTTTATCCACCCCGAGGTGGTCCGCAGACTCTCCCTTCCCATCTGGCTGATGACTGGATCGGTACTGATGGTGGTGAAGGACCAACAGACTTGTATCTGGGGGTACTGTGTAGCATTTCTGACTGTGGGGGGGGGGGGGGGGGATGTTATAATGATTTCATATTATTGATCATGCCCCAGCTCTGTGCGTCGATCCTTTTTGGCCTCGACTTCCAGAGTCAGTTCAGGAGTGTGACGATGGCATTCGGTAGCCCCCAACTGCCACTCACCATTCACAACCCCCAGTTTACGGACCCCACTCCCAACCAAGCACCCAGTCTTTGGCACTGACCTACAGCCTCACCACCCTGCGGGTGGCTCCTCCATCACTATTTGTGAACCTCACCCCAGTCTGTAAACCAATCACCACCAAGAGTAGGCGCTATAGCACTGAAGATATGGAGTCCATATGGGCCGAGGTTCAGCGACTCTTGGCAGAGAAGATCATAGCCCCTAGCTCCAGCCCTTGGAGGGCGCAGATCCTCGTGATCATCAACCACTTCACCCAGTTGAAAGTGTACCTACTACCCCGGATAGCCGACTTAGTCAATAAGGTCACGCAATATAGAGTCTTTTCTACCATTGAGCTCAAGTCGGCTGACCATCAACTTCCCCTTCACCTGAGCGACCGAATCTATGCAGGATTCGAGGCCGAAGGCAAACTATTTCACTTCCTGTGGATACCTTTCGGAGTTACCAACAGTGTCTCTGCTTTTCAGAGGGTTATGGATCAGAGAGTGAAGGAGCACAAGCTGACAGCGACGTTCCCATATCTTGACAATGTCACCATCTGCAGCCACGACCAGCAGGACCACAACACTAACCTCGCAAAGTTCTTACATACGGCCAAGTCCCTCAACTTGACGTACAATAAGGACAAGTGCATGTTCAATACAGATCGCCTGGCCCTTCTCGGATGCGTCATGGCACATGGTGTCATTGCCCCAGACCCTGACCGAATGTGACCACTAATGGGGCTTCCAGTCCCAAACACTCAAAAGGCCTGGGGCTGTTTTCCTATTATGCACAATGGGTGCCCAATTACGCCAATAAAGCCCACCACCTAATTAAGTCCACAACCTTCCCATTATTGGCAGAAGCTCAGGCTGCTTTTCACCAGATCCGAGGAGACATCGCAAAGGCCACGATGCATGCCGTGGATGAATCCATCCCGTTCCAGGTGGAAAGTGAAGCCTCTGACTTCGCATTGGCCACCACACTTAACCAGGCAGGCTGGCCATTAGCATTTTATTCCCGCACCCTGCACAGCCCCGAAGTACGGCACTCCTCCGTCGAGAAGGAGACACAACCGATCGTTGAGGTGGTGCGCCACTGGCAGCATTACCTGGCCAGTAAAAGGTTTTCCTTGCTGACAGACCAGAGGGCAGTGGCCTTCATGTTCAATACAAAACAGTGGGATAAAATCAAAAATGACAAGATTCTTAGGTGGAGGATCGAGTTATCCACCTATAATTACAACATTTTGTACCAGCCAGGTAAACTCAATGATTCCCCAGATGCCTTATCCCAGGGGACGTGCGCCAGTGTGCATCTCGACAAGCTCCAGGCCCTGCACGACAATCTGTGCCATCCCGGAATCACGAGGCTGTCCCACTTTGTCAAGACTCGGAATCTTCCTTACTCCATTGAGGATGTCCAGTCCACGACCAGACGCTGCCAGATCTGCGCGGAATGTAAGCCATAGTTCTACCGACCAGTAAAGGCACACCTCATCAAGGCCACACGCCCCCTTCGAACGACTCAGTGTCGATTTTAAGGGCCCCTTTCCAACCTCAAATAGGAATGCCTACTTCCTGATGGTGGTGGATGAGTTCTCCAGGTTCTCCTTTGCTATTCCCTGCCCGGATATGACCTCGACGACGGTTATCAAGGTGCTGCGCAGCATCTTCACTCTTTTCGGATACCCTGACTATATTCACAGCGACCGGGGGTCGTCGTTCATGAGTGAGGAACTGCGACAGTACTTCCTAGCCAGAGGCATAGCCACCAGCAGGACCACCAGCTATAACCCAGGGGTAATGGTGAGGTGAAAAGGGAGAACGCCACCGTCTGGAAGGCAGTGCTCCTGGCCCTCAGGTCCAGAAACATGCCAGTGTCCCACTGGCAGGACATTTTGCCTGAGGCGCTCCATGCCATCCGATCATTGCTGTGCACCACCACTAACACCACCCCGCATGAATGCCTCTTTGCTTTCCCTAGGAGATGGGTGAATGGTTCCTCCATCCCTGGCAAGTCAGGGGCCATAAGATGGATCCACTGGTGGAAGCGGTGCACCTCATTCAAGTCAACCGTCAATGCACATTCGTGAGGTACCCTGATGGCCATGAGGACACTGACCGATCCGAGATCTGGTAAGGGCCGGAGACCCCAAAACGGCCCTGCGTGCTGCCGACCAGCCTACGGATCTAATCACACTACGCAGGAGCACAACCCTGGAGTCCGAGCCACCCAGCTCCCCATCTGGCTCCTCCCCCTAGGAGTCGGCCCCCCGGGAGACATTGGACCACCCATCCTCCCGGGAGTCCCCCATCATCACCCTGACCCAAACTGTTCCCGCCTTGGCCTTTCCCATGACAGCCTTCCCCCCCCCACCCCAAGGAGCAGCGCACGGATATGCCTGAACCCTCGTCGGTCCAGCAGAAGGAGGAAGTTGCCTATGCGACTGAACGTCTGGTCGGAGAGAGAGTTTGCCTTTTCCCACTTTTTTCTTCTCCTCTCTCCCCTTCCTCGTTATCGTTCCCTGTGGTCTCTATTTTAAAGGAGGGGGTGAATGTAATGATATGGTATTGTATGTACTGGCCAGCACAGGCACGGGCTGGCCTCCCCTCCTGATGACATCCTCTCCTAGACTCCTCCCTGGACTCCTCCCCTGTGACCCAGGCCATAAAGGTCAAGTCACCTCTTCCTTCCCTAGCTTGGACCCGGGCCAGCAGTCTTGTGTGTAATAAAGCCTATCATTCCCCTTAGCCTTTTTCTCTGTGGTTATTGAGGTAACTGGTAGTGCCCAACAAATTGTTCAGAAAGTCATGAAGTATGGGATCCATGGAACCTTGACTGTGTGGATTGCATGTAGAAAGCACAAAGTAGTCGTGGACATAAATTATTCTGCCTGGAGGTCAGTGACTAGTGGCGTTCCACAGAGATCTGTTCTGGGTCCCCTGCTCTTTGCAATTTTTATAAACGACCCTATAAGTTCGAAGATGATAACAGTTGGAGGAGCTGTGGATAGTGCTGAAGCTTGTCATGGGATACAAAAAGATATAGATAAGATGTAGAGTTGGGTGGAAAAGTGGCAGACGGAGTTCAATCCAGATAAGTGAGAGGTGATGCATTTTAGAAGGTCAAATCAGAAGGTTGAGTACAGGGTTAATAGTCAAATATTTAACAGTGTGAATCAATTATGGTAGTGATAGATTACTACAGCAGATACTATGATTACGTGGTGTTGAAGTCCACAACTACTGAAAAAACAATACAAGCATTAGCAGAGATATTCGTAAGATATGGATTACCTGTTACATTGTACTCTGACAATGGTCCACAATTCATTTCAGAGACATTTACGGAATACATGAGGACCACAGGTATCCACCATCATAAAGTAACTCCGAAATGGCCGCAAGCCAACGGGGAAGTAGAGAGACAAAATCAATCCATTGAAAAACGATTGAGGATTGCACACGCAGAAGGACAAAATTGGCGAGAAGCATTGCAATCTTATGTGGCTGTCTATCGAGCAACGCCTCATGCAACCACTGGAAAAAGTCCTGCAGAAGCATTTTTTGGGAGAAAAATCTGTACAAAAATGCCAGAAATAAAGGAAATCCGAGACGACCAGGAGATGAGGGACCACGATGCTGAAAAGAAAGGTGCAGCAAAGCTGTACACAGATTCGAAACGTGGAGCCAAGTACTCAGACATCATGCCAGGAGATAATGTTCTAGTGAGGCATGAAACTGGTGGTAAGCTAGACACACCTTATTACCATCAACCCTATACTGTCGTATCCAGAAGTGGCAGTATGGTGACAGTCAAGTCTCCAACTGGAGTCCTGTATAAGAGAAATGTATCAGGTGTAAAAAGGTACCAGTCCAGAGATACATCGAGCGAAGAGGTTGAAAGGCCAATACGAGATGCTGAAACTGAGAGACCTGATGATGTTCCAGAGGCAGTTACCAGCACTCCTGATGAAGTGACTAGAGCGCCAGAAACACCTGAAGCCGTGGTGAGCAGTATTTCCAACGCTGAGAGTGAACAACCGAGAAGCGACGACAATATCGCAGGCAGGCCGAAACGAAACCGGAAAGAGCCCAAACGATACGAAGACTTTGTGCCATAATTTTAATAAGAACTTTGGGACAGTATTTTAATCTTATATCATAAAGTGCATGTATGAGTGCTATAGGAAGTAAATTTTATGTAGTTGAGTTATAGTATTACCATTAGTTACGATGTTTATATGTTTCATAGGGATATTGGTAAGTGAAGGTAAAGTTTATTTCTGATTAAAGGAGGGATGTCATTATAATGAATATGTATGAGATGTACATGGTATGAGAGAGAGAGATAAGAACACAAGCAGGAGAACAAAGGAAACGGGAGAATAAAGACAACGAAGAAGTTTACCTGATAAACTTGTGTTTAATGTTTTATTAACTTCACATTTCGGGCCACAAATGTGACATGGAGCAGCCCAATTGCTTGTATTAAGCAACATTTTGAATTTTGGTGAGGAGACCGATACTGGAGATGTGAATTTAATTAAAGGCATTGGTGGTGAAGCAGAACCTATACCTTTGCATAGAATAGTGATGAAATCAGACTTAGTTAATGGCACGATTACGATAGGGATAAGATCAAGTCTGTCGGTGGATGGAGTTTCTCTTTTGTTGGGGAGTGATTTAGCAGAGGGTAAAGTCATACCTGCGGTGAAACTCACAAGTAAGCCATTGGTTTATGAGTCTGAAAAGGATTTGGAAATCTACCCTGCATGTGCCATTACTAGAGCCATGTCTACAAAAAAGATAGAGGTAGAGAAAGTCTGTGATGATCCTGTAGTGGAGGCAAGCATTGAGGACAAACCTAAGGATCCAGCTTTGCTGTTGTCAAGAGAAGATCCTGATCTTGCTGGGATAAGAGATAAGATTCTGTCCAACCAGGAAATTGAAACTGTGCCAGTAGATTACTTTGTTCAAGATGGAATATTGATGAGAGAGTGGAGACCACAAGTGATACCTGCCAGTGAAAACTGGGTGGTAGTAAGGCAAGTTGTAATTCCCAAAACTTACAGGAATTAAATATTAAAGTTGGCTCATAGTACACCTTTAGGAGGTCATCTTGGTGTGAAGAAGACGGTAGAAAAGATAAGGAAACAGTTTTATTGGCCGAAATTAAGAAAGGATGTTGTAAACTTTTGTAGAGCCTGTCACACTTGTCAAATGGTGGGAAAGCCTAATCAAGGACCACCAGTGGCACCTTTACAACCCATCCCTGCTTTCGGGGAGCCCTTGTCAAAAGTGATAGTGGATTGTGTTGGCCCATTGCCACAAACCAAAGCGGGAAATGAATATTTGTTAACACTCATGTGCACGGCTTCATGGTTTCCAGAGGCTATTCCCCTGAGAAACATTAAAGCGAAGATGATTGTGAAGGCTATGCTAAAATTTTTCACACTGTTTGGCCTACCAAGAGAAATTCAGTCGGACCAAGGGAGTAATTTTATGTCTGGAATATTTCAACAGGTGATGTATGAATTGGGAGCCCATCAAATTGTGTTGTCTGCCTTTCATCCTGAAAGTCAAGGGGCCTTGGAAAGGTTCCATTTAACTGTGAAAAATATGATGAGGGCTTATTGCATGGATAATAATAAGGATTGGGATGAAGGAATCCATTTGTTATTGTTTGCTGTTAGAGAGGCAACTCAAGAGTCTCTTGGCTTTAGTCCATTTGAGTTGGTGTTTGGTCATGAAGTCAGGGGACCATTACTATTGTTGAAGGAACAGTGGATACATAATGATATACTTTCAAATCTGTTGGATTATGTTTTCAAATTTAAAAACAGATTACATCAGGCTTGCAAGATGGCAAGGAAAAATTTAAAAACTGTTCAGGGAAAAATGAAAATTCGGTATGATCAAAAAGCAAAAATTAGAGACATTAACCCTGGTGACAAAGTATTGGATTTGTTTCCAATGCAGTCAAACTCTTTGAGAGCTCAGTTTTCAGGACTATATAAGGTGAAATCAAAAATTAACCAGGTCACCTATGTCATTGAGACGCCTGATCGTCGAAGAGAGACACAGGTCTGTCACATGAACATGCTTAGACCTTACTTTGAGAAAATGACTGAGGAGGAGACTAGAATTCCAACCAGAGTGCTAGTTATAGAGGAATGTAAGGATGAGATAAGTTTTGTGGAAGGTCATGGAGCACAGAAAGTGATAAGCCCCAGGCTGGAAAATTCTATAGTTTTGCAAAACTTAGACACCAAGTTAATGCATTTGACTAAATCAGAAAGGGAAGAAATGAAGACATTACTTATCAAATTGAAGGCTATATTTCCAGATGTTACAAGAAGAACTACTGTGGCTTGTCATGATGCTAACGTCAGTGATGCTAAGCCTATTAAGCAGCATCCTTACTGAGTTAATCAGGAAAAGAGCAGATTGTTGGATCAAAAGGTGGGTTATATGCTCAAAAATGACAACATCTGAAAATCAAGTTCAAATTGGAGTTCACCCTGTGTTCTGGTGCCTAAGCCAGATGGCTCAATTAGGTTTTGTACAGATTATCGAAAGATAAACATGGTGACAAAGACTGATGCATTCCCTATTCCCAGAATAGATGATTGTATAGATAAGGAAGGGAAGGCTAAATTTCTTACAAAGATTGATCTCTTAAAAGGATACTGATGTGTTCCTTTGACAGAGAAAGGCAGGGAGATTTCTGCATTTGTTACACCTTTGGGATTGTATGAGTATAATGTTATGCCTTTCGGGATGAAAAATGCACCTGGCACATTTCAGAGAATGATTAATGCAGTACTTCAGGGTTTAGAGCATACAGGAGCCTATATTGATGATTTATTAATTAGTATGGATACATGGGAAGAACACATGCTTGAATTAGAGCAGTTATTTCAGAGACTGGTGGAAGCACACCTCACAGTGAATTTGCACAAGAGTGAGTTTGGACATGCCACTGTAATTTATCTGGGTTATGTGGTAGGAGAGGGACAGGTGGCTATCACTTTATTGTATTGGCTATCACTTTGTTCCCTATCCCTGGTAATAAGAAAGCTCTTCAGAGATTTCTAGGTATGATTGGCTATAATCGTAGATTTTGTAAAAACTTTGCAGAAATTGCACTCACATTAACAAAACTACTTGGAAAGAAAGAAAAATTTATCTGGTCAGATGCATGCCAGGAAGCGTTTCTGAAGTTAAAGGCCATTTTATGCCATCAGCCTGTACTTGTGTCCCCTAACTTTGAAAAGCCATTGTCTTTAGCCATGGACACCAGTGACGAAGCAGTTGGTGCTGTACTGTTACAGAAGAAGGATGGTGATGGAGTAGAACATCCTATTTCGTACTTCTCAAAAATGTTTAATGACCATCAACAAAATTATTCAACCATTGAGAAGGAGTTATTAGTGCTTGTTTTAGCATTGCAACATGTTGATGTGTATATTTATACTGCTCAAAAACCATTAATAATATACTGATAATAATCCATTAGTTTTCCTGTATAAAATGAAAAATAAGAACAGACGGTTATTGAATTGGAGCTTACTATTACAAGAGTATGAATTAATTATTACACACATAAAGGGGATGGATAACATAATAGCAGATTGTCAAGATGTTAATCTGGGTAATTATGAATCTAATCACATACTTATTGTGAAAAACATGGAGTGTTTATTTTATTTTATTTATGTAATACTTTCATTAATTGTTAAAATTTGTTCTTGTGGACCAATTTCTTTTAGCAGGGGAGGTGTTACAGAGTTCTGTGTTGGGTATTGGCCTATGTGTTGTGTGGTTTTATGTTAAAAAGTGACAGTTTGCCTTAGAGAGCCAAAGTGAAGGTGGACTGCTGAGAGAGTGGGAGATGGACTTAGCATGTGCAGAAAATGATCTAAAAATTTCTGGACTTGGATGATAAACCACCAGTAGGGGGTGCTATGGAGTGGAAGAAGGCCCAGAGCATGAGTCATGGTCTGGAGGACAGTTTAGAATGTTGGGATTTCAAAAAGGATGAACATTCCGAAGGCAGCTAAAAGGATCCGGACCAAGCCAGTTGTTCCTCTCTCTGCAAGCAACACAAGACAACTTCGAATTTTGTGCTCTCACTCTCTCTCTCAAAGATCTTTTGGCTTCAGTTTACCAAACAAACTGAATTTTGTTTATGATCTTTGCTTCAGTTGAGATCAAAGTTTTGTGAGTCTTGTATGTTTTGTGTCTAAGTTTTTCTGTGGGCTGGTTGGAAATATAACTTAGACTTTAATTACATATGTTATATTTAGGCTGGGGAATTTATTAGTTTTACACTGTTATAGAAATTTGCATAGTAATCAGTGGGCGTTGTTATAAAAGGGGGGATTTTGAATTAAAGTTTGAAGGAGAATTTTTTGTTCACAAAGTAATTGTTCATCTTTACCTCTGTATGATATCCCTTCTTTGTGGTTGCTGGTTTGATCTTGTAACAGAAGGAACAGAGGGATCTTAGGGTCCAAATCCATACATCTCTCAAAATTACTGTGCAGGTTTATAGGATAGTTAACAAGGCTTATTGGTTGCTGGGCTTCATGAACAGGGGGGATTGAGCTCAAGAGTCAAGAGAGCATGTTACAATGCTACAAATCTCTGAGTCCATATTTAGAGTACTGTCTTCAGTTCTGGTCACCTCATTATAGGAAGGGTATGAAAGCTACAGAAGATGCAGAGGAGATTTACCAGCATGTTGCCTGGATTGGAAAATACGTCTTATGAGGTAAAGTTGGCAGAACTTGGGCTTTTCTCTTTGGAGCAAAGTAGGATGAGAGGAGACTTAGAGGTCTACAAGATTCTGAGAGGCATAGATAAGGTGGACAGCCAGTGCATTTTTTCCAAGGGCAGGAATCCTTTAAACTAGAATGGTTGGGGGGAGGGAACAAAATAGTACAGAGCAGTAAGGAGAAGGATAGAATGGAAACAAAGAAAGTTTGTAGTAAGTATTTGAATATGGATGGGCAGGTGATAGAGAAGGGAAATGCTCTGGAAGAAGATGAAGGGCAATTGGCAGGAAAAGTAAATAATGTTGTTATTAAAGATGAGGAAAAACAGGGATTAAAAATTGGGAAATCTCTGAAATTCATATATTTTAATGCCAGGAGTATTGTAAAAAAGGTGGATGAGCTGAAGGTATGGATTGATACTTGGAAGTATGATGTAGCGATTAGTGAGACATGGTTGCAGGAGGGTTGTGATTGGCAGCTGAATATCCCTGGGTTTCGTTGTTTTAGGTGTGATAGAGTCGGAGGGGCAAGAGGAGGTGGGGTTGCATTGCTTGTCAGGGAAAATATTACAGTGGTGCCTAGGAAGGATAGATTAGAGGGCACATCCACGGAGCCTATTTGGGTGGAACTGAGGAGTAGGAAAGGAGAGGTTACACTTGTAGGGGTGTATTATAGACCACCCGGAGGGGACCGAGACCTAGAGGAGCAAATCTGTAGGGAGATAGTAGATATTTGTGATAAGCACAGGGTTGTAATTATGGGAGATTTTAATTTTCCACATATAGATTGGGAAACACATTCTGTGAAAGGACTGGATGGGTTAGAGTTTGTGAAATGTGTGCAAGATAATTTTTTTACAACAATATGTAGAGGTGCCGACCAGAGAAGGAGCAGTGTTAGATCTACTGTTGGCAAATGGGATGGGTCAAGTGACGGAGGTTAGTGTTGGTGAGCACTTCGGGTCCAGTGATCATAATGCCATCAGCTTCAATGTCATTATGGAAAGAGAGAAGTCAGGGCCAAGGGTTGAGGTTTTTGATTGGGGAAAAGCTAGATTTGAGGAGATGCGAAAGGACTTGCAGGGTATGCATTGGGACAATTTGTTTTATGGGCAGGATGTAGTAGAGAGATGGAAGTCTTTTAAAGATCAGATTTTGAGAGTGCAAAAGCTTTATGTTCCTGTTAGGTTAAAAGGAGGGGCAAAAGGTTTGAGAGAGCCGTGGTTTTCAAGGAATATTGGAAACTTGGTTCGAAGAAAAAGGGAGGCATACATTAGATATAAGAAGCATGGAGTTAAGGAGATGTTTGAAAGATACATTGAATGTAAGAGGAATCTTAAGAGAGGAATTAGGAAAGCTAAAAGAAGGTTCGAGGAAACTATGGCAAGCAGGGTGAAAACTAATCCAAAAGAGTTCTACAAATATGTTAATGGTAAAAGGAAAGCTAGAGACAAAATTGGTCCCTTAGAGAATCAGAGCAGAAAACTGTGTGTGGAGCCTAGAGAAATGGGGGAGATATTGAACAGTTTCTTTTCTTCGGTATTCACTAAGGAGAAGGATATTGGGAGATGTGAGATAAAAAAAGCAAATTGGGTAAATATGGGGAATATAGAGATTACAAAAGATGTAGTTTTAGGGCTTTTGAAGAATATAAAGGTGGATAAGTCTCCGGGACCAGACGGGATCTTCCCCAGGACATTGAGAGAAGTGAAGGAGGAAATAGCAGAGGCTCTGGCGGTAATTTTCCAAATGTCATTAGATATGGGGATAGTGCCGGAGGATTGGCGCATTGCGCATGTGGTTCCGTTATTTAAAAAGGATTCAAGGAGGAAGCCTGGCAACTATCGGCCTGTAAGTTTGACGTCTGTGGTAGGTAAATTAATGGAGAAAATTCTTAGAGATGGTACTTATAAACATCTGGATAGACAGCGTCTGATCAAGAGCACTCAACATGGATTTGTGGGAGGAAGGTCATGTTTGACCAATCTGATTGAATTTTTTGAAGAGGTGACTCGGAATGTGGATGAGGGTAGCGCAGTGGATGTTGTCTATATGGACTTCAGTAAGACCTTCGATAAGGTACCACATGGAAGGTTAGTTAAGAAGGTGCAGTCGTTAGGTATAAATTTTGAGATAGTCAAATGGATTGAACATTGGCTGAAAGGGAGAGGCCAGAGAGTGGTAGTGGATAATTGTCTGTCAGGTTGGAGGCCTCAAGGATCTGTATTGGGCCCATTGTTGTTCGTTATATACATTAATGATCTAGATGATGGGGTGGTAAATTGGATTAGTAAATATGCAGACGATACTAAGATAGGTGGAATAGTGGATAATGAAGAAGGTTTTCAAGGATTGCAGAGGGATTTGGGCTGCTTAGAAAAGTGGGCTGAAAAATGGCAGATGGAATTTAATGCTGATAAGTGTGAGGTGCTTCATTTTGGTAAGAAGAATCAGAACAGGACATACGTAGTTAATGGGAGAGCATTGATGAATACAGAAGAGCAGAAAGATTTAGGAGTAACGGTACATTGTTCCCTGAAGGTAGAAACTCACGTGAATAGGGTGGTGAAGAAGGCTTTTCGTATGCTGGCCTTTATCAATCATTGCATGGAATATGGGAGTTGGGAGGTGATGTTGAGATTGTATAAGACGTTGGTGCGGCCTAATTTGGAGTTCTGTGTGCAGTTCTGGTCGCCTAATTATAGGAAGGATATAAACAGAGTGGAGAGAGTGCAGAGAAGGTTTACCAGAATGTTACCTGGGTTTAAGCATCTAGAGTATAAGGGAGAGATTGGACAGATTAGGTCTTTATTCTTTGGAGCGTAGAAGGTTGAGAGGGGATTTGATAGAAGTATTTAAGATTATGAAAGGGATGGACAGAGTGGATGTGGATAGACTATTTCCGTTAAGAGGAGGAAAGATTAAAACAAGAGGACATGAGTTAAGAATTAAGGGGCAGAGGTTTAGAGGTAACATGAGGGGGAACTTCTTTACTCAGAGAGTGGTAGCCGTGTGGAATGAGCTTCCGAGAGAAATAGTGGCGGCGGAGTCAATTGTATTATTTAAGAAAAGGTTGGACAGGTATATGGATGAGAAGAAGATGGAGGGTTATGGGCATTGTGCAGGGAGGTGGAACTAGAGAGGGGTGTTTGGTTTGGTGCGGACTAGAAGGGCCTAATGGCCTGTTTCCGTGCTGTAAATTGTTATGTTATGTTAAGTTAGGAATATCAAACACTAGAGAACTTCTGTACAAAGTGAAGAGAGGAAAGTTTAGGGGAGACATCAGCAGCAATACATTTTTTTAAATATACTCAAGAGATTTGTGGGTGTCTGGAATACCTTATCAAGGGTGTTGGTGGAGGCTGAAACATTAGGGGAACTTAAGAGACTTTCAGACAGGCTGAAAGAAAAACAAAGGGTTATCAGGTAGGAAGGGTTTAGTATTGTTTTGGTAGGAATATATAAGTCAGCACAACATTGAAGGCTGAAAGGCCTGTACTGTGCTATAATGTTCTATGTTCTATTTCTGCAATGCAAACCCTTGAAAAAATATCAAAGTGCGGTTTTTTTTTGCATTTGTGTTTAGTTATTTTTTTCCCCTCACATCAATTCTGTAAATGTTTTAGTTCTATCTCTAATATTTGGTTGTGATTTGTGACTTGTGTAAGGGTGAATTTCCATTTCCCAAACTGCCATAACAGGGGCACACTGTATGTTCCAGGTAATTAGCCATCCAGAATTCTGTCGAGTCATTAAATTCATACCAAGTTCTTCAATACAAATTGTCCCAGCATCTTTATCCTTTCTTTACAATCAAGTGCTTAAATTCAACAAGTACTTGCCATTACACTCTCACCATAATTCTGGTGTTATTTTCACAATTTGGTGATTGATATAGTGCACAGTGTCCGTGACTGTTCTTCATCAAATGAATTATCACCTCTGACAACAGTGATGGTGATGTCTTCTTTGGCTTGGCTTCGCGGACGAAGATTTATGGAGGGGGTAAAAAGTCCACGTCAGCTGCAGGCTCGTTTGTGGCTGACAAGTCCGATGCGGGACAGGCAGACACGATTGCAGCGGTTGCAATCGCTGAATTATCACCTCTGAGAACAGTGATGGTGATGTCTTCTTTGGCTTGGCTTCGCGGACGAAGATTTATGGAGGGGGTAAAAAGTCCACGTCAGCTGCAGGCTCGTTTGTGGCTGACAAGTCCGATGCGGGACAGGCAGACACGATTGCAGCGGTTGCAATCGCTGAATTATCACCTCTGAGAACAGTGATGGTGATGTATTGTACTGGTTAAACTGCACACTTATTTGTCCTTTCTACTGTAATTTGCAATCTAACAATCTATTTGTCACTCACTCACAAATCTCTCTTTAGTTGTGTCCTGGAGAATAAATGCATTTTAGGATCCATATTCATCAACCTTACCTAATCTCATAACATTGTATCATCTCATGTCAAATGGCATTTGTCACTCACCAGCCAAATCAACTTACTATTAATTCAGCTCCTTTGATATTTGATCAGCTTGTTAGCAGCTTTTTGCAGTTGCTTTAGATTTGGTATAATCTGCATCTTTCATCAGGAATCGGAGGCATGCATCAACTGTGACCTATCAGCGTCCAGCACAAATTCAAAATCTTCCTTTTAATTCAATAACCCTTTAGAAAGATGCAATTTCATTGGAATACAGCTGGGTTAAGGAAACAAAGAACAACCAAGAAATTTTGGGCAATGGTTGTGGATAAATTTCTTAAGGAGATTTTCTGAGTGTGTGCTGGTTTTGCAGAACATTACGTGTTGCATGACAGATAGATGGATGAAGCAGTGCCGACAACAAGTAGGTGCTCAACTGACTGAGAGACAGGACTGAACAGATTTTTTTTTAAATGGAGACTGATGAAGCTCACAACCAGGTGTCTGTGGAATTTTATTTAGAATTCAATAAATCACACAGTAAGTAGAATGAGTTCTCAAAGGGCAAACATATTTATACCTGCCTGAAATGCTCTCTCAGCACATCAGCGATTTACAAATGTAATGGCAGCGAGAAACAGGCTTGGATTGAAAGGTTGGACATTCTTATTCTTGCATAAATCTAACGTGCAGGCACAAATAGATTTTTCATGCAGCCATTTTTAGCCTTAACTTCTATATCTTCCAAAAATCCATACACCTACATAGATCTAACTACAGGTATGCGCCGCTCAATGACCGTTCTGGCAACATTCGACCCCATATACGTCGGTCATCTTATAAGGTTATAATAAGTTCAGAAATCCCAATCAGAGAACAAGACATGGCAGACGTAACCAGACATACACAACTTCCCACACATAACACGGGTATCTCATGTCTTTTGTACACATAAGGTACTGTACTTTCTATCCATCATGGATCTCAAACGCAGCAAAACCAGTGCCTGTGATAGCATCAGCAAGAGCCAAAGGAAAAATATCGATTTAGAAATAAAACAAAAGTTTCTTAAACAACACGATGGTGGAAAAATCAGTGAATGCCATTGCTTGCAATTTAGGCATTTCAATCGCAATGATCCTCAAAAAAAAAATTCTCCATGCGGTTAAAGGATTGGCTCCACTGAAAGCTACAAGGCTAACAAAAAATGTGAGATGAACCTATATCAGATATGGAGAAATTGCTAATATCATGGATTGAGGACCAAACACAAAAGCAAATTCCTCTCAGCATTATGACAATCACTGCTCAGGCACAAAGCTTGTTCCAGATGCTTAAAGAAAAAGCAGGTCCAGACTAAGATATCAAGTATTTACATAATAGTTTAAAACGTGAAAAAAATTATAAAGTTTAGTTTAGCGCAAGTTCAAACTGCCCCCTAAACTCACATTTCACTTTAAGTATTCCCTGTGCCATAGGTGCTCTGTGATCAGTAAGGGATTGCTTAAGGTATCTACGTGGGTGGAAAGAAAAAGTTTGAAAACCACTATCTTAATCGTACCTCATTGACTCGTTATGTGCATGGTTTCATAACTCCAAAGGAAATGGGCCAATGACAATTTTTCTCAAACAAAATATTTCAATAGCATCTGGGTCTGGAACAGTGATTCTCAACCTTCCCACTCACATACCACCTTAAACAATCCTTTACTAATCACAGAGCGCTTATGGCATAGGGATCACTTAAAGTGGAATGTGAGTTTCGGATGGCAGTTTGAAAAACATTCCCATATAACTTTGCTAAGTATATACAGAAATATGGTGTTTGCAAAATGTCCACATTGCAGAACTCCTATTTTCACAGAACGTATGGAGGGTGTAAGTGCCACATACCTGTATTTTTAACATTGTTTCAAAGTGTTGAAAGGCAAAACACAATAGTCTGCAGACAGTGTGATTGCAGTAAAAACAAAGAAAAAATGCTGGAGGAACTCAGCATACTTTGAGGAAGGGCTCTGGCCCAAAACGTCAGTAATATTTTAAAAATTAAATTTAGACATAGAATAACAGGCCCTTTTGGTCCACAAGCCCATACCACCCAATTAGATCTAATTGACCTACAACACCAGTATATTTTGAAGGGTAGGTGAAAACCAGAGTACCCGGAGGAAACCCATGCAGACACGGGAAGAATGTAAAAACTCATTACAGACAGCACCAGATTACAACCTGACGCTGTAAAAATGTTGCACTAACCGCTACACTAACCATACAACCCCTTACATATTTACCACCTGTGGTCACTGATAGACCGGCTAAGTTCCTCCAGCATTTCTGTGTTTTTATAGCTGTAACATGGGACCTATGGACACAGCTGATTTTGTCATAAATCAAATGGTTTTAGAGAGATGCTAAGCAAATAACTGCTGAACTATCCAAAAGTAAGAACCAAAGTGGTCTGAAATAATGTTCGTCCAAGCCTTCCAGCTGTTAAATCTCTTCTAATTGACACCATCAAGGAAGAACAAAGTCGACATATGATGCCAGAAAATGATGGAAATCTGAATTTAAAACAGGACATGCAAAAAAAATGCACAAAAGCTTTGGCAGCAACCAAGAAGAGAGAAACAAAAATTAAGATTTCAGGATGATAACCTTTCATATCAACTTGAAAATGTTAGAAATTCATTTTTGGTCACAATCATAAAATGATTGCAAATATTAGACATGGGTTTTCAATGTGTCTGCATTGAAGTCATGAATAATTTTAACAAGATCAAATTTCTCCTGAATCCTGAAAGCCTAGCCACTATCTACAACATTCAATATACATGTATGAATGATACCCTGTTCTTGCCAGAATGGGGCCCCCCACAAATACATTTCAAGAGTTTATTATATGCAATCTTAAACAAGATAGGAACTTCTTCTGCACAATCTCCATAAGTACTGGAGCACCACAGGGCTGTATTCTTAGCCACCCGCTCTACTCATTTTACACCTACGAGTGTGTAGCTCGGTTCTACCATTACACCATCTACAAATTTGCCGACGATACCATGGGTAGTGGGTTGTATGAGTCAGCGTACAGGATGGAGATTGAAAGCTTGGCTGAATGGTGCAACAACAACAACCTTGCACTCAATGTCACCAAAACCAAGGAGCTGATGGTTGACTTCAGGAAAGGAAAGCCAAGGGAGTCACGTGATGGAATAGTGGCTGGTCAGGAGGTTCATTTGGGGTTAAAGGGTTATCGCTTGTGGGGTTTGTTGGGGTACTTCATGTCTTAAATGCATTGTCATATATTGAGATTAAAAAGGAAAACTTAAAAAAACAGTAATGGAAAAAAGGAATGGAGGTGGTGAAGAGGCAGAAAAGAAGTGAAAATAAAGATGGCCACATTGGACTAAATGACTATAAACATTATGGAATATATAACCAAGTTTAAGTGTATCCCATTGGGAAAAAAAATCACATATAATTTAAAAGTCAAAGTTATAATAATTGGGGAAACCTGGGAACCATATATGGAACATGGCAGAAAGAGCAGGCCTAGGACCACCACCACCTAAAATGATAAGAAGATAAACATGATCAGATTTAAGTGAATAAGTAGATGATACATCATTTTTGTTTGTATTCCTTTTGTATAAAGATATTGTTTTATTGTATTTTATATGTCCAATATTTACTGTTTTTGGAGGGGGATGGGAAGGGGGAAGGGAGGGATGGGGGAAAAAAAGAAAAAATGTCACTGTGAATATTTAAAGAGATGCATCTGTAGATATATTGGTTGATATGGTTCATAGTGCGATAAATAAAGAATTACAAAAAAAAGGAAAGGAAAGCCAGAGGTGTACGATCCAGTGATCATTGGGGAATCAGAGATGGAGAGCAAATTTAGGTTCTTGGGAGTCACTATCTCAGAGGCTCTTTCCTGGATCCAACACATCAATGGCATCATCAGCACCTCTACTTCCTCAGGAGTTTGCAGAGGTTATTGGTGGTGAGCGGGAGGTTTGAGCTAGTGGAGTTGTTCTAGTTAACCGGTGTGGACTCGAAAGGCCAATATGGCCTGTTTCCGCTCCGTAAATGGTTAAATGGTTAGGTATGTCACCAGAAATGCTGGCAAATTTCTACAGAGGAGTGATGGAATGTGTGCTGACCAGCTGCATCACAGTCTGGTATGGGAACATCAATACCCCTGAGTATAAAGCCCTCCAAATGGTAGTGGACACAGCCCAGGACAAAGGGAAAACCCTCCCCCCATTGAGTACATCTACAGGGAACGCTGCCGTCAGAGGTCAGCAGCAATCATCAAAGACCTTCACCACCCAGCACACAGTCTGTTCGCGCTGCTGCCAACAGGAAAGAGATATAGGTGCCACAAGACTCACCCCACTAAGTTCAACAGCTGCTACCCCTCTACCATCAGCCTCCTCAACGACAAACTCAAACAGAGACTCATTTAAGGACTCTTACTTGTGCACTTTATTGATTTTCTTTTGTTCTCTCTGTATTAGACAGTTAGTTTGCTTCCAGTTCTTTTATTTGTTTACATGTTTACGCTGTGCACAGTTTATTTTTTGCACTACCAATTAGTGGTAATTCTGCCACACCCATAGGAAAAAGGAATCTCAGGGTTATATGTGATGTCATATATGTTCTCTCACAATAAGTCTGAAATCTGAATCTGCTCAACTTTCATCTTTAGTAGTTGACTCAATGCCCCCTTTGCACAGAATCTTCCATCTCCTCTTTATGAAACAACTCACAAGCATTTCTCCACCATTTTCTCTGCTTAAATGAAGTACCTAAAGTACTTTGACCTTTTTGAAGTTAGAAGATAACTCCTGTGACATCCAAAGATAACAAGATGCACATGGCAAGAGACTGCTTTCAGCTCTTCTGTCATTTGTTAAAAGGCTGCAGCGACCTCTGGGGCAGCCTTCTTTTCATAATGCTCCTCACAGCAACGTGCTAGAATTGGACAGTTACTGATTATGCCAGAAATTCAGAGATTTATTACTTTCAGCCGTATTCATTAAGCTGTGCTAAATAAATATAGCCAGATGTTTGCTGAAAAAACTTTGCAATTGAACACGAGCACATTCTTCAGATCAGAAGCGACAATGGGGGAATGAGGGGAAAAAAAAGGAACAAAAAAAAAAATCTGGGGAAATTGCAGAAGATTTCAGAAAGCTAATGTGGTTGTATCAGCTATTCATTCAAAGTGGCCATACTGTACTCAGCAGATCCACTCTACTCAAAGTCATTACTTAGTGGCTACAACTTTGAAGTGGCTATAAAAATCCATCTGGCATGGACCCAGCTGTACACCTCCTAATCTTTCCAGCTATTTCAAATGTTGGCAGCTAAGAGGTTTAAAAAGCATTACATCTGGCTCCTCAATACTGCCAAAATTCTGTGCTTCTCATCCCATGACACCAACTTGTCACCCAATGGCACCAAATTTGCCTTTTTGAACTAACACAGCTATCACGAGAGATAGAATCAGTCCCAGTGACTGACTAAAATTACTGAAATGGGGCCCCAGGCACAATTTCAAATCTCCTTTCAGTGTTCCAGCTGCAACACACGTCCTGCCAGAACTGAATAGGTGTCTGAAAAGAACCTGAACCAATTTCTCCATGGGGATTTTGAATCAAAATTAATGTGAACAGGTGATGTGGAAAAGAATATCACTAACATCCAACAATCTAATCTTTGAAAGCTAAGCACTTTTTACAACATCAGCAAGGGTGGTAAACATTCTGCATTGATAACCAGAAGGTTGACCATAACCACCCTATGAGAAATGAGAGGGATTTATATTTAGCAACCTTGAGGGAAGTATGACTATAAATCAAGTGTGACAGTGGCCAATTTAGTGCAGCAATATATAATTTAGTGTAGTGTGTATGCACTAGATCTAAAACTGGGAATTGGAGTTGCTGCTATATTAGCTGGACATTTTTGCTTTGAAAAGGGTAGTTTGGTAGTGTGTAAAATAACTGCAATATTGAGAGTACTCATTTCAGATCCAAATTCTCAAGCACTTTAGCTCGAAAGACTAGCAAGTTCAAAGTGTTAAATCTCTGAATAACCTTGTGTGAACCATTGGGGGCAGGGGGACTAAAAACATCCCAAATCACCTTGAAAAAAATGTTTTTATTTTCTTATTTCAGAAAAGCAAGTTCACTTCCTATCCTACAATGGTCACAGATCACTACTGTAATGCCTACATCTCTCTCCCATAACTTTGGCACATCTGGTCTTCATTAGGAACTGAAATTTTTGGAGACCTAATAGGCAAGCTGATAATAAATTTGATGAAGCCCATCAGCAAATTTATTTAAATTCTTAAGAATCTCTATTCCATCATGTCAGAATAGAATCTTGTTAGATCGTCAAGACACTCTCAATTTGATACGTAGAACTTAAATAATAGGGAGAGGCCCATTTAGAGAAGTATTTAATACTTTATATGTAGAATTACTATTTCTACCCTATTAAAGACGACTGATTAAGAAATAAGATAAACAATGTTCAATTAAATTGTAACTATAAGAGAAAATGAATGCAGAGCACAAATCAGTGATGAAATCTATCATGTGAAACTCAACTACAATGTAGAAAATCTTGCCTACATCATTTATGGGTAAGAATAAGGTTGTAATTTACAGAATTATATGATGATTGCAACCACAATAAGCTTGCTACTTTTATTCAAGGTTTAACTTCATATAGCGAATGCTATAATCAAAGATAAAAGCTTGCCAACATATGATAATGTGTACTGTCAATTCCAGATGTTTGATTTGAGTCTCAGTATGATTATGCCAACATTCTTCTTAGTTCCTTCCTCTCAAGACCCACAGTGCTGCCTTATTTTAATGATGAAAATTATTAAGTTTACTGTACTCACCTTTTCCTCTGTGGTTAGAGAAATTGCTTCCCCTTTACACAAAGTACCACCCACAAGATGTAGCTGTTGTTAGTCATGTGGAGCTTTGACATACTATCGTACATCACTGCAAAAAATAGCAGGAAGGTATCATATTCAGTATAGAGCTGGCAGGATAACCTCAGTCAAAACATGACCTTCTTCAAGATTTCAGCATGATGTTTAGAGGATTGAAATTTAGGGGATTGAAAGGGATACTTTTTTCTTTTCATACAATAAGATAAAATCTTGTGATGCAACATCAATTTTGCTATTTTCCAGATGCAAACAACAAAAATGTTTTCAAAGCCACTCAGCAGGCATAAGAGTAATGCCTGGTCAGTTACACCCATGAAGTCGATGTTAAGGACAGATATAATTCCCATTTGATGATCCCAAACAAACCATTGGTAAATCTAACCAGAAGACATCAGGTATATCTGTCAACTTTGCTCTGTCCTACTGAAAGCCTAAACCAGTAAGGAGAATTCCAAAGAAGCATTCCCATTCTTCCTAGCCCCATATTTGAAGAGAGCACATTTTTCAGATTCCTGCTGGCTCAAGTCCTCTGTCAAATTCTTTTCAACTGGCAAAATAAAAATCACAGGGTTCATCATCTTCAGATGGGTTGCTTGTTGCCTACTCAAAAGAAATAGAGCCCACCTCACTGACAAAAGACAAAGGAGGAAAAACCCAACACCCAACCCCAACCAACCAATTTTCCCTTGCAACCGCTGCAACCGTGCCTGCCTGTCCCGCATCGAACTTGTCAGTCACCAACAAGCCTGCAGCAGACGTGGACATACCCCTCCATAAATCTTCGTCCGCGAAGCCAAGCCAAAGAAGAAAAAAGAAGAAATAGCTAAAATTGGTATAAAATGATTTTAAGGCTATTTACAAAACAAACTCATCAGAACTCCCCTTATGTCTGGTTCATTCTCACTACATTGTCATTTTTTTTTAAAACCCTGCCTCTGATGGAACAGTAACTAAATCTAGGTAGGTATTATAAGCCACAAGCCTAAGTGTAAATCTTTTTTAGGAGGTAAAAGAATACCTTTTTATGTAGCTACTTCAAGGATAATTACTTCAGTGAAACCTAACCACCCTCTTAATTGTTTGCTGGTTATCAATTAGCCAGGTGGAGAGGTTCTACTTCTAATAGTACAAGCATTTTTTTTAGACCCACTCATTAGCTTAAATTAAGCAGGATTTAGCAATATACTAAGAACATAAATTAAGTGCAAAAGTAAATTCTTTGGCCTTCCCAACCTCTTTTGCCATTATTTAAGATATTGGCTGAACTTCAAATCCAATCTCCTGCATTATCTCCATAGTGCTCTTACTATCCAGAAATCTTTCCATTTACCATATATGCCATTGCATAGGACGACCCTGATTTTAAGGTGCAATTTTTGTTTGCGGTCACCCTATATGATGGCATACACAGTATTTTTTTAAATGAATGTACATGACTTAGCCTCCAAGTTGACAATGATCTGTTTATTGCCACTTTGCTTTTGTCTGATAACCAATTCTCAATCCTTTTCTAGATGTTACCTCAACATCATTGGTTCCAAAAGAGCTGAACAATTTCCCAGGCCGGACCTTAATTGAAGTCTTGCAAAATTCCTAAATACATCAAATCCACTGGTTACTTTTGCCTCTGCTACTGCTTACAAGCTCAAGAAAACCCTAACAAATCAGGGAGTGAGTGCAATATTCTTTTCATAAAGACCTGTTAGCTCCACTCATTCCTTTTAATTTTTTCAATGACTGCAATACTGCATTAGTCCCAGCTTTCCAACCTGAGAAACATCAGTTTATTGCCACTTTAAGTCCAGTCCATTAAAACATCATTCATTACATATTCCAGTTTCTCCAGCACAGACACCAAGCTAAAGGGTGAGTGATCACGTTTTCTCTCTCCATCGTCTCTTAAATCATGAGGTTATATTTGTTGCCCTCCTATCCACAGTAACAATTCCATAATCAATAGCACTTTGCAAGATGACAACCTGAGCATTCTTTCTCTCCAAAGCATCATCTCATAGTTGCTTTGGTGAATGCCAGCTTTTGGTGAGGAGGGTGAATAGTGAGGAGGCAAGGTTTTGTTTCCTCATTCTGTGAAGGAACTAGGGATAAAGGACAAGGTAATTAGTTCAGTGGTATGCTCCTTCTTTCTGCAGGATATGTAGATCAGGGACATTTCCAATGTCCCTGGTGACCATAGTGGCAGGAAGCAAATTCAATCCTTACTGGTACCATCAGACCCCATTGAGCAGTTGAAGCCATGGATAGAATCTCACTGGAGCACCCGGGATGTGGAAAATGACATAGATAGTATGTCGAGCAAATTGGTTACATCACACATACAAAATGAAAGGCAAAGGGTGATCACCAGGAAAAGCAGCAAGTTTAGGCAGGTAGTACAAGAATTCTATATTATTATTCCACTTTCAAAAGGTGTTGCATGCTGCTAAAGGGGGAAACCTCTCAGAAGACAGCAACAGATAAATATGTGGCACCAGTAGTAGGCTCTGATATATAGGAGAGGTTAGAGTCCATGGAATCAATAGTGGTGGAGCATTTGCTAGTGAGGGTGACAGACAGGTGGTTACACTAACCAACCAAGACCCTCATATACAGGAAACTATTTATTTATTTATTTTTATACAGAAATGTTTGTCCTGCATATGTATTTATATGTTTGGTTGTGTGCCTGCATGTTTTACACCAAGGACGAGAGAACACTGTTTCGTCGATCTATACTTGTATAATCAGATGACAATAAACTTGACTGGAGAATCCAGTATGTGGTTTCTCTCTGGTGCCATGGTCAGGAATGACTTGAATGAATTATGGAATATTCAGAAGAGAGAAGGAGCACAGCCAGAAGTATGCATTGGTACTAAAGACACAGGTAAACAGAAGTCAACAAAGTGTATGGAGATAGTTTAAGAAACATCACCTCTAGCATCATATTCTCAGGATTACTCCTTATGCCACGTGCTAGTGAGAATAAAAATCAGAGATGGGACTAACACATGAATCTATTGCTTATGAGTTGATGCCCGGTTTTAGGTCCTTGGATCATTGAGAACTATTCTGAGGTAGGTGGAACCTAAACAATGTCTTTGGAGGGAGGCCTGATCACTCTATTCAGGGAAGCTTTAAACCAATTTAGCTGGGGGTGGGGGGGTTAAAAAGCATAGTAGCATGGATTAAAATGTGGAGGATAAACTCAAAAAATTCCTGTGGCAGCGGAGACAGAGGCAGATTAGTGACGTGGGAGGGCTGGCAGGCTCAATTTCACTTACTTTCAGACGAGTTTAGAACATGGATCAGCACTTGGAATTTTGATATTACTGCAATCACAGAAATATGGTTGAGAGAAGGGAAGGGCAGTTCTGGCAAATTAACATTGTTGGATGTAATAGTTTCAGGCATGACAGAGGAAAGAGAGCCGTATTACTGATTATAAGAAAATATAAGCAATAGGTAAGAGAATATCCTGGTACATATGTCAAATGTGGCTCTATGATTGGAATCACACTACTGGAGTTATACTATAAGCCTCCCAAAGATCAAGGGAATTAGAAGAAAAGATAGATAAGTAAATCACAGAAAGGGCAACAGCAATAAGTTTATAAAGGAGGACTATAACTTTCCCAATATTAGCCCCTTTCACACTTGCAAGTGGTCCCAGGAATTAACGGCCAATCGGCCTTTTAAGTATCTAGTGTGAAAGGAAAACTGTCTCAATGCTGGCATCAGATGACATCATCTCATTCCAGGGATAGACTGCCTTCACCCCAGTACAATCCCCGGCATCTGCAGAATGGGCAATTGCATTGTGGGATTGAAATTACCCAAGTTTTTGCGTGAGTGCAGGAATGTAAAGGAAGAAAAGATTAAAATGAAGCTATAAACTTTGTCACGGTAAAGTCATAGCGGGAGAGAGAGAAAATAAATAGCAATAGCAGACAATTTTTAAACAGTGTAGGAAAGTTGGTAGCACAAAAGTGCACGATTTATAAAGACCGTGGGAAAGAGCAATGGTGGACTTAACTTCCCAGAATTCTGTGCAGCAGTGAAACCCCCTCCATGAGTGTTCCATGTATGCAGCCGTGCATACAGCCCTTTCTCTGCCATATGGAATTCTGGTATTTATATATTGTGCGCAATAGCACTATTAACTTTCCCATGGTCTTTATAAATTGTGTGCGATAGTACTACCAAGCTTCCCCATTCTATTTAAAAATTGTCCGTTATTACTATTTATTGCTTACACTTTCCCACGGTCCCTTAAAAAGGTTTATATAGGCTGGCACAACAACAACAGCTCATACTGTGCTTTACATAAAGCTTAATTATGCTATAATTAGGTTTAATTCATTTTGTTCAAATACAAGATCATAATATATTGATCAGGATTTAGGGCAGGTCCACCATTGCTTGATGCATTATGATGTCATCAGTAGAAGGTAGAACAGTCCAAACTCGTTCATACTGACCAGTAGGCACCCTTCTAAAATGACCCCATTGCCCAACACTTGGTTCATAGGCCTCGATGCTTAAGAGATTCATGTGTTCACCTAAAACTGTATTAAGTGCTATAGCGAACCAGCTTCAGCCACTCTCTCATGCAGTTTATTCTATATACTTACCACTCTCTGGTGAAGAAGGTCCGGCTCAGATCCCCTCTTAATCTATTACTCCTACCTAAACCCATATCCTCTAATTTTATCTACCTGATATGGGGGAACGTTTCTAGCAGTTAACCCTATCTCAAGCCCTTTTAATTTTATCTCTCTTAAACATGCCCTCTCTTACCTTGCTCTGTTCCAGAAAAAAAAACAGATTAAGTTTCTCCAGTCCTAAGAACATAAGAAAGAGTAGGCCATCTGGCCCATCAAACCTGCTCTACCATTCAATTAGATCATGGTTTTTCCCCATTTCTCTTAATTCCTTTTTTATGTAAAAATCGATCTAACTGAACCTTAAATGTGTTTAATGAAGTAGCCTCAACCACTTCCCTGGGCAGAGAATTCCACAGATTCACTACTCTCTTGGAAAAAGTTTATCCTCATCTCCTTCTTAAATCTACTCCCCTGAATCTTGAGGCTGTGACCGTTAGTTCTGGTCTCACCTACAAATGAAAACAATTTTCCTGCCTCTCTCTTATCTATCCCTTTCATAATTTTATATGTTTCTAGAAGATCTCCTCTCATTCTTCAGAATTCAAGTAAGTATAATCCCAGATGATTTAGCCTATTCTCGTAGGTCAACCCCCTCATCTCTGGGATCAACGTGGTAAACCTCCTCTGGATGGAGACCAGAAATGCACACAGTACTCCAGGTGCAGCCTCACAAGTACCTTGTATAGTTGCAGCATTACCTCCATGTTCTTGAATTCAATTCCTCTTGTGATGAAGGCCAACATTCCATTTGTCTTCTTAATAACCTGTTGTACCAGCAACCCAACATTTTGCAGTTCTTGCACAGGCACTCCCAAGTCCTTCTGCACTACAGCATGCTGCAGTTTTCACCATTTAAATAAAAATCTGCTCTTCTATTTTTCCTACCAAAGTGGATAACCTTGCATTTACTAACATTGTACTCCATCTGCCAGACATTTGCCCATTCACCTAACTTAAACTATATCCTTCTGCAGTCTCTCCACATCCTATGTGCAATTTGCTTTTCCATTCAATTTAGTATCATCTGCAGACATGGCTACACTCTGTCCCCTCTTCCAAATCATTAATGTAAATGGTGCACAGCTTTGGGCCCAGCACCGACCCCTGAGGCACCCGACTTTACCACTGTCTGCCAATCAGAAAAACACCCATTTATCCTGACTTTCTGCCTTCTGTCAGTTAACCAATCCTCAGTCCAACTCCCCCAACTCCATTCATCTGTATCTTGTTGTTAAGTCTCTTATCAAACACCTTCTGGAAATCCAAATATACAACATCAACCTGTTCCCCTCTATCTACTGCACCCATTATATTCTCAAAGTACCCCAGCAAGTTTTTCAAACAAGACCTGCCCTTTCTGAATCCATGCTGCGTCTGCCTGATAGAACCCTATCATTCTAAATGTCTCGCTATTTCATCCTTAATGACAGCTTCAAGCATTTTCCTGACTATAGACATTAAGCGAACTGGTTGATAGTTACTCATCTTCTGCCTACATTCCTTTTTAAAAGGTGGCATGACATTTGCCGTCTTCCAAACTGCTGGGAGCTGTCTAGAATCCAGAGAATATTGGTAAATAATTATCAACGCATCAACTATAACTCCCACCATTTCCTTCAGTACCCTGGGAGGCATCCCATCAGGACCAGGGGATTTGTCTGCTTTCAGTCCCTTTGGTTTCCTCATCATTATCTCTTTTGTAACACTTATTTTAATTGAGGCTCTCTCCTCCCTTCGCATCGCTATCACCACTCTTTGGCATGTTGGACATGTCTTCTACAGTGAAGAATGACACAAAATATTTGTTCAATGCCTCACTTAGCTGAACTGTTCCATCCCAATTAACATCATGTTAACATCTCCTCTGTGTTATGGCATCTTTCCTATATCCTGATGGCCAAAACTGCACACAGTACTGCAGCTGGGGACTGACCAATCAATGTTTTATAAATCTAGAGGATAACCTCTCTGCTTCAATATTCAACATCCTGACTAATGAAGGCCAGTATACCATTGGTTTTCCCAATCACATGGTCTAACTGCATTATGCAAATTTGAACTTGCTCATCAAGGACCCTCTGTTTCTCAGTACTCCCCAAATCCCTACCATTTGTGGAGTATATCCTAACTTCATGCTGCTTTCAAAATGCCAAACCTTACATTTGTCTGAATTAAGCTCCATCTAGCATTTTTCAGCCCACTTCACCAACAAATCAATATCGCTCTGTATCTCAAGAGTACTCTTCATACTCTCAGCAACTTCGCTGATCTTCACGTCATTCATGAACTCACTGATGATTGCCTCCCACATCCAAGTCACTCACTCATAATACAAACACATGTCCCAACATCATTCATTGTGGGTACCATGAATCATAGGCATAAAACTGCAAACATATCGACTCTTCTGAAACTCCAAAATTTAAATTGTGTCTGTGGGATTTATTAATTTTTCAAGCTCTTCCAACAGTATTTTTTGGGGCAAAACTTCATTCCTTCAGTTCCTTATTCTTGCTAGCTTCTATATTATCTAATACAAGTAGCAGGTTTTGTGTGTTCAAGTAATCATCTCACAAACTAATTCAGTAGTTGAGATTAAAATGATAAACTTTGCAAGCCATCCAGGTCATCTGGGACAAGCTAAAAAAAAACAATTCAGAATACAAAAGGAGGCAGTATCTACAATGATGAATTCGTCATTTAGGACATAACAATAAAATTCAAATTAATGAAATATCTTAAAGAGAAAATAAATCCATCAAACTGATTTGTTATAATCAGAATATATCATCTTATTCTTCTTCTTCTTCGGCTTGGCTTCGCGGACGAAGATTTATGGAGGGGGTAAATGTCCACATCAGCTGCAGGCTTGTTTGTGGCTGACAAGTCCGATGCGGGACAGGCAGACACGGTTGCAGCGGAAAATTGGTTGGTTGGGGTTGGGTGTTGGGTTTTTCCTCCTTTGCCTTTTGTCAGTGAGGTGGGCTCTGCGGTCTTCTTCAAAGGAGGTTGCTGCCCGCCAAACTGTGAGGCACCAAGATGCACGGTTTGAGGTGATATCAGCCCACTGGCGGTGGTCAATGTGGCAGGCACCAAGAGATTTCTTTAGGCAGTCCTTGTACCTTTTCTTTGGTGCACCTCTGTCACGGTGGCCAGTGGAGAGCTCGCCATACAACACGATCTTGGGAAGGCGATGGTCCTCCATTCTGGAGACGTGACCCACCCAGCGCAGCTGGATCTTCAGCAGCGTGGACTCGATGCTGTCGACCTCTGCCATCTCGAGTACTTCGACGTTAGGGATGAAAGTGCTCCAATGAATGTTGAGGATGGAGCGGAGACAACGCTGGTGGAAGCGTTCTAGGAGCCGTAGAGGACCCATGATTCGGAGCCGAACAGGAGTGTGGGTATGACAACGGCTCTGTATACGCTTATCTTTGTGAGGTTTTACATAGCCTCTAACTGGACTGTTTTCCCTTTTCAAGATAAGGGAAGCACAATGGAAGCAGAACAATGGTTCAACAAATTCAACCACATGACCATGTGATGTTCCTGACAATCCCAGTTTTAGCCATTTTATCAAGGGCAAAGAAAAAGAAAGGCAAGGCATTTTGGTGGTGGAAGGAAATGTCCAAGTGCAAATAAACCTCATGTGCACATCAGAAAATGCCAACTCTTCCATTAAATTGTGTTGCTTGGGACGATAGAAACCAAGAAAATAACCTCTACAATGAAAAGAAATATCTGAAAAATGAAGTATCATGGCAAATACAATGATCTTCCAAATTGGAAATTATTATCACTATGAAAAAAGGCACGAGTCCTGACTCAATTGATTAATCGGACTGCCAGGGATCATCCCAAACTAGGCAAACCACAAAAATACACATTCAACTCTGGCTTTAATCCTATGATTATAGGGAAACCAGAAAATGATATCAGAGTCACAAAGAGAAGACATTAGTCTCCTGTCCAAAGATTTCCTAGCCATCTTTATGAATACACAAGAACAGATCTAAGCCTCAACTATGTAAGGCTAACAATAGATGACAAGCTCTGAACATCCTGCTCCCTGTAAATGCCCCACATATGCAGAATGTTCATTTGATTTGGTTACAGAATGAGTCAACCACATTAGAAGGTGCAAATCCCAACAAAATAGAGTGAACTGCTGGAGAAACGGAGTGGATAAGGCCACATAACTGAAGGGAAATGGACAATCAACATTTCCAGTCAAAATCCTCCTTCAAGACTGAGGTGTGAAGTGCAGATGATATGGACCACTAAGAATTTACTTAAGGTCTCTGTTGCACATTGACATAGGTGAATTTCTTTGAACATTCCTCAGTACTCAAGGCTATCCTTGGTAGAATGATAGCCCCTGACCCAATGGGACCCATTCCTTGAAGGTGAGCGGGGGTAGTGCAGGGGAAGTTTCCAACTCGGAGTTCCTGAACGGTGAGATAAAGGGGTAGGAAGGGCAAAGATGAAGTTAATTAATTTCCTTAACTTTCAAGCTTCCCTGTTGTGAGCGAAAGACCATGAAGACCTCACCAAATAACTGGCAGCTCCTGCAAAGTAACGTTCCAAAAGGAGTTTAATGTTTCAGTGGTGGAGAACTCAATCATGGGCACAAGAGTGGCTCATACATCAAGAAAAACCTAATTGAAATTTCCAAGTCAAACAACCTTCAAGGGGCCCTTTTCATCTTTCACTTATGAAAAAAAAATCCTGCCAATCAGTAATTCAGTGAATTTCTAGGCATTATTATTGCTTCTTCCATGATTAAAAAGCTTGAATTTCAGCAAAGTTCCAGTCAACTATTGTTAATGTAGCCACAGAAACTTAACAAAAAGGCGAAGAAGTTGTTTATAGATTTTAATTAAATCTCTGTATTTAATTATGTATTGGCCAAGAATTAACCGACTGCATTATGATATATTTCATTTCTCAATTGAAACATAATAACAGCCCACCATTTTAATAACATACACTAATCTCTGAGATGCTTCTGGTGACTTACAACAGAAATTACGTGCTTTCAAAAAAGCAACCATGGGAACTTGTACATTACCAATTTCTTCTCCAATTCATGAATGGCTAGATCAGGGAGATTGGACACAGAATCGTGAAATGGGATAGAGAGAGAAAAAGGATTGCCTTCGCTCTGTTCGCTGCCTCATCCAGAATCCCCAAGTAGCCAGCTACTTTAATTAGTCTTATTTCATTACTGATATAGCAATCCATGGCCTAATGCATGATCAGGTTGAGACCACATGGAAATTGCAGGAACAATACCTGATGTTCCACTTGCTTCCTTAACCTCCATCAAACTTGCTTCCCCCATCTCTCTGTCCCCACTTCCCTATCTCTTTTCCTTTTCATTAATCTCCCTGCCCTCTCTATCTGTCCATCACCCACACCTTCCTTTCCCAACTCCTTCCCTTTCATTTCATGATCTCCTCCTATCAGAATGCATCTTCCTTAGCCCTCTGCATCTTCCTGCTATCACTTCCTAGCTTATTTTTCCCCAATTTCTTCTGCTCTCCCCCCCCCTTCCCTTTTCCTTGCTATTATTGATGAACAGTATGGCCCAAAATACTACTGTATATTGCCTTTCATGGATGCTGCCCGGCCCAGTGAGATCCTCCAGGATGTTATGTTTCTCCATTTTATATGTTTCTTCAGATAATCTTCAAATTTCTACCATCAACACAAGTGCCAGACAATCTCAGACAATTCACACTTCATAATTTTGTATTTACCCTTTGTTTTGGACTCAAGTCTCTGAAATAATTGTGTCATTCTCCATCCTAATGAAAAATGCCACCATATCCTATGGTTACTAATTAATTCTGCCCCATTGCACAACAACCAGTCAAGGATTGGTTGCTCACGACCAGACAAATAATTGCTGGAGGAACTCACCAGGTCAGATAGCATTTATGGGTCCATCAATGTTTCTTGTCTAAATTCATAATCAAGATTAGTTCCTTATCCAGCTTCTTTCTCCTTCTATACATCCATGATATCTTCTGTGAAATTGGGCATTTATGTGATTTCGATGTTGAGCGAACACCATATTATATACAGTTAAATAAACTATTATAAACTGATTGCACAGCCCCGCTCTCTCCCCACAGTCCCCACATTGATACCACTTCCCCCACTATCTCCCCACAGCCCCGTGTCGGTCCCCACGTCGGTCCCCGCTCTCTCCCCACAGTCCCCACATTGATACCACTTCCCCCACTATCCCCCCACAGCCCCGTGTCGGTCCCCACGTCGGTCCCCGCTCTCTCCCCCCACAGCCCCGTGTCGGTCCCCACGTCGGTCCCCGCTCTCTCCCCCCACAGCACCGTGTCGGTCCCCACGTCAGTCCCCGCTCTCTCCCCCCACAACCCCGTGTCGGTCCCCACGTCGGTCCCCGCTCTCTCCCCCCACAACCACGTGTCGGTCCCCACGTCGGTCCCCGCTCTCTCCCCCCACAGCCCCGTGTCGGTCCCCGCTCTCTCCCCCCACAGCCCCGTGTCGGTCCCCACGTCGGTCCCCGCTCTCTCCCCCCACAGCCCCGTGTCGGTCCCCGCTCTCTAACCCACAGCCCCGTGTCGGTCCCCACGTCGGTCCCCGCTCTCTCCCCCCACAGCCCCGTGTCGGTCCCCGCTCTCTAACCCACAGCCCCGTGTGGGTCCCCACGTCGGTCCCCGCTCTCTCCCCCCACAGCCCCGTGTCGGTCCCCGCTCTCTAACCCACAGCCCCGTGTCGGTCCCCACGTCGGTCCCCGCTCTCTCCCCCCCACAGCCCCGTGTCGGTCCCCGCTCTCTCCCCCCACGTCGGTCCCCACGTTGGTCCCCACGTCGGTCCCCACGTCGGTCCCCACGTCGGTCCCCGCTCTCTCCCCCCACAGCCCCGTGTCGGTCCCCGCTGTCGGTCCCCACGTCGGTCCCCGCTCTCTCCCCCCACAGCCCCGTGTCGGTCCCCGCTGTCGGTCCCCACGTCGGTCCCCGCTCTCTCCCCCCACAGCCCCGTGTCGGTCCCCACGTCGGTCCCCGCTCTCTCTCTCCCCCCACGTCGGTCCCCGCTCTCTCTCTCTCCCCCCACGTCGGTCCCCGCTCTCTCTCTCTCCCCCCACGTCGGTCCCCGCTCTCTCTCTCTCCCTCCCCCCACGTCGGTCCCCGCTCTCTCTCTCTCCCCCCACGTCGGTCCCCGCTCTCTCTCTCTCCCCCCACGTCGGTCCCCGCTCTCTCTCTCCCCCCACGTCGGTCCCCGCTCTCTCTCTCCCCCCACGTCGGTCCCCCCACGTCGGTCCCCCCACGTCGGTCCCCCCCACGTCGGTCCCCCCACGTCGGTCCCCCCACGTCGGTCCCCGCTCTCTCTCTCCCCCCCCACGTCGGTCCCCCCACGTCGGTCCCCCCACGTCGGTCCCCCCACGTCGGTCCCCGCTCTCTCTCTCCCCCCCCACGTCGGTCCCCCCACGTCGGTCCCCCCACGTCGGTCCCCGCTCTCTCTCTCCCCCCACGTCGGTCCCCCCACGTCGGTCCCCGCTCTCTCTCTCCCCCCACGTCGGTCCCCCCACGTCGGTCCCCCCACGTCGGTCCCCCCACGTCGGTCCCCGCTCTCTCTCTCCCCCCACGTCGGTCCCCCCACGTCGGTCCCCGCTCTCTCTCTCCCCCCACGTCGGTCCCCCCACGTCGGTCCCCGCTCTCTCTCTCCCCCCACGTCGGTCCCCCCACGTCGGTCCCCGCTCTCTCTCTCCCCCCACGTCGGTCCCCCACGTCGGTCCCCGCTCTCTCTCTCCCCCCACGTCGGTCCCCCCACGTCGGTCCCCGCTCTCTCTCTCCCCCCACGTCGGTCCCCCCACGTCGGTCCCCGCTCTCTCTCTCCCCCCACGTCGGTCCCCCCACGTCGGTCCCCGCTCTCTCTCTCCCCCCACGTCGGTCCCCCCACGTCGGTCCCCCCACGTCGGTCCCCCCACGTCGGTCCCCCCACGTCGGTCCCCGCTCTCTCTCTCCCCCCACGTCGGTCCCCCCACGTCGGTCCCCGCTCTCTCTCTCCCCCCACGTCGGTCCCCCCACGTCGGTCCCCCCACGTCGGTCCCCGCTCTCTCTCTCCCCCCACGTCGGTCCCCCCACGTCGGTCCCCGCTCTCTCTCTCCCCCCACGTCGGTCCCCCCACGTCGGTCCCCGCTCTCTCTCTCCCCCACGTCGGTCCCCCCACGTCGGTCCCCGCTCTCTCTCTCCCCCCACGTCGGTCCCCCCACGTCGGTCCCCGCTCTCTCTCTCCCCCCACGTCGGTCCCCCCACGTCGGTCCCCGCTCTCTCTCTCCCCCCACGTCGGTCCCCCCCACGTCGGTCCCCCCACGTCGGTCCCCCCACGTCGGTCCCCGCTCTCTCTCTCTCTCTCCCCCCACGTCGGTCCCCCCCACGTCGGTCCCCCCACGTCGGTCCCCGCTCTCTCTCTCCCCCCACGTCGGTCCCCCCACGTCGGTCCCCCCACGTCGGTCCCCCCACGTCGGTCCCCCCACGTCGGTCCCCCCACGTCGGTCCCCGCTCTCTCTCTCCCCCCACGTCGGTCCCCCCACGTCGGTCCCCCCACGTCGGTCCCCCCACGTCGGTCCCCCCACGTCGGTCCCCGCTCTCTCTCTCCCCCCACGTCGGTCCCCCCACGTCGGTCCCCCCACGTCGGTCCCCGCTCTCTCTCTCCCCCCACGTCGGTCCCCCCACGTCGGTCCCCCCACGTCGGTCCCCGCTCTCTCTCTCCCCCACGTCGGTCCCCCACGTCGGTCCCGCTCTCTCTCTCCCCCACGTCGGTCCCCCCACGTCGGTCCCCCCACGTCGGTCCCCCCACGTCGGTCCCCGCTCTCTCTCTCCCCCCACGTCGGTCCCCCCACGTCGGTCCCCCACGTCGGTCCCCGCTCTCTCTCTCCCCCCCACGTCGGTCCCCCCACGTCGGTCCCCGCTCTCTCTCTCCCCCCACGTCGGTCCCCCCACGTCGGTCCCCCCCACGTCGGTCCCCCCACGTCGGTCCCCCCACGTCGGTCCCCGCTCTCTCTCTCCCCCACGTCGGTCCCCCCACGTCGGTCCCCCCACGTCGGTCCCCCCACGTCGGTCCCCGCTCTCTCTCTCCCCCCACGTCGGTCCCCCCACGTCGGTCCCCCCACGTCGGTCCCCCGCTCTCTCTCTCCCCCCACGTCGGTCCCCCCACGTCGGTCCCCCCACGTCGGTCCCCCCACGTCGGTCCCCCCACGTCGGTCCCCCCACGTCGGTCCCCCCACGTCGGTCCCCGCTCTCTCTCTCCCCCCACGTCGGTCCCCCCACGTCGGTCCCCCCACGTCGGTCCCCCCACGTCGGTCCCCGCTCTCTCTCTCCCCCCACGTCGGTCCCCCCACGTCGGTCCCCCCACGTCGGTCCCCGCTCTCTCTCTCCCCCCACGTCGGTCCCCCCACGTCGGTCCCCCACGTCGGTCCCCGCTCTCTCTCTCCCCCCACGTCGGTCCCCCCTCGTCGGTCCCCGCTCTCTCTCTCCCCCCACGTCGGTCCCCCCACGTCGGTCCCCGCTCTCTCTCTCCCCCCACGTCGGTCCCCCCACGTCGGTCCCCGCTCTCTCTCTCCCCCCACGTCGGTCCCCGCTCTCTCTCTCCCCCCACGTCGGTCCCCCCACGTCGGTCCCCGCTCTCTCTCCCCCCACGTCGGTCCCCCCACGTCGGTCCCCGCTCTCTCTCTCCCCCCACGTCGGTCCCCGCTCTCTCTCTCCCCCCACGTCGGTCCCCCGCTCTCTCTCTCCCCCCACGTCGGTCCCCCCACGTCGGTCCCCGCTCTCTCTCTCCCCCCACGTCGGTCCCCCCACGTCGGTCCCCCACGTCGGTCCCCCCACGTCGGTCCCCCCACGTCGGTCCCCGCTCTCTCTCTCCCCCCACGTCGGTCCCCCCACGTCGGTCCCCCCACGTCGA